>NC_143131.1:134473279-134843018 GCF_059928025.1 Delphinapterus leucas | reverse complement strand
GAACATTCTCACCATCACAAATAATTCTGTAGTAATCATTCTTTTACATGTAGATATAGATATCTGCAAACTCCTATGGTATTTCTGTAGAATAAACTCCAAGAAGTAGAATTGCTAGGGGAAAAGGCATACATGTTCAAAAATTTCATAGATAATGCCATATGGCCCTTAAAAAAGATTACACCAATTATACCATTGAACTGGTGACCCATTGAAGCCACCCAACAGTGTATTGAACAGTGATCCTTTTAAACAAAAATATGTGCTAAGATCCTAGACATATTTATAATGGTCCCTCTTAAGGAGCTTAAATCTAGTGAGGGAGAGAAAAGAGACCTCAAAATACTAAAAATACATAAACACCTAGCATAAGAAACTGGATCAGACACATGCTGAGATAAATGCAAGGAAGCAGCTCTGCTAAGGGAATGTTCAGAGAAGGGAAGCGTATCAGTGTAGGGACACGGAAGCCTTGCTGAAAAGAAGCAATGTCATTAATTACAATTGGTAGAATGGGGAGCTGAGATCAGGTTGATGGCAGCACTGGGAGTGGAAGCGATAGCTTTTATGGGCCAGTGAGCTCACAGGGTTGGTGTGCTGAGCTAATCACATTAGGGTCAAGTCTCTTCTTCAGGCCAAGATTTTACATAACAGTCTGCCTTGGGTCATTTTCTGCAGACTGTCTTAGCAACAGGGGATTGGTCTGAATGGCCAATCTAAAGAAGTGAGGCTAGAAGAATTCTGCCCTCCAAATTAGAGCACCTAAGCTATAAGCACCACCAATATAGCTCAGCCATTTCATCCCCGGGAGAAAAAAAAAAAATCAATCAACCCAAGGATATACCCAAATCCCTAAAGGGTCTGGATTGTTAGGTCTCTCCTGAATACCTTAACCTTTAGCTTTCACTAGAATCATAAAACAAATAGACTAACACGAGGATATCATTAGTCCCTCTGTAAGCCTGGATTTCCATGGAAAAGACCAGAACCAACTCCAAGCTTAGGGGTCAGGATAAAAATGCATGATACAAATGCTGCCATGTCCCCTTTCCCAAGCCCAAGACATCTCTGATCACAACACCCTTTTCTATTAGACCTAGAAACAGCCTCAGAATCCTTTTCAACATAACCTTCCAAGCAACCACTACCAAGCAAATGGAATTGGTACTGGCATCGAAACCTATCTGTCATCCCTGATTTATAACAACAAATTAGCCATTTCCTCATCAGGCATTCCCTCCCACCAATTACTTCTGCAACAGTAAGTCTTTCTCAGAAGAAGCCATAGGCTTTGGGACCTCATACATACCTGAATGGTCCACACTGGAGAGTGGGAGAAGGCTAACCCACCTCTCCCAGTTTTCCCCACCACCCCTATCCCACCACAGCCTCCACCCCTCCAAGCCCCCACTTTCTTATAAAAGGGTTTGCCGTGAAGATGTTAGCTCTTCATCTGTTTTTCCCCCCACCTAGAGGTAGTTACTTCATTCATTATTTCAACAAATATTTACTGACTGTCCGCTAAGTGCCAGGTTGTGTTCTACAGACTCAGGATACAGCACTGAAGAACACAGACAAAATCTCTGCCTGATCTTAAGGGGAAAGACATAGACAAGAAGCAAGGTGAATAGGTAAGTGCATAGCAGGCTAACTGCTAAATGCTAAGAAGACCCAAAATGCAGGAAAGGGGAATGGAGAGTATTGGCAGGTGGGAGGTGGATAGACATTTTATAAAGGGAAAACTCTACCTGGGAGTTGACATGTGACAAAAGACCTGAAGGATGTAAAGAAGCATGTCACAAGGAAGCGCCTTCTGAGAGAGGCCCTGGGGCAGGAGCCGGTCAGGAACAGTGAAAAGGTTGAGCTAAGTGGACAAACTGGGGAGTATAGGAGGGAAAGTCAGAGAATGAAGGAAGAGGATGATGTGGGGATGCGGTGGAGCTTACAGAACATAAAGGGTCTCATAGTGGGGGTCAAAAGAAGGATCACTCACATAGGTCGTCTCTGCCTGCCTTCACCAAGGTTCTGGAAGACAAATAGTAAATACATTATTACAAGTAATTTACCCCAAGTGTTACAAATGTGGCACATTTATAAAGGGGTGGAGGGGTACAAGGTGCCATGGGAGATACAAGAGGACAACTTGATGGCATCTGGTAACCTGGGAAGACTTCCTAGAAGAGAGAACATATAAGCTGAGGCCTGCAGGATAAGAAGAGTTTGCCCAGCAAAAAAGGGAAGAAGAAAGTACCAAGCAGAGAGGAAAGCGTGTGTCGAAGGAGGCTGGAGAGGCTGAGAGAAGAGCTACGCCCTCATAGCACAGACAGCAAGGGGCAGAGGGGTGAGATGTCAGCCTCGAAAAGAACCAGAACCCTCAGGCCCTTGAAGTGCTTATGAAGGGTCTTTGACTTCATCCTAAGCAGAAGAGGAAGCTTTTGAAAGGTTTTAAGTATAAACACAATCTGTCTTACCTTTTTTTTGTAAAAGACTACCATGTCACCATCCCTGCTAACCTCTTAGATCCTTGAAAACACACTAAAGTAAATTTTTTAAAAAGTCGGCCCTGCTTCTTTTCTAATTAGCCATCTTGAAAGCCCACCTTTCATTTCTGAACTCCCTTCCTGGTCAATGGAGCTGTTGCCGCCTGACTCATCCTTGCAAAACAAAGCCTTGCCCACTCTTTACCTGTCCTTTACCTGGGATAGGAAGTCCCAGAGATACTTCCTAAAGCAAGGCATGACATGTATGTACACTTCTCAGAGAGTGAGGAAAAGAAAAATCTCACTTCCTCTTTTTGCTTCAGGCTTTTTCCATACAGAAACTCAACAGATCAAAACCATTTCAAACTGGGATGAAACCGTATGTTTTCCAGAATCACACATTGTTTTACAAGGTTCAGTGACTTGAAACCGCCTTTCTCTGTTGGTGGAAATGAACCAGACTTTTCCATTTGCTATCTGGGTTCTTTACATGGAGGCTAACTAATTCATTCGTTACCTGTATAGACAACATGTAAGGTGTCACAGATGATGTGGAACATACATAACATCAAAGACGACATTCTTTCCCTCTGCCTGAAATCATTTTGAGTCCTGTTTTTCTCAAAAAAAACAGCATTTATGAATCTCCAGGCAGCAGGAATTCGTTGTTGCTGTTTTGTTGTGTTCTTTGTATTCTAAAGTTCTTGGTATATTCCATACTCCAAATTAGGCCTCAAAAATGTTTCTGATTAAAAATTTATACAGCTCATGACAGCCTCTTTCTAGAACAAAACCCCTAACTAATTCATGCTCACTTACCCTGCAGTTTTCTATTTATAATATTTTACAATTTTTGTGTATTTGTATTATAAATTATTAAATGACATCAAGGTTTTTATTTTGATGAGAGAATTTCTGATGAATTTGACAGTGTAATTACTTCAGATCCTGCTCTGGATTGCTGGGAAAATATTTAATTTTATTTACCTCGATGAATAATTAAAGCATGTACGTGGTGGGCTCTGTTGCTGTGCCTTCTAGCTTCTTTCTTCTGTTCTCTTCTCACTAATTAAAATAGTGATGCTTATATGAGTAGTGGCTTAAAAGAAATAATTACCAATTTGGGGAGGAAGGGAGGGGAAGATGAGAGGAAGGAGGGAGATGATGACAACTTGGCTCTGTTTTAGTGTATGTTTTTATGGCAAGAGCAAGGAGGCAGAAGAGCCATCTCCTTGTTTATTTAGTGAACTACCCTTCCAATTCTAGGAAAACTTCTTACCTATGAGCCTCCTCAACTGAAAGAGCAGAAATGATAATGACAATGAAGGCTAGGAAAATACACCACAACTCCATAAGGCCCAGAAGATGATTGATTATTATATGTGCTATCATATTGGGTTCACGAGTTACATGTATACATGATTTCCATTTGGTTATCATAAAACTCCTAGAAGGTAGACACAAGGCCAACCTTAATACTCCTCCTTGACGAAGAGAAAGTTGAGGTTCAGTTTGATGAAGAGCCTAGTCCCACATCACTGGAACGTATGAGGCCCCAGCTTTCCTGACTCTTAATCCACTGGGATTAAGGAATCAAGGAATAAATTTTTTCTCACCATCTGATTTTAAGCAATCCAAAATAACTGTTAAAAACAAGACAACAGTCCCAAAATAGAGTTGCTTATGTTAAGCCCCATGTCACCAAACCAAGATTTAACGTAATTACAGTTTTCGCTCTCCCAGAAATGAAATCTTAAACCAGTCAACAGGAATCACCTGATAAGCATTACTTAGTTAATCTGCCTGATAGCTCTCTGTCATCCCCTAAAGGAAAGTAACTTTGCAATAACCAATCCAATGTTTTGCCTAGTAAAACTTCCTTGTTCCTGCTCCCTTCTGCTTGTAGAAGTCTTTCACTTTGTATAGCTCCTCAGAGCTTCTTTCTATCTGCTAGAGAATTGTTGAATAAAGCCAGTAAGATCTTTAAATTTTACTCAGTTGAATTTTGTTCTGCAACATAATAAACATGTTATTAGGCGTTCAGTATATCTTACCCAGAGAACGTGTGTGTGTATGAATTTCGAATACTAAAACACTTGAGATATCAGTGGAAATAATACTGATACTTGTACTGTAGATCAATACAAATCACTGCTCCAATCTAGACCTCAGTTTCCTCATTCAAAAATGGAGACAATATTGGTATCCATCTTTTAAAGTTGCAAACACTGAATGAGATAGTACAGAGAAACAACCCAGTAAGTCCTAGCTATTCCTATTGTTCAACGGCATATAGAGTTAAATATGGTACTGCGGGTACCAACCACATCTTAGCCATCTTTGTATCCCCAACCTGGAACACAGTACAGCGTATTCAATAAGTGAGTTGGATGTATGACTGAGTGGCTTTGGCTGGTCCATGACCAGACTAAAAGCTCCTGATTACATCACAAGGTCCTAGAACACAGGACATTACCTTGTTCTTTTCCCCCACTCAGTGCATTGCTTGAACACAGATGATGCTAAAAAAATGTCTGCTGAGTCTTACTAGAAGAGAATACTCATATCATCCACACAGAGCCCAGAAGGGTTTGGCAGCAGCTTTTCCCAGGAGTGTTGCCTGAGGCAGGGGCTATAAAAATCCTGGAAGTGCCAAGGCCACCCTAATAAAGAACAGGGCATTGTTTGGGGCCAGAACCCCTAGTGAGCAAGGTCTTTTCCAATCAAAGGCCCAGTCACCCGCCTGTGTTCCACAAGCCCTTGGGGCTCAGCAGTCATTGTAGAGCGGGGGGGGGGGGGGGGGGGGGGGGGGGGGGGGCCACTGGGGGTGGCGACGCCCACCTCCCAGACTGTATCGATTAGCTGCTCCATCTGCCACTCTGCAAACAAGCAGCGCGGGCCCCCATTGGATGAAAATGTCACCCATGGTAACATCCTCACAGCTGGTGTCTGACCACAGGACCCTCAGGGAGGGAATAATCAGATCCTGAAAAGCAGTCAACCCACACACCAAGCTAAATGAAAAATGAAAAATAAGTGTCTATTTTAATCTCCTCCCTCCCTTCTCAACCTTGATCACCAGACCTTATTCCCAAATTGCACTGTCACAGCAGGAGACAGGTGGCCCCCAAGGCAGGTTGCTGGAGGGTCCTAAGAATAGTCTGTGGAATTGTAACTCAGAGACCTCCCCTGGCTGGTTCAGCAGCTGTAGATAAAACACACTGAAACCCAGCTCCAGACACCCAAGACTTCAACTCTTTCCTTAGAGATCTCTCTGTCTCTGCCTCTCTTTCTCTCTCTCCCTCTCTCTCCCTCTCTCTTTCTCTCACTATCTCTCTTTCTCCCTCCCTTCTCCTCCCCTCACCCTTCCTTCCCTCTTGGCTCTCTCTCCCTCTATCGCTCCATCTACCCCCCAAAGCTCCCCCCATCCTCCTTTCTGTCCTTCTCTCTCCCCCCCAGTTTTGTTCTCTCTGCACAGAACACTCTTCCTCATTCTCTTTCCTGGGTGACTCCTACTACTTTTTTAGGCTTCAGCTTAAACATCTTTTCCTCTGGGGATTCTGACCCGAACACCCCCCCCAACTATGTAAGGTGACTTTGATACTGTGTCCCTCACACTGTGCTTTCTGTCTCACACTCGGCCGTCTGTCCTGCCAGGCTGAAAGCACCAAGAGGGCAGGAACCCTGTTTGGCAGGCTGACTGTTCTATTCCCAGCACTTAGCACAGTGCCTGGCGCAGAGCAGATGCTCAATAACTATTTACTACATGACTAAACAAACATTGCCAGGTGCAAAGCAATTCTTATAGGGCTTCTGGATATTATCAGACTCTGAAAACATCGATGCCATGAGATTCTTTGTCAGTTTCCAGTAACTGAACTAGCCTAAGTCAAAAATAAAGGAATTTGTCAGAAGGGCACTGGAGTAGCTCAGAAAGCTAAAAGAACTGTTAACATGTTGGACTAGAGCATTCTTTGTCATGGGGGACCGTCCTGTGCATTATAGGATGTGTAGCAGCATCCCTGGCCTCAACCTGCTGGAGGCCAGTAGAACTCCCTGCCCCCAGTTGTGACAACCAGAAATGTCTCTTAAGGTGAGGATCCCAAAATAACAGGAAAAGTGTTCAGCTGCTACCAGCCAAAAACAGTAACAGAAGTCCACTACATCTTTCCAGTTAGACTACTGGTTCTCTGGGAATGATTTTGCCTGCCCCCATTCAGAAGCATTTATGATGTCTAGAGACATTTCTAGTTGTTACAACTGGGGGCAGGGGACGCACAGGACAGTGTCTCAAACAAAGAACGCTCTAGTCCAACATGTCCACAGTGCCGTGATTAAGAAACGCTGAACTGCACGGATAAGGCAAACCTAATGTCACAACTAGACGTTTTAATTTTTCATTTTAATGCCTGAACTATGCATCTTAATCTTGGATTCCAAAGATACATCGGGCCCCTTGCCTCCTTTAAACCAGCAGAAACTCCTTCATCCTGTGGAGAACTCCTGGAATGAACCCAGAAGGCTGCCAAGAGACGTAGTGAGGGACCTCTGGTAGACAACATGGTGTGGTGTGGTTAGAGTATTATTGTCTATATTTCCTCTATTTCAAATCCAAGTCTACCACTTTCTAGTCATGTCCTTGGACAGGTTACTCCATCTTTCTGAAACTCAGCTTCCTCACCTATAATATGGGAACAAGAAAATAACTACAAATGATAATCAAGGAAAGCACATGACCCATTACTTGGCACAGGGGGAATATTAGCTGCTGTTTTATGTCACAACAAGCAATCGAGATTTGAGAACATAAGTTTTTCACTGATTGAGTTCTTTTCCTGTTTTGACAAATGTACTGGCTATTATTATTTGATTAATCCATGGCTATAACAAATGCTTTTGTACAGATGAGCATTGCCCCTGGGTGTGAAACTGAAGAGGTATAAGCATGCAGGGCATGTTCCGGCCACGATGAGATTCTTGGTGTAGGAGGAGCTTAAAGTGCATGGTTGGCGGAGAATGAAGGTCGGTGGAGCTCAGCCATACACTGAGGACAGATTAGAAAAGGCCCAGCCAAGGAGTTGGAAAATTGGTTCCTCAGACGTCAGAGGCAAACAGGGACTTTAAGCAGGTGAGTGACGTATCACGTCTGTCTTTTAGGAAGCTGCTATGGCAGCACATTGGTGGTTGTTCACTTCCCTCACTGTAAACCCAGTTATGCTCTCCCAACCTTGGTTCTTTAAGTTCAAGTGGAATAACTCTGGAGGGACAGGGGTAGGGTGGGGAAAAGCGATATCAATTACCACGCATAGTACTAGAAACGCATGCCACCTTTCTAAAGCAGTTTGGCAATGTGCCTTAAGTGCCTTAAAATATGCATGCCCTTTTGCCCTGGAAATTCCACTTCTAGGACTCTGTCCTGAGGAAATCATGAAAAATGTGCACAAATATTTACCTACAAGAAAGCTCACGTTTTAGCACAGTTTGCAGGAGTGAAGAGTTTAAAACCCTAAATGTTCAAAAATAATTAACTGGTTAAGTAAATTAAGGTACGACGACTTAATATGCAGCCATTAAAGCCACATTATTGGCATGTGAAAAAACAGGTTACAAGAGTGCACAATGTATGATATTTTTAGAACACACACACACGTGCACACATACTTGTCTTTTTATGTTATACGCACCCTTGTGTCCCAGCAAATTCTTTCTGGCAATTTATTCTAGGAAATTAATGAAGGCAGTAATAGTGATGTATGTAAAATGTGTGTGTATATAAACCTACACAAATGCACACAAAATACTCTGGAAAGGTATATACTAAGGTATTAATGGTGCTCACTAAGGGTGAAGGGATTATGGGAGATTATTTTCTTCTTTTTGCTTTTCCAAATTTTCAGATCTTTCTAACAGGAGCATTTCTTGTATTTATAATGATAATTTTTTACATTTAAAAATAATAATAAAGGCAAAGAAAGCTCATCCCCAATAATTATGCCTGACAGAATTTTGAATAATTTCTGATCATACTGCAATTTTTAAATCATTAGAGGGAGTCAGGCTAGGCCATACTTTGAAAACTGTTGTTGATTCTCCTTCAATTTTAGTATAACTTACATTCGGTGTATACTGAATTTAGTATATACTGAGTTGCCAATATCTGTTCAGCTGCATCCTAAATGATGTGGGGTTACAAGAAAAACTTAACCTGTATGATTCCTTTCCTCAAATTACTCAGAATCAATCCAGGATAAATGATACATGTGAAAGAGAAATTAGGACTAATTCAAGGCCACACATGACAAAGTGCTAAATCATAAGGCAGAGATGCTAGGTTGTACAGAGGTTCAAAGAAAAAGATAATTATGTATTGGAGGGGTCAGGAAAATCTTCTGCACAAAAAAAGATGGGACAGTAACAAAAAGAGAAGAGCAGGGCTTCCCTGGTGGCGCAGTGGTTGGGAGTCCGCCTGCCGATGCAGGGGACATGGGTTCGTGCCCCGGTCTGGGAGGATCCCACATGCCGCGGAGCGGCTGGGCCCGTGAGCCATGGCCACTGAGCCTGCACGTCTGGAGCCTGTGCTCCGCAACGGGAGAGGCCACAGCAGTGAGAGGCCCGCGTACCTCAAAAAAAAAAAGAGAAGAGCAACAACATCAAAGGCATAAAGGCAGGAATGATGATTTTCAGAGACAGTAAGAGACCAGCTTGACTTAAGCATTGACTTCTTACAGAGGGCTGAAGATAGGACAATTTAAGGAGAAGCCTAA
The DNA here is from genome assembly GCF_059928025.1 of Delphinapterus leucas. NCBI lineage: Eukaryota > Metazoa > Chordata > Mammalia > Artiodactyla > Monodontidae > Delphinapterus > Delphinapterus leucas. The sequence continues at coordinate 134,833,774 of NC_143131.1, read as the reverse complement.
GTGCTGGGGTCATAAATTTGGACAGTAATGTCTGTGTAATACAGCTCTGGGTCTAAATATAACAAAGAGATGAGTGATTTTAAAATATCAACTATAAACAGGATGTTGATAATGCAAGCATTAATTATCTAGAAACTACCTAGGAAAAGCAAGTAATACAAGGAGAAACATAATCACCTCTTTTAAACAAGCCCCCCAAACCCAATCTGAAAAGACGCTTTTGGAAAAGGTGATCCTTTCAGCAGGAGACAGGCTTCACGAACCCCAAGGAAGTGGCAAGAGGGGAAGGGGCTGAAGGAAAGGGAAGGTCATGCTAACAAATGATGGGTGAGAAACTGGGATGAAACACTATTCAGAGGTAACTTGTTTCAGTCCCCAAAGTGGAAGTTCCATAATGAGTGAAATTCATTATCTTAAACTTTTGGCTATGATGTGTAATTGTTAACCTCTGCTGCTCTGGCTCAGGGCTCCCTTCAGTAAAATATATTGTTTGCCATCAAAGCTGATTAGGAGCTGAGCGTGTGCCCTCCCTTTTAGGTTATATTAATATACCAAAATCGATAACATGCCACAGCTTTCAGAAGTAGTAATAAAATACCCTAAAATATTCCCAGAATACATCTATAAATTATTTGTTCAATGTACTTATGTTAAAAAGGTTGTCAGTTACAATGCTCTGGAAGACTCTAAAATTACAAGCCGTCGTATTTGTATTTGATAAAGCTCTTGCTGTTTGGGGTCACAGGGGGTTATGCTATGGGGGGAAAAATCATTATTTTCTCTAATAAATAAATTACTTGCCTATATTTCATGCATCACTCAGGCTAGCCAGTATTGAAGGTTTAAATAATAAATAACAAATAGCTCCATTCATTTATTAATAATGATGCATCACATTTGCGTGTGTGCGTGTGTGCATGTGTGTGTGTGTGTCTTGAGCATATGAGTTTTCTTTTAGACTCCTGGGGTGACAGATTGAACAGCAGTCATCTGAAAAGACAAAAAATCATGCCTCTGGGATCATTAACATTTTTCCCGGTAAAGAAAAGCATCTAGTGCTGATAAATCTTTTCACTTGGCCAGTGCCTGATACAGAGAACCATCCTGGGATAAAGTTCTTGAAAGGCATAGAACCACGCAATGCCTTTAGCCTGAGATTCCCTAGAGAGGCCCCCTTACTATTAACTCTTGTCAATGAAGTACCAAAACAGAGAGAGTTCTAGGGAAAAAAAACAGAGGGAAAAGAAGACAATCAGACTCACTCCAAAATTCTCTCCTTTTATTTAGTAGAAGGAGAAAGGAGGTTAGCCACGTCTGCTTCGGGCAGTTTACATCATCATTAGTCCCAGTAATTAACTGACCCCACAGATGTAAGTATCAGTCTCTGCCATATTGCCACGAAGTGACTGTCACCATTACCTGCTTCCATCTGAAGCAGAGGCAGGTCAACTCAGGATACCCATTCCCACAAAAAGCCAGCTAAGAAATATATTACACTACATTCCATCCCCCAAGGAATACCTGGACCAAGGAAACGGCTGGACACAGCTGGACCTTGCAATGAGTTCCTATTGGCACTAGGCCAGAGCAAAAGCAATCAGCCTTGCAGTGAATCCTAAAACAGATGGATCCATTCTGTTTGTCCTTCCCTTCTGCACATGCCTAGGGCAAGCATAGGGCTTGGCAGTAGCTCTAAGGACATACACATATATTTAAAAGGACATAAGTCTCAGAACTATTCTTTCGTAATAAATTGCATACTTTTCCCCTACATTGTTTAGTTCTAGGGCAAAAGAGCTCTCACCTCTGAAAATACATACAAAAAGTCTGACCTGCTCCAGTGACCTAGCTAACTGGGCCCCAGAAGGGTGGAAGAGCCAAGTTCTGCCTACTGATTGGGGTCTTTCGCTGATTCCTTTTGCCCTAGGTAAATCCCTTCTCATTCTCTGGTCTCTTCTTTATGTGACCCTCACCACCATACAGCAACACAGAGCAGGGCACAGCAGGCTGCCACACCATCCTCCTTGTTTAAAGAACAAGGTCAGCTCCTTGCTGTGAACAGATTTTCCTCTGTCAAAACAGGTTCATGTTTATCTTTCAAGTTCCAGCAACAAACTCGGGATCGCCAACATGTGCTGCACAGCTGCTGCAGTGCCTGATTTATGAACAAATCTGCATATAATTGTGTTGGTTCTTTTTTTCCTTGTCAATTTTTTTTCTTTAAATAAAATGGCTTAGTCCAGGTTGCATAAAGCCCCAATTCTAAAGCCATATAATTTTATGGACAAGGGGTGGGGGTAAGAGTAGGGGGAGTTCTTTTGTATGGCACCTGAACTCATTAAAATCCTAAATTCCATAATTTTACACTACCATGTGCCACAACAGAACAGCCTAATTGCTTACCGTCTTTATGAGAACCACAAGTAGAGCAGGAAAACCAGGGAACAGGTGGGAAGGCTACACAGGGGTTTGGGTCCAAGCCCTGTCAAAAGGTGGTGACCAGAACAAACCTGGGTAACTTTGTATCATAAGAGACATTACGCTCTACGAAGGCCTGGATGTTGCCAAGAGTCAGGGATGGTGTATGTGTCAAATGGTGTATGTGTCAAAATTAGACATCTCCTTATGGTGACCACACAAAAGGAATTTTTTAAGATAGAGCACTAAGGGAAGAGGTAAGAATAGATGGCTAACAATCTTATCTCTACCTATGTATTAACAGGTGCCTGCACACAACTAAAGGTTGAATCTTCCAATTCACACACACACACACACAAATGATTTGTACAGCAAGAGATCAAGGTTCTTCCATGGTCCCTCATGACAGCATCAGTGATTTGGGAGTCATGGATCTGAAAACTCTTTAGCACCAACTCTATAGACAGTAAAAAAAATTAATTAATTAATTAACCAGAAAGACTGGATTTTTCAGCATTTTGGTTGATTACTTTGTTTTTCTCACAAAGGAAATTACCCTCTTTGAAGAGGGTGATATAATTTGGTGATTGTAGGAAGGGACCCAAAAATGTGCAATTAGGAAGAAGTTTTCAGCACATTTTTTTTTCCTTACCTGCCAATTAATAGCAAAGACCAAGCCCCAGTTGCTGGATCCCATTCTCAAGACTAGACAACCAAACTGCTTATTTCCTTCACTTAAAATGAAGGAAAAATGCAACATATTTCCAAAATTCAATACTTCATTCAAGCCTCAAGAAGCCTCACCCCGAAAATTAAGGTGCCAGTGTTAGACTATCAGCCAAGATAATCATGAGACATGAGAAGACCAAGTTGATGAGATCCAGAAATCTACTAAGTTCAAAGAGGTTGGGAGATATCAAAGGATCAGAGAAGTTGGTAAGTTTGTATAGGTTAGCAATGGAAGCCACAGATGAGAGTTTTTTAGAGGCAGGCACAAAGTCTAATATGAAGTAAGCACTGATGTTAAATGAAGGGATGGATGGGTGGATGGGTGGATGGGTGGATGGGTGGATGGGTGGATGGATGGATGGATGGATGGAAAGATGGAAAGACAGTGAGTTAAGAAAAAACAACTGATGAGATCACAATCAGAAGTTGCTGAGAATACTGCTAATGAATGCTGTCCCCTAACTAAGGGACAGAGATACTCTACCAGAGATCTAGTAAGGCCTAGAATCACGGATAAGCTCTTATTCCCCAAGTAAGCTTACAGAGAGTACTCCTAGGCCTGGCCAAAGATTTGACCACTCATCAGTATTTCCAACAAGCACTGCCAACTTCTTTAGAAATGTGTCGAAAGATCTCCTGCTTTCTGAACCAGAGGGACAGGATGTTTCAGCTTAATCCTCTGTGGAGGCCTGAGATCTTACACCAAGAACATGGTGTCTTGATTAGGAATTCATTGAGACAAAGTAAGGCCAGACGGATGTCTAGTGCGCCAGGTACAGTCTATGGGGGAACACAGACTCTTATTTAGGCCCAGTAATTAGAAAGTGGGCCTGATATAGGAGAAGGAAGACTGGGTGAGGAGTCCTGCTTCTAGCTTTGCTAACTCCAAAATCAGGCCAAAAATACCAAGTAGGACATTTCTTTTTGCTACCTCCCTTCCCTACTTTCTCTTCTCTTCATTGTGTTCAGAATCTGTTTCCAGGCACCTTTCCTCACTAAACATCCCACACATTCCTCACCATTGACCAGCTCACAACTATGTTAAGTACTTAGTAGCATTAAGCATTTTGCATTCATTGCTTCATCAAATCCTAATGACAACGTGGTAAGGCAGACAGCATAATTTTTCCCATTTAGCAGATAAAGAAACTGAGGCTTAGAAAAATTACATCACTTGATTAAAGGTAACCTTGTTGATGCTGAAGTTTCACATCTGGTCCTCTGCCTTCCTTGCTTGCCTTTTGTTTTTATGGATACCCTAGTGCCTAAAAGACAAAGTTTCTCTCCAGGCTGCCAGGTTTCTATTCACCCAGCTAATGACTCATGGCTCACCATGCTCTGCAAAATGGTAATGAATATCAAAGTATTTTATAAACCATAACAAACCATACAAATGTGAAATCTTATTTTACTCTGTGTGTGTGTGTGTGTGTGTGTGTGTGTGTGTATGATGCATTCATCTCTGCTTCTACCTGGTTTCTGACTTGTTACTTGTAGTCACTTGAAATTCAGACTCCCTAACTAGAGCAATGCCCACCTCCTAGGCTAGCCCCCATGCATCTGCAATATGCCTGGGCACTCCCAGTCCTAGCTCCTTTCAAATTTGGAAATGACCTGAGGCCATTTCTGTGCTAGACCCAGGGGCAAGGTGCTGTCTTGCTGATAGAAATTCTTTATAAAGCATCCTCTTTCCCAGCATCCTATGCTCCCTCATTTGTCCCTAAGTTGCTCCCACTGAGTCCCATTGCCTTTCAAATTGGTCTCATATGCACTCCTTTAAAGCTTGCAATTGCCTTTCCTATCATCTCCCTACATCAGCAACAAAAAATTTCTATTATGTCCAAGGAAAACAGCCACATAATCATAGCTAATACTATTAGAACATTTACTATATTCCTCACACTGGGCTAAACATCTTATATATACCATCTCATTTAATCCTCACAATATTTCTGTGAAATTTCTAGACTTGCTATCTCCATTTAACGGGTGGCAGAACTGATGTCAAGAATGTGCCTGAAATCACATGTGTTAAGAGGCAAAGCCAAGGTTTAAGTCATATCTTACCTCATGCTCTTAATTAGTATGCTATTCTCCACAATGAGGGAGAACTTTTTTTATTCTCTGAAATGAAATGAATGAAGGCTTTCCAACTCTTCCAGATTCACCAGGAGTTTCCTGTAATCTCCAACAGTGTCCTGTCCTGACTCCCAGGGCAAGCATATTCCCAGTGGGAACCATACACAGAACAGCCTATGCGCACTCTTTGTGTCAGCTGGCGACTTGGTTGAAGGTCCGGTGAAACAACAGTTCCCTGATCACCAGTCCATGCAGGTTGGCACACAGCTACCATCAGAGATCATGGAACAAGAGGACACCTTAGTACACCTGAAAGAAGGGAACTGAATGCAAGTTGATTTTCTGCATAAAGGAGAAGCAAATTGTCATTCATTTGTTTTCACTCAATAGGGTTCATCTGCTTTCTGGATATAGGAACCCAATATTTAGAAACCAGTGTCTTCCACTCTGGACTCTAGTACACATTTCAGTATTCCTTCTGTCCATCACAACATTCCTTAAGTGATGGAAAATACTTTAATAAAGTCACTCAGGTTAGAGGAATGACATACAGTGTTTGCATTTAAGAGTGTTTGCTTCAATTCAATTGATATAAGTGTTCTGAAGCCTAACCTCCTAGGTTAAAGTCCCTGCTTCATCAATTTCTTCAGCCTCTCTAAGCCTCTGTTTCCTTAGTTGTCATGAATATCAAATAAAATGATGCAAGTAAATTACTTAGCCCAGACTGACCTTCACAGGTAGGTAAGAAGTACACTCAGATGTTAAACCAAAACAAAAGAAAAATAGTAAGAATATATAAATCAAGCCAATGCGTAGGCGAGAAAGATCATGCATGGCAGGGCTGTACTTCTCCAACTTACGTGTCACAGCCAAAGGAAAAACTATATACGGGAAATTAAAGAGCAAGGAAGAGAAAAAGGATATGAAGCTCACCTTTTCCTAGCCCTTCTAAATGGAACTGGGACTCAAGACGGAGCCTCTGTGGAGAGGCCAGGTCTCTGGGCTGGCATGTTTGTCTCCCTGTCCCTGCAGGTCAATGGGAAACATGAGGCCTGCGGGAAGGAGGGGAGCGTCTCAGCCAGGGTCAAGAGCCTGGTCCTCTTAACTGAAATTTCTCCCTCTTTGGAGAAAGGAGCTCAAGAAAGAAATGAATAAGTAAACAGAGGAAAGGATGGGGTGGTGTGAGTTAGTGGAGAGTATGCAAAATGTCTGAGAGTGCTTTCAATAGAAAACAAATCTCTTGAGCCTACATACCAGATATCACTGCCTTGAATGTGACTTAGGACAATCACACTGCATAAAACAAACAAGGAGAATAAACAAATCCAGAGCTGCGGAACACATTCTTTTATGGAGTCTAAGAACATCGCCCATGGCCAGTTCCTCAGTGGCAGAAATCTTAGCCTTTCGCTGTTTAAGGGCCCGTGAAACCTCTGAGTGAGGCACAACTAGTTTCCTGGCTCTCTCTATTACAATTCCTTCTAATTTAAAATTTATAATGAATGTGAACAATAATCAGTTTGTAAATACTGTTTTTAAGTTCACTAGAGCTTTGCCGAGATATTCCTTCTAGGTAACAAGTATGTGGCTCATTACTTTCTCATTAGCAAGATAGAAATAAAGATGAAAAAAAAAGGAAGAAAGAAAAGAAAAAAACACCCTCTCCAAAGATATTGTTGGAGTCTAATTGCCTGCAAGGAATTCTTAATAATGTTTACTAATGCCTTTTCAGCCTTGCCAATTTTATAACGCTCATTCCAGATTCCAGGTGTGACGTCTGTGGTCCCTGCTGTGATCTTAGCTAGTGAGTTTAGACACCTAGAATAGCAGCTTTGGAGAGTTTTTAGCCCCATCTTATGTCCCCAGGATGCAATCACACTCACTGGGGCTTTAGAAAGCAAATGTGAAGTTCTGGCATTTTTATTTAAAGTGAAATATTTAATTTGACAAGGACTGCTGTCTACCTAGACAAGACACGACACCATCCTGACCTGGCTCACTGAGGGCAAGGCTCCAAGAGCGGACCTTTTTGCTAGACATTACAAGGGCTAAAAAGCGTTTTTTCCCTTATCTCCTGGAAAATCTGGTTGAGCAGGTTATTCTCTTGTCTGAAATATAGATTCTTTGTTTTTAATCTTATTTGGTGTTCTGAAAATCCAAAAACAAATGGAGAATATTTTACAGAGTCTATATCAAACATTAGTTTCTTGATTCCCCCTACTATTAAAGCAAAGAATGGCAAGAGGACTCAGTAAGAAACTACAGTAGTCTGCAGTGGGGTGGTGCTGGGGGAAGCAAGGGTTGTTTGTTTCCCTCTAAACAACATATGAATTATTTAGGAATAATATTTAGGAAGTAACTCATTGACCCTTGCAAGAACTTCGCATGTGAAGACACCAAGGCAGGGAATTTGTAAATTCACTGCAGGTGAGAGACCATATCTATCAGAGGTTTGTCCTCACTATTCTGTCGTGGTCCATTCCTACTCTTTCCAAGCCACATTTTTGCCTCATTCTCCTGTCCTCTAAGCAGTTGAAATGATCCTTCCTAAGCCCATGAGGTCAAGGCTGAGATGTGAGGCTTTCATTTCTGGAGTTAAATTTGAGAAGCAAATTTGAAATAGACTTATTCCATTTCCTTTATGCTGGTAATCTCTGTCTCTTATAGTTTTATAGTGAGAAGGAGGAAAGGGGGAGGTACGTCCTAGCTCCATCAAAATTCCTTGCAATTCTAATGTTTAAAGTAGAACTTTTGGTATCGACTTGTTTGCACGAGTCTGCTGTTGATTTACCCAGGGAAACCAAGCAGGAAACTGTGAACAAGTTCCCCCAACAGGGTTCATAAAACAAGACTGAAAAAATATAAGAAGCTGTAATTTCAAAACCACCAAGCCAAAATCAGGCGCTATGCCCCGATCTGTTGTCCATCCCTCAAATAAGCCAAAGCCTCCAACAGATAAGCAAAAACTTTTAGCCTGGGACAGTGGAAGAGGCTTGGACTAGTGTTCAAGGGTTTTGCATTTTGCCATCAACTAGCTGTGTGATCTTAGGCAAGGTGCTTGCACTCTCTGAGCTCCAGGGTTTTTTTGTTTTGTTTTGTTTTTTGGCCTCTCTGTGTGGCTTGCGGTATCTTAGTTCCCCAACCAGGGGTCGAACCCATGCCCCCTGCAGTGGAAGCACAGAATCCTAACCACTGGACCACCAGGGAATACCCTGAGCTCCAGTTTTAAGCATCCATAAAATGAATGGGTTTAACTTGAAAGTGGGTGAATTTTGAACCCTGGCTCCACCACTTCTTAGCTGTGTAACTTTAGGTACATTACTTAACCAAAGTGCCTCAGTTTCCTGACTTGTGAAAGACGGATAAAAATACTACTTCCCTTACAGGGCTGTTGTGAGGATTAAAGGAAAAATAATACAGGTAAAGGGCTTAGAATGGTGTCTACAATGCAATGATCAATAGACTTTGGGTGCTGCTAACAGGTGCAGGAAGGACAAACCAGTTATCTGAGCTGACTCTGGGCAAAAGGCTCCTGATATCCTGGCCTTATTACTAATTCATTCCTCCAAAAACTCAGAAATCCTGATCCCTGTCTCTTTGAAGAAGGATTTTTACCTGCTCCTCTTCCAGAAACAAAGTGTTATTCCAATTCCCAGTCCACAGTTGGCAAACATCAACCCTTGTCCTGGTCTAACTGCCCTCAAAGGCTCTCTGCATGCTCCTTTCAGAGAAAAATCTCTAGTTCTAAACTGGCTTTTACAATTCATTAGCTGTATGGCCTTGACCAAGTCATTCAACTTCTTGACCAATTTCTTTCTCTGAAAAAAAAATATATCATAAAATCAGCATCTGGCATGGTTCTGGAGATAACCAAATGAGAATATAATAATAAAATACTCACGACTACCATTTATTGAGCAACTACTCTGCACCAGGCACCATGCTGGAAATTTTACATATGACATTTCAGTTAAATAATGCTCATAACGACCCTAAGAGGCAAGAAAGAAAGAGCACTGTCACCTGCCGGCTGCTCAGGTCAAAAACCTTGAAGTCATTCTTGAATCTTTACCCTTACATTCTTCAACAATCTATAAGCAAATCTTCTTGGCTCTACCTTTAAAAAAAATAGATCCAGACCATTTCTCACCAATTCTACCTCCACCACCCCAACCTCAACAATCTGTCTGGACCACTGCAGTAGCCTGCTAACCTTGGCCCCCAGTCTTGTCTGTTCCCCACCAGCAGACAGAGCAACTACTTTAAGAATGTAAGTCAGGTCATATCTTTTCCCTGCTAAAATCTCTCCAACAACTGTTGATCACACACAGAATAAAACCCATTTTCAACCATAGCTTACAGGTCAGCCTCTGCTAGCATTTGCAGGGTACAGGGCAAGAATTCAAAGGAAGATTCACATACCACGTTCTAAATTTTTCTTAAATTTTAAGTCAAGATAACAAACTGTTTAAGAAATCTTTTCTGTTTATCTACTTGATAAATATATGAAATAGTGAAACCTAAAAATATGTGTAAATCTATTTTTAAATGACTAAAAGTATAAATCTATGGTTTTTAAATACCTGAAAATCGGCAAAATATTAAAAACTATTCATTCTCATTATTTTTATGCATTTTGGGTGTTTTCTTGATGGACTAGCTATGTTTGGATGAATAATAAATAAATATGTAAATAACTGAAATGTTATTATCCATTCATTCCATAAACTGTTTTCTTGCCTTAATTCCAGCAAAATTAATAATTGTATTATTATAATCGATTTTCATATAATTTATGTTCTATTAACAGAAATGATCTAAAGTATTAAAATGTAATTTTATTCAAAGTAAAGAAAAAGTTTGAATAAACTTTCATGAAAAATTTTAGTTAATATAAATATTAAAATCAAAATGCTTAAGATTATTTTCATGTTTTCAAAAATGCTATTTTTATTGTAAAACATTCCAAATTATCTACTAACACTAAAAGGCAAAAGGTTATTTATATTAATGAATGTCAATATTTTAAATCAAATTATTTAAATAAAGCTGAAATTTATTTACTTTTTCAAAATTTAATCTTATTAAATATCTTTATAAAAATTAAACTATTTGTAATTCTAGACTGAAGGTTCATCTAGTTGCCAATGTAAAGATTCAGTATCACATCACACTTCACTTTTTACCACTAGATGTATATAAAGATATATATACAAATTTAAGAGTAATATGAATTTTTTACACTGTAAAACATTCTTCAGCCACCATATGCAACTGCATTCAGGAGTACTTTCAGAAGCACATTTTGGAATATGAAGGGAAGCAAGAAAATAGATGCTTGACACTACTGGGAACTAATTTTGCTCTTCGTTATGCAAAACTTTTTTGATATCTGAAATGTCTTGGAGGAAGAATTGATCAAATCAATTTGCCTTTTAAATACTTCATTTACTCAAATCCTTTCCAAACTCCAAATCAGTGTCTGTTTCCAAGGGCAGTAACAGCACCACCTTCAATCAAACCTTTACAGCTTTTGGATGCAGTGACCTTTTACTTTGAGGACAAGGGCCAGTGTTCCTCGGGGGCCTGAGTGGTGTTAGTTACAAGGGTGGATGTTTAGGGTCTGAGCTGCTGTGTTAACACTGAGCGCTGAATCACAAGGAATAGAGGCCTATGTGTTTGTTAGTAAGTTTTGCTTTCTGTGACTGTGGTGTTCAGGACCCTCTAATGCTCTCGCCTGGGAGTGAGGGTAATACTGCTTACAAGGTCCTATATGATCTGGCTCCTGGGTACCTTTCCATCCCTTCTCCTGTCACTCTCTTTCTCAGCATGATTCAATGAGATTTGCCTTCTTGCAGTTCCTTGACCACAACATCCACGTTGAACACCTCAGAGGATTTTCGGTCTCCTCCAACTGGAATGTCCTTCCTCTGGATATTGGTGCAACTCACTCCCTCAGGACCTCATGCCTCTGCTCAAATGTCACCTTATGACAGAGGCCTCCCCTGACCGCATTATCTAAAGCAGTACTTTTATCACTTACTATTCCCTCGCCCTACTTTATTTTCCACTTCATAGTAATTATCTACCTGACATTAAATATACTATTTATATCTCTATTGCCTGCTTTTGTCCCACTTTTGTTCACAAAATGCAACATAGTACATTTTCAATAAATGCTTGGTGTATGGGAGGCACTCAGTAAATATTGGTTTCCCTTTTTTCCTGCTACCCTGTGTCCTTCTCGCTTTGCAGGGGTGGGGGGTGGATATTTTTAGATGGGATTTCTTAATCTTGAGGAAGAATTAGTTGTAGTTTCTCAGAGACTTGAAAGCAGCAGAGATGAACCAGGTGTAGGTCTGACCTATTATTCCCAAATGAGGGACAGAAGACAGAGGTGACATAGCATCTCAAAGTCACAGGAAGAGAATCAATTACAATGGCTATACCCCTCTAAGACCAGTTGCCTTTTGCAAGTGATCCACACGTCTGGGCATTATCACTGTTGGATCTAGTTAAGTGACCCCCTGTACCCTCTCCTCCATAGTCATACCCCTTACTGTTGTAAGAAAACTGATGTCAGCTCTCCTACTGTCTACATTTTCCTTTTTCTTTTTCCTACCACTTATTGGAGCATCAAGCATATGCCAAGCACTGTGCTTAGTACTTGCCATGCTCTGTCTCATTTAACCTTAACATCCAACATATAAGCAGCTACCACTGAAATCCACAGATGAGGAAGGTGACATTCAGAGAGAGAATTTTTTCAAGGCTAGCAAATAGCAGAGCCAGATTTCTACTACAGTTTGGTTTCCCTCTAGACTCTTCAAATCAACTAACACTCACTAGGCACCTTCTAATGGAATGCTGTGGTAGGTGCTCTGGGGGACACAAGAATAAAATGATGCAATCCATATCCTTAAGTTGCTTTACCCTATGAGGTGAGGCAAGATTCTTGTATACCAAACCAAGAACAAAAACTACAGTATATGAATTCTTGGCAACATGAACGGTATGAATAATAGATGCTCTAGATGAAAAAATAACTGTGGACTTTAGAAGGATGGAGAAGTAAAGAGAAGTGAACATTTGAACCTAACCCTAAAGGATACGGCAATCCAATAAAATACTGCTATTTGTGCAGGGATACACATATAGCTGATGTTTCTGTTCATTTGTATATTTACTGCACAATATTTATTGATGTCTTATCATGTGTCTGGCAATATGCTGGGTGCTTGGAAGACTAAAATAAGTACTTTGTAGAGGAAAATTAAATGGCCAGAGAAGAGGACAGATCTGGGCTCTGTGAGGAACAAGAGGCTGCCTTCCTGGCTCCAAAGATCCCATTAGGAAAAAATGTATTCAGCATTCTTTCTTTACCGCCTGGAGTATAAGAACATTTTGTAATCAGGAACCACTAAGTGGACCCTGGAGAGCATCCATCCAGTACCAGGTCAGATTTCAGTGATGGCTCTTCCTTCTAACTCTCCTGGTGAGACAAACTACAGTGGTCAAAGGAGCAGGCTTGAATCCTGCTTCAACCCATGAGTTCTGTGTTCCTGGGCAAATGACTTATCTTCTCTGAGCTTCATTCTCCTCAATTATAGAATAGGGAGGATAATCCTTACTTCATAGGCTTGCAGTGAGGATTAAATGAGATAAGATCTGTAAAAATACTGGCATATGGTTGGAGCCCCAAAATTAATAGTTCCTTTCCCTTCTCCATTTTTTTTTTTTTTTTTTGGGAAAACAGTTTCTTGCTTTCTGAACAAGGAATTGTTCAGTGTAAGGAATAGTGGTCTGATTTTTTTCTGAAACTCTAACTTTACTGAATTCACCCACTCGTTCTACCTGCTTCCTTTGCAGCATCTCACCACTCTCTAAGCTCTCTACAAAGACATCCCCCAGCCCCGAGCCCACCCCCACTTGCCTTCATCTTTCTCCCAGATTTAAAGCTTTGGCTTCCCAATCCAGGAGAAGAATCTACATCAAGTGTCTTAGACCTATTTAAACTCATGTACCAAAATCACTACAACAGGGCGATCCCCTGCTTTCCCTCGCAATAATCGGGCTCCCTCATTGGGATAAGTGACTTGGCCATCAGAGTTATAGTTTATAGTTTACCCATTTGGGAACTGGATTATCGCTTCATAAAACTGTGCTACATGGTACTATTATCATTTAATTATGTTGCCTAAATAAAATTTTTTTTAAAAGATTGCCTTTTCGAGCACTACTCTCCAGCACCACTCTAAGATTTTTGGGTACCCGGGTTCTTCAGGAAGCTGACTCCTCCAGCACATTTCTTGGCTTCAGATATCTTTAAGCGTGGAAGGTCATTCTGCTTGGCACACTTTCCTTTGCCAGGCACCTCTCCTAAAAGGTTTGATCTCTATTTAACATGGTATTTCAAATCCCCCAGAAAATTGTGCTAGACTATATGGCAACACTTTTCTTCCCAAAAGTATTATGTGTTTCATGTTCCTTTATAAATATATATACACTGAGTGTCCCAGACCCTCAGTGCAAGAACTAAATTCTTTATACGCTACATGATTGCTCAAAGGGGCACCTATGGGAATTGTTCTTCCCTAACTATATGATAAATTACCAGTAGTTCTCCCTTAAAGATGCATCCTTTTGGGTTAATTTGTCTATTACAACGCAAATGGCCACATAAGATGTCTGAGGTAGGATGGAGTAGTTGAGAGTACAAAAGAAACAAGATTTGCCTTCAGTTGATTACTGTGGAGGTTGGCTGGTGGCATTCAGGAGGTCAATATACCATTCCCCCCCCCCGCACTTTTGTATAGGCTTAAACTTTTTAAAAAGCTATTGTGCCAGGAAGGATAAAAAGGTCTGTTTCATTTACATTTTAGTATTAATTAATTTATCAGGTCTGATAGGATTCTTCAAGAGATAATGCAAATAAGGATGATGGGAAAGTGAAGAATGAAAAGCTTTATGCCCAGCTCCACAAGACTGCCCTGGTTCAGTGCAACTGTGGGTTATACCCCATGGAACAGGTGGTTAAACTTTGGAGGAGAGGGAAGTCAGGGAAGGTTTGAATAGCTGGGTACTTCAAGTTGTTTGAAGGAGAGGTAGAGTTCAGGTGGACCTAGGAAGAAAGGAGAACACTCCAGAAGAGGGAAATGACATAAGATGAGGTACTGAGAACAGCACAAACTGTTTCCTACATGGCTTCCTAACTGGTCTCTTGTCCTCAGTCTGGTCTCCACACTGTAGTCATAATAATCTTTCTAAAACACATATATGATCTTCTCTGGATCCTACTGAAATTCCTCCTCATTTTCTCGTTGCACTCAGAAGAAAGTTCCAAATCCCTGGCACTGGCTACAAGGCCTTGTGCGTCTGGTACCCCTCTCTCCAGCCTCGTCTTGCACTCTTTTCTCCTCACTCTCTCCTCTCCACCCACAAAAGCCAGAAAATACACTAAAGTTTTAATAACGGCTCTCTTGGGGTCATTGGTTTATGGGTAATTCCTGTATTTCTTGTTGCTGTCTTTCAGTTAGTAAATTTTCTAAAATGAAGCAAGATTATGTTTTTAGTAATAATAAATTTTTTAAAGCCTTGAAAGTTGCGTGAAGGGAGGCAGTATAAAGGGGCAATTTTCTCAATAATGTAGGAGGCTTCAGAGAAGGCAAGTAGGGTGAGGGCTAACTGTGAACACCAGACACGGAGCTGCAGCAATGAAACGGCCCGGTAGTGACAGAAATCAAGACTGAAAGAAAGCTAACATTTAACATCTATTCTTCCAAAGAGCATGTGCAAACAAAGGTGAGAAACAGAGCAGTGATATGGGAGGCAGGCAGATTTTTTGTTGTTTTTATTTGGTTGTGTTTGGTTTTATTTTCTTTCGGCTTGGTTGTCTAGCTTACAGATATTTCAGTACGTTTGCAAGTGAAGGCAGCACTCACTGAAAGCACTCCCGCTCTCTGTCTACATCACCTGTAGTTTTTCAGTTGTTTGGGGGATGATTTTAAGGTTAAAAAAAATGTTAAACAAACTTTGTTTTCAACCAACTTTGGCCAGGTTCCATTTATAAAATAAATAAATAACTATCTATAGATGAAAATATCACGAGGATTAGGTGGTTGGAAAAGGTCCATCTATTATCAGCAAATGATTCAAGTCTCACTGGCTTCCAGCCTGCTTTACTATGTGTTGTTACTCTTACCCTAATTCCTTTCTGCCTCTGGATCTCTGTATTGATGCTAATCTGAAAACATGGTTCCCAGTGACCCCCGGAGTCTTTTCAGTCCAGCTTACAATGATTCAATGAGTTTGGGGCTGGATAAATACATATGTTCGGAGTGTTTCCCAGTAGTCTCAAGAGCTGGAAAGGGTTATTTAATTATATCATAAAGAGGCTAAAGAAATCAGTGCTTGGTATTTGCAAGCTACATGGAACTCGAAGAATTAGCTAGCCCAAACTCCACTTTTAGGGAGGGAAATGGGTCTGTCCAATGGCCCCCACAAATAGATGCTGAGCCAGACTTAAGTACTCAGGTGTTCAGACGCTCAATCCAGTGCTCTTTCCGTAGACAATCATTTGACTAATAGTGTTCCTGGCCAAGACAAACATCTCTTTCCTAACCCTCCAGAATTCCAAATTCCAAACCCTCCAGAACTCCAAACTCCCTTGGAAAATGGGCTTGATAGATATCTTTTTAGTATTAGTATTTATTATTTTTAAAGAAGTCTTTTTTTAAAAAAAAGCTGCCTTGATAACGATAAACAAGGCCCTAGGCCAAATAAATTTCCCAGCATTGTCAGAACCAGAGATAGCCCTTAGTGTCATCTGTCCAGGCCCTGTGTTATGTGTACCAATGAGACCTATAAGCTTCATGCAGCAAAATGGGAGACAATATTGGTTAAGTATTGTTTTTAACAATCTATTGGCCAGCATAGTTGCTTCTATGTTTGTTTGGGTCTTTTTTTTCCATAGCTTTGGATTGCCTTGGAGCTAGATCTCATGCTCAGGTGCAAACAGCTGGCTGAGGGATAGCTGCCACGTCCACCTGCCCAAGTGGAGTGAGCAGGGTCTCCTCGCTGCAGGCCGTAGAAATCCTGCCTTAGGATACCTCCCTGGTTCCTTTCCCTGGCTTCCTGGGGCTGTTTCTAGGATGCCCCCACCCTTCTCAGCTTTGGGCCTGCTTGTTAGGAGCTAGCCTTTCTTAACCCCATACCACTGTCTCTGATGACCCAGTGACATCATGAGGTTAGTGCAGGCCATAAAACTGCACAACTGGCTCCAGAGGGGCAGCCTTGAGCTCCAAATGAGCAGGGGCTTTACAGATCCTGAGAGGAATATGAACCTGATTCAGAGGGTAGGGGATGTGCCTTGACTTTGTGCACTTTTTTTCTTTTTAATTGGCCTTATTATGACACAACCCAGACATTCAGTCACCAACTACAGACAGCCTTAAAAGTAATGTGATGAAACTTCTGTCTTTTAAAGGGTGAGTGAATGCATTTTAATAATTAAGTTACCAGGGCTTTGATGAGAGAAAGCCAGGACCTCAAGAGGAACACGGTCCCAAACTCATGAGCGGGACTTCAAAACAGGTTAGCCCCATCCCCTGTAAACTTTGCCCTTTCTCCTCTATGAATTCAGCCAATTCCAAAGCCCACTGTCACCGAATGGAGACTGTGGTTTGGATAAGACAGTCTGAACACTAGAAAGCTCAAATGTCAACCTGAGTCAGTTCAGTACAATAGAACTAAGTGGCATCAAGATTTCCCACTAAAACGTAGGTAAACCTGACTTTGGGGGACCCACCACCAGGTGCCAGTAAATCAGGACAAATAATCAAATACCTTCAGTCATGGGGATGGTGACTTCATACCCAGATTTATTTGATTTCATGTAGTTCTATTATTTTCAATAAATCAACTAATTCCCAATGTGTATGCAAACATGAACTGTGAAGTAGAATGATATAGTGACTAAGTTAACAGATTTGTGAGTCAGAAAGACATGTCATTTATAAGCTTTGAGCCCGGTTAAGTCTATTAATTTCTCTAAGCCTTGCTTTTCTCATTTATAGAATAAACATATTCCTAATACTTATCTAACAGGATTGTGGAGAAACTAAAGGAGAAAATTCATGTAAAAACCTTAAAACAGTACTTCTTCAATAAATAAATCACTGAATAACTAAACATGATTTTCTTTTTAAACCTTTATAATACCTTGGTTAAAAATAAATTGACAAGTCAAATAATTCATAACTCTTTGTCTGACCACATGATCTAATTTTTGGTTTGGAAACCGGTCACAGTAGACATAGATAACTGGAAGAAACAAGACATAAAATGTAAATGAATCAACAATGCTCTTCTCTGTAAGTACATCATCTTTGTAAGACTCTAAATCCATTCATCAATGTCTTTTTCTCCTTATAAAAATATAATGCCATAGAGTTTAAAAACAAATCAACATTCTCTATGTCTACCTCTTTATTCCTACCCTGCAACTAGGTTCATCAGTACCCTTTTTTTTCTCTTAGATTCCATATATATGCATTAGCATATGGTATTTGTTTTTCTCTTTTTGACTTACTTCACTCTGTATGACAGACTCTAGGTCCATCCACCCCACTACAAATAACTCAATTTCGTTTCTTTTTATGACTGAGTAATATTCCATTGTATATATGTGCCACATCTTCTTTACCCATTCAACTGTCGAAGGACATTTAGGTTGGTGGACTTGATGACATGGGGTGGGAGGGCGAAGCTGGGGCAAAGTGAGAGTAGCATGGACATATACACACTACTGAATGTAATACAGTTGGCTGGTGGGAAGCAGCAGCACAGCACAGAGAGGTTGGCTCGGTGCTTTGCGATGACCTAGAGGGGTGGGATAGGGAGGGTGGGAGGGAGGGGATGTGGGGACATGTGTATGCATATGGCTGATTCACTTTGTTGTGCAAACAGAAACTAACACAGTATTGTGAAGCAATTATACTCCAATAAAGACCTATTAAAAATAAAATCATCAAGGAAAGAGAAGAAATGAACACAGGTCAGGAGAACTTGACTCCAAACCAGCCCGTGTCACACTCTGTGTGAAACCTGGCGGCCTCCTCTGTAAGATAAGGGCTTTGGAATGCACCTGAAGGTCCCTTCCAGCCCACGGTTCTAGTGATGGCTCTTCCAGTGATTCAATGAGACATAAACAGTAACAGACAGCTCTGAAGTCAGACAGTGGTTCACTTCCACACTTTGCTATACAGAAGGCCACATGCAAGATGACAAACAAGCATCCAGACAAACGAGGGATTGAGTAGGGTGGAACTGACAAACTCTGCAAGGCATGCTGTTCCATCCTCAGGATGGCAGGGTCCTGGGTTAAGTTTATGAAGCCAGTAGCTAACCCTGCAGCCAGTCCCTCTGTCCCAGAGATAAGGGCCTCCACATACCTATCAAGAGATGGCCCAAATCCTTGACCACATGAAGTATCGATAGTAAGGGAAATCCTGGCTCTAATCGAGGACATCAGGCAAACCTCATCGATATATGACAGTAAATCCTTAGCCTGTCCCAACATCCTTGTTCCTGGAAGTAAAACTGGCACCAAAATATCTTCAGGGACTTCCCTGGTGGCGCAGTGGTTAAGAATCCGCCAGCCAATGCAGGGGACACGGGTTCGAGTTCCGGTCCGGGAGGATCCCACATGCCGCAGAGCAACTAAGCCCATGTGCCACAACTACTGAGCCTGTGCTCTAGAGCCCGTGAGCCACAACTACTGAGCCCGTGTGCCACCACTACTGAAGCCCGTGCGCCTACAGCCCATGATCTGCAACAAAGACAAGCCACCACAATGAGAAGCCCACGCACTGCAACAAAGAGTAGCCCCTGCTCGACGCAACTAGAGAAAGCCCGCGGGCAGCAATGAAGACCCAACACAGCCAAAAATAAATAAATAAATAAATTTATTTTTAAAAAAATGTCTTCCGATGGAAGGCAGCCATGATGCCGCCCTTGAAAGTATGGCCAAAGACAGGCTTCTGCTGATGCAATCCTCAACCATGAATCAATAGCAATCATCATCAGTTCATCACAACACCAAGGACCCATATGAGGCCTCAGAACCCTTCGAAATACCAATCAATCTGATGGGCACAAGATTTAAAATCCATTTGTCATCATCAATACAATTTTAAGTTGGACATAATTTTATATGTATACACACATATATCATGAAATCAATCATGTTTTTTAAAAATGCTAAGGTTATCTCTGGGTGGTAGGATTATAAGTCATTTTTTAAATTTTACTTTATTATATTTTCCAAATTTTCTGCAATTGGCTTGAATTACTTTTACACTCAGGAAAAATAATTTTAAGAGAATTTAATTTTTAAAAAATCACCTCGATTGTTCTTTAACACTCTTTAAGGAAGACCACCAAGCTTGTCCACTCATTTGTGAGACTAATTTGAGTGAACTGAATGCTGTCTTGAATTTGCTCCTTTGAAATATCATTCCTATGACAGTTTAAATCAAAAAGCAGAGTGATATGGTTGGAAAAACTGAAAATCAGAAGGCCTAAGTTCTAATCCTAGTTGTCCCCCAACTAGCTTGAGGTTGTGAGCAAGTCACAGCTTCTGTGGGCCTGAGAGTATGGGACTAGAATCAAATAACCCATGTCCAAATTCTGTCCCACCGGCTGAAAATCTGTGTGACTTTAGGCAAGTGACTTAACCTCTCTGAACCTCAGTTGTTAATTCAGAAACAGAATAATAATTTTACCTCCCTGGACTGCTATGAAGATGAGATGAGATAGTGTGCATAGGCCTTTAGCCTCATGCCTAGAACTCTGAAAGTGCTCAGAGAACATTAGCTGGAATCATTATTATTATCTTTCCCGTCCCAAAGCAGAGGGAAAGCTACCATGTTCTGGAGATGGGCCTCCACCTAGGGCAAGTGTGTCTCTGCCTTTCAGTGTCTTCCCAGAGGCTTAGCCAGTTCTTCCCCACAGAAGCCCAAACTCTCTACCACAACCAAGTTCTGCCTTTCCTTGCCATTCATTTATTTCCCACCCTCCTCCCCAAGATCTACAGTCACCCTGGGGGCCAGGAAGAAGTAAAGGAAAGCATGTGTTGCCTGCAGACATCCATAGAACATCAAGATGACCTCCTCTACCTTTCAAAGAAATGGTTTGTGTGTGTGGCCCGAGACAAAGGGAGCACTGTTGACTTTTATTTGTCAGAGACTATCTGGGATCCCCTGAGTTTGTTTGATGAATTGTTTTGGGTAGATAAAATAGCCCTGTTCCCACTCTCCCTGATTCTGCCACTGAGAGCAGATTAACAAAAAATGTGCTCTTCACATCAGAAAATACAGCCCTACAAAAACAGTTCTTGAGGGAGAACATTTTTTTTTGGTCTCTGCTGATAATTTTCCCACGCTTTGTGGACAGCCCAGGTTGGCCTGAGCTCAGGGTCACCTTCTCTCATCTGGAAGCATCAGGAGGACCTAGGGTTGAAGACCCTGCGCAAGGTTTGCAGCTAATGCTGGAACAGGTGGGTCCAGGGAACCCATAGGAAATGTAGAAGACTGACTCCCACCCACTGTGAACCATGAGCCTGCAACAGGAGAGAAGGGATGACAAGGACCTTTGGCTACAGGAAAGCAAAGTCCAGAGAAAGCACAAAGAACAGTGGCTGAAGGCTGTGTAGCCCAGGGGTTCAATGCATGGGCTTTGGAGCCAGAGAGACCTTGGTTCTCATCCCAGCACTGACCCTCACTCAGGTAAGTAACCTCCCTAAAACTCCGCCACACGAGAGAGAGGAAGGCTGATCTCACAAGACTTGCTGTGAGACCTAAAGAAGCTGATGTCGATCAAGTCCCTGGAGGGTGAAAATGGTGGCTTTTTATAATATGCTCATCCTTGAGTAGGGGCCCTTCTCTGGAGTAGGAAACACTTTACCATGATAGCAGTCCCAAAAAGAAAACGCTGTTTTCTTTACACAAGGTTTAAACAGAGCCATGGAGAACCAATGCAACCCTTGCACGTGTTCTGTACTCTGTAACTGTAGCTGATATTGCATTAAATTATAAAAAGCTTTTGGTTATTGAGCAGTACTATGGACCAGGAACCATTCTAGGTGTTTTTCAAGCATCCTCTCATTTGATCCTTAGATTAACCCTTATAATAATAAGTATTATTATTATTCTCACTCTATAGAAAACTGGGTCTTAGAAATTTGCCCAAGGTCAAAGGCAGAGCCAAAAGTTATCTATGCACATACATGATCCATTTCATGCACCTTACCAGTTGGAGTCACTGAAGACTTCAATTCTTTTCTAGGAAGAGATGTTGGGATGACATTTTATCACATTACATTAGCCCTTAATCCACAACCAGACTCACCTCCCACACTTGTGTCAGGCCTTTCAGTAGGGACCTACTGAAGTGACTGTAAATCATATTGAAAAATTTCTCCTCCCAAGCCCTTAAAACCCTTTATTTTACATAATCATTCAATGGTACACCCCCAAGGACCCTCAGAGATCATCACTCAGTGCCCTCCTTTCACAAATAAGAAAACAAGACTCAGAGGTGAAGTGACTACAACAAAGACACACAGCCAGGTCCCAGCCCAGCCAAGTCTAGAAAA
Source organism: Delphinapterus leucas (assembly GCF_059928025.1). Taxonomy (NCBI): domain Eukaryota; kingdom Metazoa; phylum Chordata; class Mammalia; order Artiodactyla; family Monodontidae; genus Delphinapterus; species Delphinapterus leucas. The sequence goes on along the minus strand of NC_143131.1, from coordinate 134,811,894 downwards.
ATCCAGCTCTCCAAATTCCCTGCTACCATTTTGTGCTGTCATCTTTCACCAGGATTAATGGTGCAGTTGGTATTCCACCTCCCATCCCTCGTTCCCAATGTATGTGCCCATGTGACAGCGGGGGAGCATTCACCACAAATCTGACAAGCTGACACCTGCCACCCATGAGAACGCCCATTTTCCAGCATCACACATAGCTGTCCTAAGTATAGGGCATCCCTCTTTTCTTCCCACTCTGTTTTTGCAGCCTATCCTTGCCCTCTTGTTATGCTGTTGGGACCACGCTTAACCAGCATGCTAAAGCATAAATCCATTGTGGACGTTTATCCTCTTATCTACAGGCTTTTGTCACTGGGTTCTGTGATATAACGGTCATGAAGAGGATGAGTGTCCATTTATTCATTTAGTAACAGGCACTGGGCTGTGTGCTGGAGTACAGTGAAACACCAGATGTGAACCAAATCCCAGAATGAGGCACAAATATTAAACAGGAAAGCACACCAACAAATAAAATGATCGTGAAAATGCAATGAAGGAAAACAAACAGGGTGCTATGGAGAGAATAATAAGAGAGACTCACCTAGTATCAAGTACTCAGGACAAGGTCTCTCTGAGGGGGCAATCTCTGAGCAGATGCCTAAAAAATGCTTGAGTTTTCCATAAGAAAACACAGATACTTCTCATAATTCTGTCCCTGGTCTCCATTCCAGGTTTCAGCTTGTCCCAAATCATGTTTAATATTTTTTTAATTATAAAAATAAGATATATTCCTTGTAGAACATTTAGAAACTCAAAGAAAAAGAAAAAAAGAAGAAAAATTAAACTTCCCACACACACTCCTATTATTGCTAACTGGTATACATATATATACATAAATATATATATAACTATAAAAAGGAAAGCTTTATTATTGAAAAATGTATGGAAATGGTAAAAAAAATGCAAGACATAAAAATTGGTATAATAAAAATTAAGTTACTTCTCTACTCTAGCCACTACCACCCCCAGATTTACTCCCCAGAGCAATCGTTTTTTTGTATAGACTTCAAGATTTATATATATATTTTGTTTTTTACATAAAATGGTATCATTCCATAGACACTATTCTGCTCCTTGCTTTATCATTTAACAATATATCCTGAAGAAGCAAGTATAATCTTTTTTAATGACTATTATTTGTACATAGCTGAGACCACTTTGTATAATAATTTTACACCCTGCTTTTTTACTTAATACTACATCATTAAAAATTCTTACTTCATTTAAAATGACTTGCAAAATTTTTTTAAAAATTTAATGACTGCAAAACATTCTACTATATGAGTAAGCCATAATTTATATAAAATTACCTAATTATGAATATATGGAATATTTTAGAAAATTTTATTAATGGCTTGAAAGAACATTATGCATAAAGCCTTCACTGTGTTTCTCTACTTACAGAATCTTGAATTCACTTCTATAAAAATTTATTGAGACTTCTCATGAACACAGCATTGTTCCCTAGTCTACTGCGATACCAAAGACAGATATGATGTACATATTAATATCTTTAAGAATAAGAATATGCACTGTGCTATACACAGATGCTCTCTGGATGTTCCCATCTCCAAGTGGCCCCAATCAGCTCTACTCTAGGAGCAAGACTAATGCTTGTTCTTGCTATTTTTGCTGTCTGACTTGTTCCTCCCATAACTAACATTTGCTCACCAACAGTGATAAGATAAAGAGAATCAAGGGCTCAGACAAGGAAGCAAAGGAGGCCACTTAGTCATCTTAGACTCTAAGATGGGGTCTCCTTCTGTTTTAGGAAAAATGTGTCCTCCATGTGACCCAGAGAGTTCTACATTAAGGTAGAGGGCTAAAACCCAAGCTCATAATAAAGTGTCCTTTTATCTGGCCTTTTTAGGGGCACATATCTTTTGGGAACCTTGTTGGGATTAGGGGGGAGTAGCTGAGAAGTGACAGAGTTTGGATGCCTACCTACTAATATCTCCACTCGATAGTTCTCTATCCACTTGTACGTAATTACTAGCTCAGCATATATGAATGTAGGTTCTGGAGCCAGAGGGTCACTACTTCCTAGACAAATTATTTAACCTCTCTGTGGGTCTAATTCCTTCATCATTAAAATGGTGATAATAATAAAACCTACCACATAGGACTAATATGAGAATTTCTTGAGTTAATTTGATGTAAGTAATTTAGAACTATGCCTGGCACATTAGAAGTACTTAATGTTTATCGTTATAATTCATAACAGGTGAAAAATGAAGTTGAGCAATAAAGTTTTATAAAAACTCATTAAATTCCAACATCATTACAGAAAAGGCCCAAAAGGAATCAAATACTTCACAAAATCAACTGTAAATATTCAACATTTCTCAATATATTATTTGAGCATGGGATCAGGGGAACATGGTTGGAATAAAGTAGTGAAACTTTGCTTGATGTGTTGAAATATGAAGACCAAGGACTACACCAAGCCATATCAACTTCCCTTCATCTATCACATGAACTCATGATAGAGGAGACACTCATTATTTCAATTGTCCAATCATTTCAATTATCCAATCTTATTTCTAACTCTTCTAGGAAGGGGTTGGGGTATAAATTTCTCTGAAAGGCACTCCAGGTGGAGGGAATAATGTTAGCCAAGCATGGAAGTATACTGTGTGCTCAAAGGATGACAAATGGCTCACTGGAGATGATACTGGAGACTTCCACATGGTTGAAACCAGAAACTAGCAGAAGAAGATGACCCTAGGAAGACTGAAATTAACTCAAAATATGCAGGGCCTCTAGGGCCATGTGGAAGTGATCCAACAAATTACATTACATTTTCCAACAAATGTAAGAAAAGGGATAACTTTTCATATTTCTATTTTTAAATAACATTATATGTGGCCATGTGGACAATGTACCAAATGGCAGAAAAATTAGAGGCAAAAAGGCTACCTTAAGGTTATTATTAAGAATCCAGGTGAGAGGTGATGAGAATTTAAGGGAGGGTGATGAAAAATTCAAGAGGAAGAAAGGAGGGCATCAAGAGACATTTCAGAGATAGAAGCAATGGGTCTTAGGGACTGTTTAACGTCACGGGCAAAAGAAAAAGAGAGAAGAGCTAAAGTTGTTCTGAAGCATCATGTGGGAAAGACAAGAGATTATCTAGCACAGCACAGTGAAGGGTTGGTGCTTAGGAAATGTCCATTGCAAATGGGAGTGTTGAGAAGGGCGTGTTCTAGTTCTGTTGAGCCGCAGAGGAATCCCTGGGTATCTGAGTCATTGGGTTGTCCTGGGGTCAGGAGACACATCAAGTGGAGAGAAAATCATTGAACTCAGAGATGGAGGATGTGCCAGAGATAGTCTTTATCCATTTGACTATTGTGCCAAGTGTTGTTTTTGCCAGTAAGAATTTCCTTTCATTGCCTTCCAATGCTGTGATATTCTCCCAAACCCTCCACAACGCCTCTCTCTTCCTCCCACCAAGAGTGATGTGTCATTCCTCTGTACCCCAAGGTACCCAGCATGTATGACCACAGGATGTTATAATTATCTGCTCCTCTACCTATTTTCCTCTAGACTATGAGCTTCTTACTGGCAGTGTGTTTTATTTATCTCCATAATATCAATACCTAGCACAATGTCCAGCACAGAACTTGAAATCCGAATTCTTCGATACAGGATCCCTTTGTTGCCTAATACACAAAGATAATCACGTGCAGTTTCATGAGCCCTTCACAGACAGTTGCAATGTTAATGTCCCTTGACCTATTGAAATTGATAGGAGATGTATAGCCTGACCAATTTTAATCAAGACACTCAGATGTTGTCTGCTGCCCTCTAAGTGCACTGTACACCCATCTGCCTTTTCTCATATTCCTGCCGCAACCATCTTGTTATCTCTATTTCTGGAGTCCCACAATAAAAAATTTTTTAAATCTTTACCCTACCAATACCCAGAAAACTAACAACAAAGAAAGTGGAGACCAAATTCAAAATGAAAAGCAATATATTTTTCTATTTTAATTATTTTATTCATAAACCTGTTAGAGATCCGAACGAATTGTAAAGACTACGCCAGGATTTCGAGATTTAATTTGGGTTTTACAAGCAGTGAAAGCAAACGAGGCATTCATCTCAAAGTAATTTCTCAACTGGTATTATTGTCCTCGGTGCATTGAAAAGGAAACCAAGACACAGAATGGAGACGTAAACAGTCCAAAGTCACATGCAGAATCTGAGAAAAGGAAAGGGAATAGAATTCCTAATTCTGAAGACAGAACAGTGGCTCTTAACCTTCCGTGGACAGGAAAACCACCTGGCACTCTTGTTTTAAATGCAGATTCCTAGACCCCAGCCCGGACCTGGCAAATCAGACTCAGGAAGCTGCACCTTTCCAGGCTTCCAGGTGATTCTTATGAACACCTAAATTTGAGTGCACTGAGAGCCAATGGTCAGGGGTCAGAAGCCACACCGTAAGGCACACTGTGCCAGATTGTTCAAATGGTTCTGCTCCATTTGGCTGAATCAGAATGCCACTTTGTGAAGAGTCTCAAGGAAGGCAGCCAGCAGGGATTATGAGAGGCTCCTCCCAATAAGGCCTTGGGCTCTTCACCATGTTCCATCTTAACCAAGCCAGGCCTGGCAAAAAGGAACCAGGCCCACACACACCCATCCCCATTCCCAACACCAGTGCGCCAACAAGAGAACTTTCCCTTTGGTCCTGCTTCGGAAGGGCTGCTGCGATGGGACAGCTCCCCATTCCCAATCCTTCCTGCAAGTTTTTTTTTCCTCTGTACAATTAATTAGCTAATAATTTTTGCTTCTGATCCATTCCTCATTAAAAAGCTGAGTCCCCGAGTTGGGGCTGTCGGAACAAAGGTGGGAGAATTTATGTCTTAATTTTGGTTCATTATGGCAGGAAGCCTCTTGCTCCCATCACTCTCCCTCCTCAGCCTCTCCCCTCTGAGTTCTGACGGCTCTGTGACCCTAAATGCCTCTTTCGAGGCAGCTACCATGGAGGCACTGTCTCTGCCCTTTATCTTCTGCCACCTCATTAAGAGAAATGAACCTGAGTCTGAGAAAGATGACACAGGGGAAATAAAAATGTAATCCCTTGGTGCCACCTATAATGAATTGTTATGAAAACCATGAAAATATGTGTCTGCGGATATTGTTCTTTGATTTGAAGTCAGTGTTGTAAGTGGTAATTTTTGTCATTAAAGCTGTTAATCTACTCAGAGCTCCTCATAAGTTTTTATGAAGAAAAACATCCCTGCTGCCTCCCTGCTCATTGCAGGATACTTTGGAGGCCAACACACACGCAGAGCACCGTGGAATAATTAGCTTTAATTATGGCTGATACGGCTGTCTGTTGAAAGTGGAGGGACTTCACGCTGCTAGGACTGGAGATGGGACCTGCTCAGCCTTTGCAAGGCCAGAGGAGAGGGGCCTATGACTCTGAGTCTTCAATCGCAACCACTGCCAACCACAGACACCAGGCACCACTCCCCAGCCGGGGCAGGTACACTGTGGCCACCACATGCTCATACCCAAGCATGGACATGCACACTCACGTGCGCACACACACACACACACAACTTCATCTCCCTCATCCCTCAACTATCTTGCCCAAGTTCAACCACCACAAACATCCATACTACTCCATTATCCACATACACTAACCACAGTATATGTATACCAAGGCGTGACAAGACATGCACCAACTAAGACAGGCACCACAGAAACTCAGAATACACAGCCTGCTTTATTACATGCATACCCCGATTTCCTCAGCCACAACCCACACCAACCACAACACACATACACCCACCATAACATGGTTGCCTGGATATATAAAACCAACCCCAAACCAATACATATCACCTATGAAACACATACTTGTGCATTGGCTCTAAGAGGCAGCCATATCATAAGGTCTGGAGGAGCAAAATGTTCTTGACCTCAGATAACTCATTATACAGTCAGAAATGAGCATTTAGACTGAAAACAACTGGCAATTCATTTAGCATCTATTGATGCACTGAGTATTGATTATGTGTCAAGCACAGGGCTAGGCACAATGGAGCCTTTACAGATAGATAAGACAGGGTCCTATACCTCAAGAAGCTGTGGTAGACACAGATTGTCTTTCAAGAAATAATTTGTCCACCAGCTGGGAGGGCTGTCTGCAGAGAGCCTTTAGCTGTCTGCTGCTCCAGGGATTACGTCAGCTGCAGAAAGCTGCTTCACCCAAGCTCACTCTCTGCCCAGGGAGGTGACATCTGATGACTGATCGCCGTACGGGTGTAAGAGCCTGGCCACTTCAGTCAATGCCAGACTACTCTGACCGGCCACAGCTTCCCTCATCAGTGGAAGTTCTAGTAAGGTCTACATCTCAGGTCAGCTTCTCCCTCTGCCCACTCCTCCTTTGTTTTTCTCCCTTACACAGATGTTGGTCCAAAGCGCACTGCCTAATAAACATCCTATCCCACTCAACTCCATCTCAGAGTCTGCTTCCCAGAGAATGCAACCGTGACAGAGCTAAATTCAACACTATGGATGCGATCTACCAAGTAAGAGTACTAGAGAGTAAGTGCTAAAGAGACTCTTTAGAAACAGAGAGGAATTGAGCCATAAGAGAAGGATTTCTGAAGAAGGTGACATTGAAACTCGGTCTGGAATAACTGTTAGCATTACATAGCTGAGGAAACATAGAACTTTTTGGAGAAAAACAACTTGGGTGGGAAGTACAAAGTGTGTTCTTACCTCAGGGAAATAGTGAGACGTAAAAGTGAAAGCAAACTGTTGATGGAGCTTGAATTGAAATTTTTTAAAAGAGTTTCATTTCATCTGTTAGACCAATTGATCTCAACAGTTGGCACTGCAGATTAATCACAAGGGGTACGTAACCCAAAAGTACCTCCAGCATGGTTATAATTATAGTCATGGGAGGACATCATAAATTGAGGAATATTAAAAAAGAGAGAGCGCTGGTTATGGTCATATTCCAAAAGGCTAGCAACCATTGCTATAGCAAAGGCAATATTAGAGTTCTCCCACTCCGGTCCTCCAGGCCATCCATCCAACCATTCATCAATTCAATATATATCCGGAACATACTATGGGCAAGTCACATTCCAAATAAGTGCCCTCATGACATTTACTCTCTAGCTGTGAAGACAGACATTAAGCCAAGAAATTAACAAAAATATAGAAATGATTTCATTTCAGTTGTGATAGTAATTGTGAATACAGTGTGTAATATGAACAGATCAGAAGGTTCAAACTGACCTAAATTGGGGCAGGTCATCAGTCAAAGAAGTTTTCCCTGAAAAATTAAAATTTTAAACTGTGGGACCATTTTAGTACTCATTACTTAGCTGGTTCCTCGGAGTGCACAGGTGAATAAGACCTGCCCCTTCTTGAAAACACAGAACGGGAGAGAAATGCAAAACTGTAGAACTGAAGACAAATGTTGCCTATTTCACAACTTTTCCATAGGAAAGCACCTACATGGAAAAGGAAAAGCAGCTAATGCCATTTGCTTTGTCGTAGTGGCAGGGGGGATTGTGGATGGATTGCACATATGTGTTTATTCCTCCTCAGAGAATATATCCTGGGAAGTGATGGCTTGAGCTGGATTCCTAGTATCAGGTCAACCAGGGTTCATACTCTGCTCAAGTCCTGGGGCGATGCTGGGGCAAGGGATCACCAGGGCACTGCAACATTAGAAGCAGGAGCTAAAGTCCCACTGCCACTTCTGGGGTCTGGCCACCCCCACCCCAACCCCAGCCCCCCAGCATTTTGCCTCATGTTACCAGGGACTTTGCATGGATGAAGGCTTTGTCCCTAGCAGATTGAATTTAGAGACATTTGAAGTTCTCCCTTTGTTCCATTTCAACAGTATTCAACAATATAAAGCTTTGGTGCTGCTTTGAACTAATTTCCTAGGGATTTTTAAAAAAGAGAAAAAAGCCCTTTTCTTTGACTCATCACTCTATTAAAAAATAACATTTGGGTTTGGTTTGAGAGTTCAAAAAATTAGTATTCATTTTTTCAGTGATTCATTTAATCAGTTCAAGTTCCTGTAGATGGCCTAACCCAGAAGAATCTATACAATGAGGTATTGTGGTTGCTTAGGATTCATCCAAACTTCCCAACTACTCCTTCCTAGGCCTGGGTTTATGGGCTCAGGGGGGAATGGGAAGATGGCCCCAGTCTGAGTAAATGAGAACAATGACTTTTACTAAAGGGAACGACGAACAAATTACACTATAAACTTTTAACTAAACAAGGAATCAAAGGAAACTTTCTTAATATTTAAAGTATATATCAGACACTAACAGCAAACATGTATAATGCATAATGGTGACATAATAAGGATGCCTCTGTTAAAATTAGGAACAAGCAAAAAGTGTTACTATCACAGTTATTGAGATTTGTTCTGGAGGTCTTAGCAAATGCAGTAAAACAAGAAAAAGAATGTTGAATAAACACTGTAAAGGAAAAGACAAAATTATAATTATTTGCAATCATAACTATCTTCCTAGAAAATCCAAGGGAATTAACTGAAAAACTAAACTAGTAAAGGAGTTCAACGTGAGGTAAGATGTAAGACACATAAACAAAAATTAATAGCTTTTGTGTACACCTGCTATTATCCATTGGAAAATTTCGTATTGAACAAAGATCCCATTTACATAGAATAAAAATGTAAAATTCCTAAAAATAACTTAACAAAAAAAGATCAAGACCTATATTTTTAAAAATCTTTTAAATAAACCCAGGCATGATAGAAAAGCATCAAATACCCTGAAGCTTAAAAGCATGCTACCCTACAGGGATTATGGATTTGAATACCCTTCTGTCATTAATTTTTATTCTTGGTGAATTCTCTACTCAAAAATAATGATTTTGCTTCATTAACAACCAGATCTTTCCGGCCTTGGGTCATGGAGAACAATAGAATGCAGTTTTAACCTTTTGTCTGCTGAAAGCCAATCAAAGGATATGGCTCCAAGGTTGCTGTAGCTCTGACCAACAACACAGCCGCCTAACTATTCAAAAACACTTGTACTCATCTGAGAAGCTTGAAGATAAATGCCATAGATTGAAAGTTAATGAATGAAAGTTTATATATAATATAAACACATTAATTATTTGTGAAATGAATAATTCTTTTTACAATGTGTCCAAAATTGTCATGTCTCCATTATAACAATAAAACTACTTAATATTACATGGCACCTTCACAGGCAATGTCTGACTTCATCATCTCAAAAACTCTGTAAAGTGCGTAGTACAAGTGTGATTTTTAAATACTAGTATATATGAAGCATATATGCTGCTTCATGGCATACACAGTGTGCTAAACCTTTTACATACAATAACTCATTCAATGATGTCTCATGGCGTCTCTCTGAGATCGATGTTATCATTATGATGCTTATTTTATGGATAAGGAAACTGAGGTTCAGATAGGTTAAAAATCTAATTACAGAGCCAGTAAGGGGCAGAGCTATGATGAGTCCAGCTAAGCATGCCTTGAGGAGCTTCACTCAACCCATACACTATGCTTCCTCTGATAGTGGAGGTGGTATTATGACACATCACAATCATCGGCAGAAGCAGCAGGATTGTTACCTATTGCATTAGTTTGATTAGGCTGCCATGACAGAATAAAACAGATTTGGTGGCTTAGACAACAGAAATTTATTTTCTTACCGTTCTGTAGGCTCTGAATTCAAGATTCAAGGTGCCAGCGGAGTTGGTTTCTGGTGAGGTCTCTTTCCTTGGCTCACAGATAGCAGCTTTCTGCAACTGTACACAACACACGTAAAATTCCTCGCATGGCCTTTCCTTAGTGTGTGCACACCTTGATATCTCTTTCTCTTCTAATAAGGACACCAGTGCTATTGGATAAGGTCCCCATCCTTATGACCCCATTTAACCTTAATTACATACTAAAAGGCCCTATCTTTAAATATAGTCCCATTAAGGGAGCTTCAACCCATGAATTTCAGTCCATAATATCTATACTTAAAGATAAGGAAACTGAGGTGCAGAGAAGTTAATGGACTTGCTAAGAGCATACAACTATAAAGTAGAGGAACTTCAGCTCAAACCTAGATGTATCCCAAGTCTAAAACCCATGTTCCTTCCACTTCCCCTCAGTAATTATTCACACTGTGGGAAGGGAAGTAGTATGTAAACAATGTAAAAGAACAGATAATACAAAACACATTTTCACCCTGCTTTGGAACACTCAGGATACATTTTCATACCCTGTTTTATCTTCATCATTATTTCTAAACTGCTACTAAAACGAGTTTGCATTGCTTTACTGTGTCTTCACCCCTACGCCCAACCTGAAAACAAAGAGGGTAGCCCAAAACCAAACTGACATGCACTGTAAAGACAGCAGGATATTTAAAATCTACCATAGCTAACCACACACATATAAACCAAAACTGACTATATGTACTTTGATATACTCAGAGAGAAAGGGCTACATAAATTCAAATTGTCATCCTACCTAGATATCTAATTCAACTTCACAGGGTCCTAGGATGCAGGTACAGAATTATTTTCCAGATATGTTCATTCATTTATTTATTCAAGTAGCATTTACTGAGCAGGTCCACCAATTAGTCAATCCCAAACTAACTCATTTAATCAATAGATGGCAGTTGCTCTTCTTTCCCATGCGGAGCACAGGCTCCGGACGCACAGGCTCAGCGGCCATGGCTCACGGGCCCAGCCACTCCGCGGCATGTGGGATCTTCCCGGACCGGGGCACGGATCGTGTCCCCTGCATCGGCAGGCAGACTCTCAACCACTGCGCCACCAGGGAAGCCCATGCTCTTCTTACTTTCCCACAGATACAGACTCTTCTGGTCAGGAAAGGGACCTTTCTTGGGGTCTTCCCCACCCATACCCTTCCACTCCCAATCCCGACACACCAAATTAAGATGATCTATCTCTGGCAATAGGTATTGTTATTGGGCTTATTTTACAGATAGGAAAACTGGACAGAAGGGATGAAGTTCAATGTCACACAACTTATAAGTGGTAGTATCAGGATTAGAAACCAAGCAGCCAAGTACCAGAGCCTACACTTCTATCTGCTATGCTATATATACTCCTTTGTATGCTATATTTCTTCAATTTGTTTATCAACATAAGAACTGAAGGAACATTTAAGCCTGCAAAGTTTAGGAAGACTTACCTAAAGAAGAAAATTCTTAAGCTGTAAAAATAAGGCCTGAGAAGTCAAGGAATTTGTCCGAGGACTTGTGTCCAAGAACACGGACTCCCTGCCTTACTATCCTGACCCACTTTCAGCGATCTAGCACTCCCACAATCCTGGGACCATGGTCTGGAAGGTAAGAGGAATATAAGCCCAAGGCCACTATCCATTGTCCACTTGAGCACAGCACCCCGTCCGTGGGTCAGGGCAATCACAGGGAGGGCATGCATATCCTGCACAGTGCCCCATTATGGGCAATTCCCCCTGATGGGGGGAGGTTAAGAATAAAAAATAAATATAATAGATGAATTACTGTATAATATGTACAAAGGTGCTAAGTGCTAAGGAAAAGAAAATAGAGTAAAGTAAATGGGATAGAGAGTGCCACCTGTGAAGGTGAAGAAATTACAGCTTTAACTAGTGTGGTCAGGATGAGCCTCATTGAGAAGGTGACATCTGAGCAAAGACCTAAGGGAGACAAAGCACATTGCCATGCTGATATCTGAACAACAGGTATTCCAGGCAGAGTGAACAGCATGCTGCAAAGGCCCCAAGGGGAGTGGAGAGAAAGACCTGTTAGGAAGTTACTGCAGTATCCAAGCTAGAGACAGTAGTGGCTGGAGTGGCAGCAATGGAGGTAGTGACAAGTGGTTGAATTCCGGATATATTTTGAAGGCAAGTCCACAGTATTTCCTGACAGAATTCACTGTGGGATGTGAGAGACAAAGTATTCAAGCTTGTCTCCAAGCTTTGGGTTTGAGCACATGGAAGGATGGAGACACTATCAACTGAGAAGGAAAAGGCTGTGGATAAAGCAGTTTTGGGGTGGAGGCAGAAAGGAAGATCAGGAATTCGGTTTGGGACAAGTTGAGTTTGAGATGCCTATCAGATAACGAAATGAAGAAGCTGAGTAGCCTGTAGAATATATGAGTCTGAGGTTCAGGAGAGAACTCTGGCTGAAGATATAAATTTGAAAGTCATCAGCATAGAGATGGCATTTAAAGCCAGGCAACTAGCAAAACTCTCCAAGTGAGCAAATGAAGATAGAAAAAAAAAGGAAGACCAAGGACAAAGCCCTGGGGCCACTCCAACATTCAGAGGTCAGGAAGAGGAGAGAGAAGAAAGGAGATTTGGAAGCAGCAGCCAGTGAGGTGGGAGGAGAACCAAGCAAGTGTGTGGTGCTCTGGAAGCCAAAGGAAGTGTATCAAGAAGGGGGAGGTGTTCAGTTATATCAAGGAGGAAGCATTCAGCTGTATCAAAAGCTGCTGATATGAAAAACATAATTCAAAAAGAGTCATGTACCACAATGTTCATTGCAGCACTATTTACAATAGCCAGGACATGGAAGCAACCTAAATGTCAATTGACAGATAAACGGATAAAGAAGATGTGGTACATATATACAATGGAATATTACTCAGTCATAAAAAGAAATGAAACTGAGTTAGTTGTAGTGAGGTGGATGGACCTAGAGTCTGTCATACAGAGTGCAGTAAGTCAGAAAGAGAAAAAACAAATACCGTATGCTAACGCATATATATGGAATCTAAAAAAAAAAAAAAAGTGGTGCTGATGAACCTAGTGGCAGGGCAGGAATAAAGACATAGAGAATGGACTTGAGGACATGGGGCAGGGTCAGGGGGAAGCTGGGTCCAAGTGAGAGTAGCATCGACATACATACACTACCAGACGTAAAATAGTTAGCTAGTGGGAAGCAGCCGCATAGCACAGGGAGATCAGTTCGGTGCTTTGTGACCACCTAGAGGGGTGGGATGGGGAGGGTGGGAGGGAGGCTGAAGAGGAAGGGGATACGGGGATACATGTAAGCATATGGCTGATTCACTTTGGCGTACAACAGAAACTAACACAGAATTGTGAAGCAATTATACTCAAATAAAGATCTATTAAAAAAGAAAGCTGATAGGTCACATGAGTTCTGAAAAATGACCACTAAAGTAAGCAATAATTACCTTCTGTTAAGGTATCCAAATTAGGTCACTTGGATACCTTAACAGAAACCATTTTGATGGAGAGACAGAGTACAAGAGCTTTGACTGGGGTGGGCTTAAGAGAGAAAGGGAGAGGAGAAAATGAAGACAGCACAAGGGAGCAAAGAAATGGGGTCACAATTAGCATGAAAGGTGGAATCAAGAAAAGGATTTTTTAAGATGTGAAAAATAACAGCATATTTAGAAGCTGATGGGAATGATCCAGTAAAGAGGAAGAGATTGAGGCTGTAGGTAAGAGAAGAGGAAATTGCTGAAATAATGCCCCTGAGTAGGAAAGAGGGGGTAGGGTTAGGGCACAAGTGAAGGGATTAGCTTTAGATAGAAGCATGAATAACTCATTTATTATAACAGACCCAAGACAGAGTATAGCGATGCAGATGCTGGCGGATGGGGTAACATATAGGTGCTGGGGAGAGGAGTTATCAATAAATAAAGTCTAAAGAAGGAAGCAGGGCCAGACCATGTAAACTTCCATAAGTGGTCCAGACCTCATTCTGAGTACAATGTACAGCAACATTAAACTTTTAGGCAGATTTTCACTTTATAAAACTTATTCCCAGGAATATGTAGAATAGATTTGAGGTGGACAAGGGAACCCAAAGGCAGAGAGACCAGTTAGGAAGATGCTGAAGATGTCTAGATGGGAGAAGATACTTATTAACATAAATAATGGCCATAGGAATAGAAAGAAGTTGTAGAATTTTAAAGCAATGGGCTCCAAAGAACCTGATAATCAACTGAATATGATAAAAGGGGAGTGGGGGGGTCAGAAAATGACCTCAGTTGCCTGGCTCGAGGAACTGGCAAGACAGACATGCCATTCACTAGGGAATTCAGAGGAAGAACATGATTGGGATAGAAAATAAATAGCTGGTTTCTAAACCTCTTGGGTTTTAGACATCTATAGGGTACTCACAGTGAGGATGTCTCCAGGTTATGGAAAATGTAGAGCAGGAGCTGAGCAAAGACCTCTGAATTGGAGCTAAAGGTTTGTGAATCATTCTGGACAGTCACGTCTGTTAACATAGAGAGGATCTAAGGAATTAGTTGACGTGTATAGTGTTGTCTGCTCCTGCACTCAGTGGTCCAGTCCACTCTGCTTTCACAGGACTTCTCCCTTTGATTTTAGTTGTCACCCTGATGTCAATGGAACCTGCTTTTAATCTGCCTTTATTTTACATTTGCTGTATCTGTGTAAAAGCATGAATGTAACTAGTTCTGCAAAATAAAATAATGAGTCTGCCACAGTAACTCAGAGACGTTTCCCACTTTCAATTTTATGGATATGTTCTTGCTAGATAACATTTTAGACAAAAGGATATTACTATAAAATGCATTCTAGTTCTTAACTATAAGAAACTTTTTTATCATATGCTACTGTGGATGAAACAAGCATTCTTTGTCTCCATCTATAACATTAGCAAAAAAGCTAATTATCTAAAGCAGTGTTTCCTAGAAAGTAAACACATAGCCCTCCCTATGGACTCGAAATGCTTTTAGGTGACGTGGGAGATCATTTTAGATGGTACATAAACATGGCACTAAATACCATTGACTGTCACTGAAAGAAAGTTTATTTCATTTTCCAATTTCTTTCAATTCTCCTAACAAAGCCAACATGAAGGACTCACTTTGATGCTAGTCTGTCCTTAATTCTTACTAATATCCCTTCATAACAGAGATAAAAGAGGGTTTGGGTTCAGAGCCTTCCACAAACCACAGTCTCTAATTAAAATTCAATACTTTTGTTTCATTTTAATTGTATTAATTTTTATACTTCTATTTATGTCAAATGGTTTCCATTTAGAGCATGGATACCAAATGTCCTTCTGAAACAGATTAAGTATTTTAAGATGAATTAATTTCAAGAAAGATATTTAGTAAAAGATGGTTCTTAGATGTGTCCCAAACTATGAAGATGGTAGTGTTAACAGATAATTTCCAGCAAAAAAGCAAAATTATGACTCATATACACATAAAATAACACGTTAAATATTATTATTTAACTCATTACTTAAGTGAGCAAACCAGGCAGATAATATAACCAGTTCAAAGGAAAATTTGAAGAAGCACAAATTTGTATGACTTAAGAGAAAGTTAGAGTGAATGTAGAAATGGACACAAAACTGATTTTTGAATGGGGTGTTGGATGGGGGAGAGGGTTATCTCTCTGCTGGACAGAAATCATTTGCATATCAAGAAAACAATTATTTTGCTTTGCTGTTATCTATAATTTTCAAGGTAATAAATAGTTCAAGGGCAGTGAAAGGCTAGAATCAAACAGCTTGGAAGGGTGTGCTCTGAACAATGTAAAGTAGTTTTCCATTGAAACAAGACAATTTATAGTCCAAATCCTAAGGAGGCAGCACTGAATAGTTGAAAAGCTACATAGTGAGGTCTGGAAATTTGGAGTCTTGACCCTGCAACTATATGAGCTTGGGCAAGTGACTTCTTCTTCCCTTTTGGCCTCAGATTACTTATCTCTAAACAAAGGACCTGGACAACACACTTTCCAAGGATTCTACGTGTTATAAAATTCTCCAATTCATGACACTTGAATGCCCAGGACTTTAGCTGCCTAAGAGTGAAACAGTACCTCTTATTTGTAGGCTTCTCAACCTAGAAGTGACCTGCTCACCAGCCTTCCCAGAGCAGAATGGAGAAGCTGCCTCTGTTTACTCAGACCAGAGTGTAGTCAATGGACAGGTATTGAGTGATCACCATTCATACACTAACGGCTTTGTTAGAAAGAGGATGTCTTCCTTTGTGTTCATCTTGTAATTAAGACTTTGCTGAAATCCAAAAAATATACTTAATTTATCACCATCATTCATCATTATTACTATCATTAGTAACCAGGATAGAAGTCCCAGCTTCCACTGGCTACCATATCACATCATTAACTTCCTTCTCCCCGACCTAGCTTCAGGTCCCACTCCTGCTTGGAAAGCTCCTGTGCCATGGAAGGCATTAACATAGCTATTTTAATTTGATATGAGAATTTCAGAGATGCACAGTTCAATTTTTATAGCCCCTTCTGGGTTTTTCTGGACCATCGTTTTGAGGAAGCTGGATTAATATCATTTGCATTGAGTTCAGTCCACTCCTTCCTCAAATTACAGGGCATAGGGACAAGGGCTCAGAGGTTAAGAGGACTATACTCCATGACTTCACACCAGGAAAGAATTCAGGGAGAGCTAAATACTGCCTTTTTCTCCTCAAACACTATTCCTATATTCTCTTGATACCCTGCAAGAGCTGGGATGAAAAACTAAGAAGGTGGGCCCTGCTGCCAGCAAGCCTTGAATCTGCTGCTTAACTCAAGTAAGTTCATTCATTTCTCTGCACCTTGGTTTCCTGATCTGTTAAAAAAAAAAAAAAATTAGAACATCAACTGCACCTCAGTAAAAAATAATAATAAAATAAAATTTTTAAATAATAAAAATTAAAATTTTAAAAATTATAATAGAATCACAGGGTTCTGTGTAAGGCTTAAAATGAGGCATGTAAAACACTGAGTACAATGTCAGTAAGCATCCAATGTCACCTGTTGTTGCAGTTGTCGTAGTTGCCATGACCCTGGCTAAACGCACTTGGAACTGGAAACCAAAAGTGACCATAAAAATAAGCATTCTTAAAAAAAAAAAAGCATACTTTCATTCATTTTTTATTATTCTCCATTATAAAAATTGTAATACAAGTTTATTAACATTTACAGTCAGTGTTGGAAAGGATATTCACCAAAGTACTAGGAGTAAATTTCTGAAGTATGGGATTAGGAGAATTTCAATATATACTTGCAACACTGCAGGGTTTTATTTACTAACAAATATATATCATTATTATAGATATTTTTAAAGATTTTCCTTTTGAAAAAACTGAGACGTAAGCACCATGAGTATATGATAAACAACTTGCAAAAACAGACAAAGAGGGAAGAAAAGAGGCATCCTCCTACCACTTCAACTATCCTTGTTCTGACTCCTCTGAAAACCCAGAAAGGTTGGAGTCCTGCAGAATGTTAATAAAGGATCCTAGATACAAGTGTAAGAGCTCTGGAAAGCTGTGGTTCTTAATATGCAGAAGATTATGAATCCCACTAAGTATCTGATGAAACCTGTGGACCTTCCTCCAAGGGACAGCACATACATGAAATAGCTGTACACAGCTGCAGGGCAGTCCAAAGCCTCCTTAGATTTGCAGAGGTACAACAAACCCTAATACTAATGTCCATGGAACACCAGTAACAATACCTCCACCCGTCTGCCTATTTGATTAAAGGAACACCAAGAAGGTCCCATGACAAAAATATCTTCCACACAGGCCTGATTCTGGTGCCTCTCATGATTAGGAATTCCTTTGTATCAAGGCATCATTACCTATAAAACTACAAGCATCCCTGAGAAATATAACACTGTAAGTTTCTACCATTTTTTCATTCATTTTTCCAACATATATTTACTGAGCACGTATTTTATTCTAGGCAATAGGGTAAACAAGTCAGCTCTCTTTGAACTCAGTCTACTGTATAGGAGAGGAATGACACAGAGATGAACAATACATGTAAACAAACTAACTGGTGCCGTAATTGGTTAACGATGAAAAAGTAATTGGCTATGAAGAAAACAAAGTAATGGAATAGGAAGACTTGGGGGAAGTACAACTTTACATAGGGTGCTCAAGAAGGCTTTCTGTAGACCTGCCTCGTGAGAATAAACCAGCTGTATCGAAATACGTGAAGAAAGACGTTTCATGCCAGTCATAAAAATGTTCACTGAATCCGCATATTACATTTTTTCCCAGATGAAGGCAATTTCGAAAAATACAAAGAAAGCAAGTCCAGAAAAGAAGATATTGCAGAGAGAGAAGGAAGGCGACAACCACAGGAGAGACACAAATAGGGAGAAAGACTGAGAAAGATGGGTAGAGAAAAGAAGTGAAAGGCCAGACCTGACATTTGATTATAGTTTAGAACACTTAGAATCTTTTTAGCTGCAAGTAACACACATCTGACTCAAACTGGCTGAAACAATAAGAAATTTTACTGGCTAACACAGGTGGAAATTCAGAAGTAATGCGGGATTTGGGTATGACACCATCAGGGCTCCAGCTCTGTTTTCCTTTGATTCTCAAGCCCTGTCCTCCCCAGTAGAGACAGAGACAGAGACAGAAAGGGACAGAGATAGAGAGAGAGAGAGATAGATAGAGATAGAGATAGAGATAGAGATCAAGATCAGTAGAAATATAGATGATAGAAAGGAATAGAAATATACACAGGTATCAATATAGGTATGCATATATGTTCTAGTATTTCCAGGCTTTTCTATCCCCTTTGCTCCCAAAAATGTTTCTGGCTTTGCTCACTTGGTTTCTTTTACTCCCCAGACCTTTGAGACATGTTCTGCTATCGTCAGACTAGTTCTTTAGATTTTGTGATAGGAGTGGGGAAGGGTAGATGGACAAAGTGCACAGAGGCTAGAACTGGAGGTGAAGCTTTTCTGGGAATTTTATAAAATTATAGAAAAAGGAGAAGCCAGAAGGTATGAGGCAATTAGATGACTAGATAGAAGGGTATTTTTCAAAGAGCTTTTGGGGTACATGTATCCCCTTCTTAATGTCTGAGCAATTTAAATAAAGAACTTGAATTGTTTGGGATTGATCTTTTTGTCTGTCTTTTTAACTAACTTCTTTGCAGCACAACTCTAAGACTGGACCCTGGTTTAGTAGGGTTACACACAGAGAATATAGAGGGTTATTCACAAACACAGACACACAGAGAAATGGCAAAAGCTTAACAAGCCTGTTTCTCACACCCCTTGGGAACAAGGTGGTCAAGATCTGCTCCAATGCTGACCTTGTCTAGGCATGTCAGGAGAAAAGAGACTGGAATTTTGGCAAGCCACTTTTTAAAGGTCATTGACCTCTGGTTTACACTACAGTTCAAACCGTGAACTCTGTACTATAAATCATTATTATTAAAAACAGCCTGGTGTAGTTAAAAAAGGTCCTGGATTTATGAGCAGGAGACATGGGCTAAAATGCTGTTCCATACCTCACTAGCTGAGTGATCTTTAGTACACTTCTTAACATCCCTTTAACATCTGTAAAAGGGGCATAATAGTACCTACTTTACTACGTTAGTGCAACTGTGATTTCATTGAGTATATGGGTTTATACACTGAAATATTCCTTATTCATTTCTGTATCCTTAAGACATAGCTCATGGATGACAAATACACAGTCCCAGTGTTGCAACTCCCTATCCACGGAAAACACAGTTAACAAATAACAGTAGTTTGTTCCACTAAACCTGGCACATAGGGCACTAAATAAGTAAATATTTGTTGAGTGCATGAATGAATGAACAGAGTGCTCTAGGCAGTCACTACTAACTGATCAGAGCTGGCTCCTGAGATGAAGCTCAACGCTATCCCTGGCTCTAGCCTTTACTCTAGTATTATCACAATGTTTGTAATTGATTGGTTGCCCATACCCTAAAGACCAGAGACTCACTACCTATTTTTGTAAATAAAATTTTATTAGAACACAGACACACTCATTTGTTTACATATTGTCCATCGTTGCTATCACACTACAATGGCAGAGTTGAGTAGCTGTAACAGAGCCCATACGGCACACAAAGCCTAAAGTATTTATTATTTGGGCTTTTACAGAAAAAAAAAATGGCTAACTCCTGCTCTAGACCATGACCTCCTTGAAGGTAGTGGCTATGTGCTTCATCTTCTTATCCACAGCATCTTTCAAAGGACAGGCACTTGGAAAATGTTAACTGCATTAACACATGTTGGGAATTCCTAAAAAGGATGATGGTTGACCTGAAGTGATGAGTTCACTACAACTAGCCATTCAGTTTCCTCTCAGGAATCTCAGGTGATGGAAAACAAGACAGTCTACTTTCATAAGGAGAAGGGCCATGGCAAGCAGATGAGACCCGAAGACCACCTGCCAAGTAGTGGCCTAGAGCACTCGGGCAGGGTGGAATTGAAGGTGACACACAGAACAGTGCAGACTAAGAGGAGAAGAGCATGGAGAGAACACGAAGGAGAAGTCCAAAGTCAAACTGGTCTCCCACCTACTTTGCTGGAAACCAGCACTGCCTAATAAATGGACAGTTGACCCTTGAACCACATAAGTTTGATCTGCTGGGTCCTCTTATAAGTGAATTTTTTTCAATAGTAAATACTGCACGATCCACAGATGGTTGAATCCACAGAAGTGGAACCTCAGATACAGAGGAACCACAGCTGGGGAAAATCACGTATAGGGTGGGCCAACTGTAAGTTATACATAGATTTTCGACTGTGTGGAATGTCAGCGCCCCTAACCCCCCATGTTGTTCAAGGGTGTATTTTGGTTAAGAACCTCAAAGAGTTGTCTGTGGGCAACTTACATCAGAATCACCTGAAGAGTTTGTTAACATAAAAATTCCCAGGAATCATCTCAGACTTAAGAAGTCATGAACCCTAGCGGGGGGGTCCAGGAATCTGCATGGTTAACAAACTCCCCAGGTACTTTTTATACCCACTAATTTTTAGAACTGACCTAGAGAATATACTCTTTTCCCAAGTGAGAATTCCTAGTAAATATTTATCTCAGATGGTTCCCTTGTCACACATATTTTCCATTTAAAGACTCTAAGATCAATGCATTCTCACTGAAGATTTGAGTACTTTCTGTTGAGAAACACTTTTACTGTGCACGTACAATGGCAAATGTCCTATCAAGCCAACCAAAGATACCAGATAAAGCTTTGCTTCAGTGAATTGGCCAGTCAAAAACTGATTGATGGGGCTTCCCTGGTGGCGCAGTGGTTGAGAGTCCGCCTGCCGATGCAGGGGATGCGGGTTCGTGCCCCGGTCCGGGAAGATGCCACGTGCCACGGAGCGGCTAGTCCCGTGAGCCATGGCCGCTAAGCCTGTCCGTCCAGAGCCTGTGCTCCGCAACGGGAGAGGCCACAACAGTGAGAGGCCCGTGTATCGCAAAAAAAACAAAAAACAAAAAACAAAACTGATTGATGATCCCAGAGTCTCATGGAGACGTAGGCCCAAAGAGAGACAAGGACAGTTGGGGGAGGGGGGGAATACATGACGGAATGGCTATATCTTATTGGAAAGTATCTGTACCCCAAAATAACCAAGATAAATGATTTGTGACTGTGACATAGGACAAAGAATTTCGGTATAACAGAGTTGACTACGGAAAAAATGCAACCAGTACAGTAAATCACTCTATGGGGAAAAACAAAAGGAAACAGTACAGAATAAGTACCTCTAGAGATAAAAATCACCTCTCTTAAGATATTTTTGTGAAAAAAAAAACAATTTCCTTAGAAATATTAGGAAATAATTTATAGTAGGAAAAAAAGCCATTATAAACCAAATGGCCTTCCTACATGATAGCAAAGTATATCTTTAACATGGGTTCATTATACCTTATTTACTATTAATTCTAACTAGGTTTTCATTTGTTACCAAGGTTTGGCCCCAAGAGTGTTAACACTAAAGCTAACCCTTTCTTCTCAAGGCAGTAAATGTCCCTGAAAGGGGTTAAGAAATAAAGATAGACTTCTTCCCAACTCCTGCCTCTGGGACTCATTTCCTGACTTTTCAATGGCAGTCATTCATTACTTGTGTACCTGGGGTATCATGCTACCTGCCAACTATTCCCAGTCAGATCCTGGAAGCAGAATTCAGAAACTGCATATATTCCAAAGAATTCTTATTTATTTTTAAATAAACTGCAAAATGAGTAAAATTTTATTGGGAAAACAGAATAATCAGCTAGGAAAATGAATGATTTTTGTTTCCTAAATCACTCCCTACAACAAAAGATGAACCAAAGATTCCAGATGAACCAAAGATTAAAGTGCAAACTATGAAACCATAAAGATTCTAGAAGAAAACACTGGGGGAAATGTTATAATTAATGTTATAATTTTAATTTCTGTATAAAATTCAGATGCCAAAATGATGTATAGATGATTTTCACTCCACAAAATTCTGCATGAAAGAAAATATCGGGGGAAAAAGTCAAAGATAAATAACAAACTGGAGGAAAACTAGGTCACAATGCATATCATAAACCAATAGATATTTTCATTAATATAAGAAGAGTCCTTAGAAAACAATCAGAAAAATCCAACTACCAAAGGAAAAATAGGCAAAGACATATACACTTCATAGAAAGCAAGCTAAAATGATTTGCAAGCATATTAAATTTATTCAACTTCCCCATAATAAGAGAAATGAACACTAAAAACCATACTGAGATACCATCTTTCACCTATCAGATTGACAAAGAGCAAAAAAAAAAATTACAGCTACTTGTATTGAAGGTAGGAAAATAGATGCTTTTAACACCATATCGATGGGAACGTGAACTGACTTAACCTCTGAGAAAGACAATTTGGTAATGTTTACCAAAATTTTAAACTTCAACTCAATAATTAAAGTTCTAATGATTCATCTTGAAATTTACCTAAACTTGTGCACAATAACCAGAATTGTTATTATATCAATGTTTATATTAGCAAAAGATTGAAACATCCTGAATGTTCATCAACAGAGGGCTGGTAAAAGGAATTATGGTAAATACATAAAGTAGAACATACTATGACGCTACTAAAATTAAAGAGGTAACTTTGTATAATTATGTGCATAAATCAAAATATATATTAAGTAAAAAAGGTGTGAAATAACATTGTATTCATATATGATTATACGTGCACAGAATATTTCTAGCAGGAAACAAAACAAACAGGTAACAGTGGTTGCCTCTGGGGAGAGCTGGGTGGTTGGGGAATAAGGGTAAGAGAGTGACTCTTCAAGATATATCTTTTTTGTATCTTTTGAATTCTGAACCATGGGCAAGTACTACCTATTCAAAAGATATTTTTTAAAGAGCTGCAAGAAAATTAGACAAATATCCAAACCCTCTCATCATATTCTAGGCAGGTCTTTACCTGCATGATTTCAGTATTATCATCAGGTGAGAAATTTCTAAAAGATATTAGTGTTCTGCTTTATTTTTCCCTCCTCCCCTTTTCCAAACATGTATTCAGATCCTTAATAATTCCTTGCCTTAGGGAGTTCACCAGGGTAGAAAACAGAAGCTGTTTAGGTCAATGATTCTTCCATCTTTTGTAAAAGCCCCAGCACTTTGAAGGGATTATGGCAGTAGACCCCAAAGGGGAGGGAAGAGGTGCTTTTGAGGATAATAAGAGAAGAGAGGGAAGAAGAAGGTTTCTATAATCAGAAAGAGGTTAAGTTCAGGCAGCATGCACAGTAAAGCTCCTAGGGATGGCTGTTTGGTGGGCAAAGGGGGTCCCAGGCTTATCAAAGGGTCCTAAACCCCAAGAACCAGCAACTAAAGGCCCTGTGGAAGTAGTGAGAGCTAACCTATGGAGACCAATGGGGCCACCCCTACCTGGCATTAAGGTAAAGCCTACAGACCTTGGCAAATACCTCGGTGCGGGTGGGGGAGCAGCAGGGAAGGTTTAAAGGAACTCCCATAGCGACTGAAGCTGGATTTCCCTCCAGTCATCAGGATGCAGGGCTTATAGTTGGATTTAAGTTGATTTATCACATAGCTGATTTTGTGGGTGGAGATTCCTCCACACTATATAACAGCATGCATTGTAAATCAGCTGGTGTATAGTAGACACTCAATACATTAGTCCCACTGCCTAATGTCTTTTTTAAAAAATAAATTTATTTATTTATTTATGGCCGCATTGGGTCTTCGTTGCTGTGCGCGGGTTTTTCTCTGGTTGCAGTGAGCCGGGGCTACTCTTCGTTGCCGTGCCCAGGCTTCTCATTGCAGTGGCTTCTCTTGTTGTGGAGCACGGGCTCAACGAGGGGGGGCTTCAGTAGTTGTGGCGTGTGGGCTCAGCAGTTGTGGCTCGCAGGCTCTAGAGCACAGGTTCAGTAGTTGTGGCGCACAGGCTTAGTTGCTCCACGGCATGTGGGATCTTCCCGGATCAGGGCTCGAGCCCATGTCCCCTGCATTGGCGGGCGGATTCTTAACCACTGCGCCGACAGGGAAGTCCCTAATGTTTTTTTTGATGCTACTGTGTGGAAACATCTCTCTTTTCTCTTTTTTGTCCCTCAAATCCTTCTTTGTTTCTTATGCTCTACCTTTGCCTTTGTTTTTTCCTATCTCTTTTTACTTTCCTTCTGCCCCAGATACAGACATAACAAAGGCACAAGCAAGGATTATTTGGCATGACCAGAATCACTAAAAGATGAAGATGCTCTCTTGAGCTTACCAAAACCATGCCCCATAATCTAAGAAATTTTCTCAAAATGCCTGCCTCTTCTGGCCAAATTTCTCCACGAAGCTGGAGAAGACATTAACACTGAGGGAGATGATGAAGCTGAACCCCTGAGACTTCACAGGAACTTTCTAGAGAGGGCTAGTTCTCCTTCAGCTATATGTGGAACTGGCCCATGGAACTGGCCCTGAACACAATGGTGCTTTTGAACACCAGTTCAGGGAACTGGTCCTTCTCAGGTCCTCACAAGGAGAGAGTATGGGGACTATTAAGAAACCCCAGCATCATTAATCATCAAAGAAATGCCACTTGGCTGTCTGAAGACACATAATGAAAAAATGGGGAAAGTGACTGGGGCACTGAGACCCTGGGGGTGTAGAGAGTCCCCTGCAGTGCTTAATTTAATGGGCAATGAAAGGCCCATTTTCTCAAGGGCCTAAGGGTTTCAAAAACATTTTTCAATTGTGTGTTTTCATTTCAGTGATAATTTCAAAAGAAAAAAAAAAAGGTTTACCAACTACAAGACCAAAACTTCTCTTTAGCAGTGACAATTTGCAGTTGAAAGTTTACTAAGTCAGTATTTCCCAAATTGGGGTTGTTTTCTCTACAGTTGAGAGAATTTTTCTCCTTTAAAAGGGGTTCATACATTACACGTTTAAGAAGCCTGGTTTTAAACATTGTCTTTTCAGGAAAGTAAAATAAAATGTGAATGTTCCCATGCTCTCCCATCAGTGTCTTAGCACTAATTAAGTAACAGCCAGCCACACCTTTGGAAAGCAGGGTCCTGGAGGAGCAGGGAAGGCTTGGAGGAGGAGTGGTAGAGAATATGGCACAGCCAGGTGAGACATGAGGAAGAGGGCACTGAGAAAGAGAAGGGTGGGCACCAACGAGCAGAGGAGGGTCTTGCAAAAGGCTGCTGAAGTACCGTCTAATATAATGTCAGAAATCAACCTAACAGGCTGGTCCATGGAGGACCCTGTGGCACCACCCGGAACTTGAACTGCATCCACCAGGACAAGCCCTCTCCCCAACCCAGTGTGTTCCAACGTCCAGTGTATATACCAGCATCATCCCACAAGCCCAAAACACAGAATAGCCTGGGAGTCCTGTTCTCTTTCTAAACCCCATTCATTCTTCAAGGCTTACCTTTTCCCTGACCTCATCCCAATATATCATACCACTTGTGCCATATACTTAACCACTTACCCATAAACTGTTTGAATTGCTCACTGTTGATCAACCTACATTCCTTTTGCCTACCCAAGAATTCTGCAAGACCCATGTGGGTAAGCCCCAGGAAAACACCAGCCCATAATAAAATCCCTATTATTTTCATTAACTACAAAGCACTTTGGGGCATATTCTCTTATTTTACTCAAACATCCATCCTACAAGGCAAATTGGACAGGAATTACTGTAGATTTCTATCAAGAAAAGGGAACATGAATCCCAGAAAAGTCTGGTGAGTGGATTTGAACCCATTAATTGAACTCACAAGCATGTTAACAAACTCTCTCACAGGCCAGTCTCCATACTGACCTGGGGGTGTTTTAGATACATGATAAGCCTTAAAATTGTTCTTCAAAATAATGGCGTACATCCTGGTCTAGCATCCTCACTGCCTTGCCTTCACATTACTCATGTGGGTTGAAATTTTGTAGTTATTTTGTGATTATGGCCTTGCCACAAAGTAGGTGTTTAATAAATATTTGCTAATGAATGAACATCCTCCACTAGACTGTAAGTTTCATGAGAGCAATGACGCATCTGTTTTGCTCATTATCATATCTCAGCTCCCAAAGAGTGCCTAGCACACAATAGGTCCTCATTAAATATTCACTGATAAATGAATGAATCAATTAGTTAATGCCTAAATGCTCTCCTATGAAAAGCATTCGTGATACCCACAAACAGATTTCTTTTAAAAATCTACTTTTTGTCAACTCCCCAAACCAGGGCAGTGAACCCAAAACAGAATAAAATTACTTCCAAGAAAATGAACTGCTCCCCAGTTGCAAATCGGCTCTGGATGCTGCTGCTTCACTCCCGTTTACACTCTTTTCAGGCAGCTATTTCAGGTGATGGCATCATCATCGATGGAATTCAATAAAGCAACTGGCTTTCCCCCCCTCGACGTTTATTTTCTATAATCCGTCTTACAGCGGGAGACCATTATCCAGTCAAACAACATTCAATTTCATCGGCATTACTGCTTCAAGGAAACATGCAGAGGGTTTGCACAAACGGGTGTGTAGTAAATTTGGTCTTTTAATAGGTTCATTCTTTATTAGGTATTTATTTTGGGAGTCAAAGCCCTAATTAGATTAAGTGGAGAAGCTAAAAAGCTATGGAAACACACAGAGAGATTCCAGAATTAAATGGATTTGGTTTAGTTTTCCAGTTTTCCTTTTATTTTATTTTCTTCAGATGGCTGGAGAAATCCACACTGCAATCTCCTGTCCCTCAGATAAGAGTTTGTGAAATGAAGCCCTGCCAACGTTTTGTGTAAGGAAGTCACATTTGTCTTTCTCCCACACTAAGTTATTGTGTGGCTGGAATCTAGGAAAAAGCGGCTCACGGAGCCAATGGTGAACCCAATTTACTGTGGCAGATGAATATAACAAAGGTGGTGGTCTAGATGTTTGGCCTCAAGGCACAATTCAATTTTCAGCTGTTTCAAAGCTATTATGTCAAAGGCTGTTTGCATAAACATAATGTCGCCAGGGTAATCTTCGGTAGGCAGGACAGGAGACGTCTGCCCTCTACTGCCCAAAATGGAAATAGCCGCTGAACATCCCTTCAATCCAGAATCAGGGCTACAAAAAAGTCTACAGTTCCCCCAAATAATGGGTCATCTCAGAACTTTCTGAAATGTTTTTCTCAAGCTTTAAAACCAGACGTGATTACTCAGTTTTGTTTTGAGGGAGAAAATGAAGTAGACTGAGGATGTGATGAGTTGATTGATGATGTGGGAACCTAGGGGAAAGCTATTTCCCTTCTCAGAATTTAAAAGAAAATTCCCTTCAGCCTCCCATCCACCCACACATATATATTTATATCATCACATTGATATTTAATGTGTTTTTTTAACATAGAAGAAACAATGACTCACAGGAAACAAATCAATAGATTTCAGAATGGGCTAAAAATGTCACTATAAAATATACATATATATAATGTTTATGAGGGCAAGAGTGGGAGAGGATATATTTTCAGTTTCAAGTAAAAGTCTAGCTCCTTCTTTAGTTTTCTTCTCTTTTTCTTTATTCTTTCTCTTTAATAAAAACTATGCCAAGATCTATGCTATGTATTTATATCCGCAGAGAACCACTGTCAACACTTAAATGTTTTTCCTTCCAAATACAGAAACAAAGGATGGGTCACTTTGGGGGAGAAAATTTTAGGTAGGGTGCTACAGTGGAAGGCCCCCAGACAAAGAGAAAGGTCAGTGCAAATAGACAGAAGATGTGTTCCAGGGGACACTGACTTAAACCAAAACCTGTATAGAGTCACTCCTGAACCAAACTTGGAACAGAAAACTGCCCAGAAAACTCAGATTAGTTCTGTCCCAAATGGCACAGAATTAATCCTCAATTGGGTTTTGTAAACTAATGTCCCTATGTCCAGAGCTACCCTTTAAATGCTTTAATCTAAAATGTCCAAACCTTGTTCAAGTCACTGGACACAAGATATTCCTTCTGCATGCCCAGGTCCCCAATAAGGCCATGCATCAAGACTGGACAACATGAACACATGCATGGAGTTTACAGTCTAGTGGCGTTTATAGCTCAGGAAAAGAGACTGACATTCATCAGATAACACAAGTGATTAATTACAAAATGAAGAAGATTTTTTTACGTGGCATTCATAGGGCACGTTTAACAGGGTACCTACACTAAGCCAATCCCTATGATGGCAAAATATTTGTCTATAACCATAAAAATATCTACTACTTATTGGAGTCTTTCCTCATTTGGGGCACTATATGAGGTCTTTATATGATTTCCTCATAGAATCCTGACTACACCCCATGAGGCAGGCATACTATTACCCCATATTACTGATGGATAAACTGAAGTTCTAATGAGTAAAGTAACTTGTCCAAGGCCATACAGTCAATAAATGGCTCATATCTAAGTACAAGGCCAATACCCTCACAGCTTCCTACTTTTCTAATTATCTAAGCTAAATATGCTAAAAAATTCAGTCAAAGGGTTTAAGTTGAGGATCAACAATGTTCACATTAGGCAGAGCTGCTCTGTTTATTTGCTTAAAGTTTCAGGGGCAAAAAAAAAAAAAGTTAACTATTTTTAAGCAATAGGGGAATGGGAGGGGACTGTCCAGGGTAATTAGAAGGTAAGTGTGCTTTCTGAGGCCACACTTCTTGGGTTCAAATCCCAGAGCCACTAATTACCAACTGTGTGACCTGGGGCAGATTTCATCTTCCCATAATTCATTTCCTTAACTGTAGAATAGGGAAGATAATAATAGTATCTTACCTCATAGGGTAGTTTGTGAGGATTAAACAAGGTAATCCAGTATATATGAAGCAGTTAGAACAGTGTCTGGCGCCACGTAAGCACTCTATTTTGGATTCAGAATGAAAGCGCAGGTGATGGTTTACTTCAAGGAGTCCTTCAGAAGGTTCAATGAGATAATATTTTTAAAGTGCTCAGAACAGTGCCCAGAACTGTGTAAATACTTCTTTACTGTTCAGTGAAATCTCATGCTGGCTGTCCATGACCAAGAGGAAGGGGGTTTGGCAGCCAATGCCACCCTTGCAACAACAATCACAGCTTCGAGATGAACCGTGCGCAGGTTGCCATCTAGATGTCTGAGGCCACAGCATTTATCAAAGGCTCTAGCCTAACTGAAGGGTCTTATGTTGCACACTCATTTGCATTTGTTACAGAAGCTTCAGTGTAGGGACTCTGCAGAACTACCCTCTGTGGAAAAAAATTAATTATTAAATAAGACAAAAGGTTCTTTGGTTTCTTTCCATATTACCAGTGGTTTGCCTCACCCATCCACAAAGAAACAGGAATCCAGGGATTGAGTAACTTAGCTGGTGTGCTAAAGGAGAGGAAGGCAGGGCAGAATAGTAATTTAGGACATGGCATCTGGAGTCAGGCAAAACTGCTTTCAGCTCCACCCCTTCCTTGCGTATGACCCTGACTGAGTAGCTTAAACTTTCTGAGCCTGTTTTCTCGTGGGTAAAATGGAGATAAAAATAGTATTTACCTTATAGGGGTTTTTTTGAAGAATAAAACATGATAATATAAAGTGTTAATCATTAAAAAACTAATATAAAAATAATAAAAGCCAGCACTTAACGAGTGCTGACCACGTTAGCTGTGTCGTATCTATGCCTCACAATAATTCAGAATAAGTATTGCTGTTAGTCCCATTTTATAGACGATGTCTGAGATAACTGAGTCACTTGCTGGCATAGTTGGGATTTTAAATCAAGTCTTATACAGCCTAGGAAATAATGTGCTATAAGTGGTAGCTGTTATTTCCTTTCATATCATCGATTTCTCAATGATTCAAACCATTATTTCTTATCTGCTTACCTTTATGAAGCCAGGGCCTGTGAGAAAAAAAACCAAGCAGGGTAAGTCATGAATCCCACCTTCATAGAGCTTTTAGTTTTATTGTTTAAACAAGACACAGGCACCTGATGGATTATTGCTCCCATCTCCAAATCCTCCCAGATATAACCGGAGTCCTCTACATACGATATTCAACTTTCCCCCTCATATCTGACTTCCCCAAATCATATCTCCATTACATGAAGTTAACATTATTCACCACTGGCACATTTGTTAGGAATTCCGAAGATGATCTAATGTATTGGAGATATGATGATGAAAAGCATATACTTACTACTCTAAGTACTCAGCATAGACATCTATTATTTTTCCACCTAACATCCATAGATCCTTCTTCAGGTAATAGCATCCCAACCTTGCTCTGGAGGCCCCATCTCCAGCTCTCAGTCCTTGTGATTTGGGGAGAGTTGATTCCACTCCAGGCTCCAACAGGCATTGGTGGGGGGATAGGGGTGGGACTGATGTTACCTCATGCTTAGCCAATCAAAAAGCTGAGTTCTCCAAGCCAAGCAATTGCTTTGGCGGGTTGGGGGAGTGTAGGGGGGCTCGTAGCCTAATTAGAGCCAGAGAGGATTTTCACGGGACTAATGGGAGAAAGGCATCATGTTTTCCCCTGGGTCTGCTAGCAGTAAGGAGAATCTGAGTCTGGAGCTTCCAGGGCCATCATGGGAAACCTGGGAATGAAGCCAACATGGCATGAGGCAGAGCTGAGAAATGGCGAGAAACCAAGTCCTCATGACATCAGTGGAGCCCTTGAGCCATGTAACTCCCAAAGCATACCACTAGAGAGAGAGAATTTTTCACTCTTCTATGGAAATCCCTTCTCTCCTTAAGCCAGTTTGAACTGGGTATTTGTCACTTTCAGCCAAATTAATCTGGACTGATAGAGGGCCCCATAAATATAAATTCATTCATTAACAATAGTAGAAGAGTGGAAATGGACTATATATACTCTTTCACACTTCTCATACTTTGATCATTGGCACATCCTTGTGAAATGTCTCTCCAGAGTTAGGAATGTTTTCGAAAAAATAAAATGAGCAAAATCTGCATCAAAAACTAGGAATGGGGGGCTTCCCTGGTGGCGCAGTGGTTGAGAATCCGCCTGCCGATGCAGGGGACACGGGTTCGTGCCCCTGTCTGGGAAGATCCCACATGCCGCGGAGCGGCTGGGCCCGTGAGCCATGGCCGCTGGGCCTGCACGTCCGGAGCCTGTGCTTCGCAATGGGAGAGGCCACAACAGTGAGAGGCCCGCTTACAGCAAAAAAAAAAAAAAAAAACTAGGAATGAACCAAATAAATTTCACTAAACCTTGACTCTAACAACGCAAAACATAATGCTGGCTTTTCCATCCAACAGTTATAAACTCTTTCTATGTTCTTAAAGCAAGATCACTCAAAATCCAGACTTGTGTGTGCCAGAAGTTAGTTAAGCTTAGGCTGAACCAAAAGCGAGTGAAGCTATTAATTCCCAAATAACTGATTTGAGAAAAACAAAGCCTAAATCCCAAATAAGCTTCCTTTTCAGGAAAGCAGAAACTGTGAGTAAAAGCAGCATTTTTTGTAGTTGGACAATCACTGGAGAAATTCATTTATGTTCTTTTCCTTCCCGTCTTTTCATCCTTCCTTTTCCCCGTGTCCAATCAGGTACCAATCTCTGTGCTTCCCTGCCCCAGGGAAGGTCTGTAACTATAAAATACCTTTCTTCCCTGGCTTTTGTTCTCAAAAGCCTGCAGTGGCCATGGCAA
This sequence comes from Delphinapterus leucas, assembly GCF_059928025.1. Classification (NCBI taxonomy): domain Eukaryota; kingdom Metazoa; phylum Chordata; class Mammalia; order Artiodactyla; family Monodontidae; genus Delphinapterus; species Delphinapterus leucas. Next base: position 134,779,979 of record NC_143131.1, on the reverse strand, counting down.
CCTGGTGGCCCATGGACATTTTACTTTGGCCTACACAGAATAATTTTAAATGCTTGAGCCAACATTTGACACGAAGGAGACTGCTCATAAAAGTCTAGATTTCTAGCTTTTCTTGAAGATCAGAAGATCCAGCAACACAGGGCAACATGAGTGATGACAGCAAGCCAGAACTAGGTAGCAGCCCCCTCTAGCCAGACCACGTACCAAACCCCTGCCAAGCTGCTTTACTCACTTCGAATCCTATCCGGCCTCTGCAGTCATTTGAGTTTGCAATTCCTGGCCTAAATCTACTGAGGAGAGTATGCCAGAAGTCCTGAAGAGATGGGAAAATAGGGTTGGAGACAAAAGGGAATTCCTCTGATCGGAGCAAGAAGAAAAATAATTTCTCTACAGATTAAAGAGATTTTCAAAAGTTGAGGAGTAAGACAAAAGGCTGCATTCTCTCAGTGAGCAAAAGAGACCCGAGGGGCCTAACTGGTAATGTTCTGGAAAAGTAGCAAGACTTCAGTAAGGAATGGCTGTGTAGTTCTCTGCTTTGGCAAAGATTTTCTTGTTCCATTTGTGGATTAAAAGCAGCAGGGCAAGAATCATACCTCGTGGACTGGGTTCATAGTTCTCAGCAATTACGGCACACTGATGGCCAATGATCTAGGGCCCTTCCCAAGAGATGTCCCCAGGACTAAGCAAGGTTAAATTTCTAGCCCACCAGGGAATGAGAACCTAGGTTGCTTTAAGGGAGAAAAAAGTGCAATATTTCTTGAGCACATGAAATTGAGAATTGCTACAATTTCCAAGTGTTCCAGGAAGTCACAAACACACACCTCCAAATTCTTTCTCCCTCAGTTTTGCTGGGTTTTTTTCATACATCTTGGTGGGTTTCTCAGATGGCCATTCCTATTTGCCCTGTTCTGAGGGCTGCTGTAGCCTTGGCCTACAAATACCTGGGTTTTATAGTGTCTTTAGTTCCAGGATGTTTGGAAGTTTCTCTCTGTTGCTCTGACCCGGACACTGTGACCCTGAGATGGAGCAGCAATTTCCAGATTCCTCACATACTGAAAGAGGAATGGATAGCTTCTTAGCTGACAATAGAGTTCAGCTCAGGCAAGTCTGCAGAATGAGGTGACAAGACACTCCCTGTGGTCTCTCTAGAACTGAGAGGAAAAGTGGAGCTTTCTCTGGTTGTTCAAGAGGCAATAATTCCACATGGTCCTTAAGAGCACCAGCTTTAAAGTCAGACAAACCAAGTTCAAGTCCTGGCTCTGCCACTTAACAGCTTTTTTGATTTTCCTCAGGCAGCCTCCGTTTCCTCAAAATAGTACTCGTCTCACAGTTTCGTTGGGAAGGCTCAATGAGGTAACGCATAGAAAGTGTCTAGTTCAACAGTTCTTACTGTTCACGGTAAGAACTCAACTTAGGGTTGGCTATTAAAATAATAATATATTTTTGAAAGTTGCTAAGGGAATAGATCTTAAAAGCTCTCATCACAAGAGAAAAATTCTTAAGTGAAATAATGTATGCAGATGCTGAGCAGAGAGACTGGCAAATAGTAAATGCTCAATAAATGCTATATTTAAGTGAAAAAAACAAGAAAAAAATTCTGTAATTATTTATGGTGATGAATGTTAACTAGACTTATTGTGGTGATCATTTCATAGTACATATTACAAATATCGAACCATTATGTTGTACACACGAAACTAATATAATGTTTCTTCATTACCACTTTTATGAAATCTGCATTTTTTTAATGTACACACACAAACACACATGTGTGCTCTTTTTTTTTTCATTTATTTATTTTTGGCTGCGTTGGGTCTTCATTGCTGTGCACAGGCTTTCTCTAGTTGTGGCGAGCAGGGGCTACTCTTCGTTGCAGTGTGCAGGCTTCTCATTGCAGTAGCTTCTCTTGTTGAGGAGCACGGGCTCTAGGCACGCAGGCTTCAGTAGTTGTGGCTCGCAGGCTCAAGAGTTGTGGCCTATGGGCTCTAGAGCGCAGGCTCAGTAGCTGTAGCACACGGGCTTCGTTGCTCCACGGCATGTGGGATCTTCCTGGACCAGGGCTCGAACCCGTGTCCCCTGCATTGGCAGGCGGATTCTTAACCACTGCGCCGCCAGAGCAAGCATTAGGTCTCCCCCAAGAATAACTAAGACGTGGTGTGGAGCAGACAGGGCTAGAATTACAGTTCAGTTATGAACTATGAGGTGCTCCATAAACATGACAAGGGATGAGCTTTCCTGAGAGAGGGACTACTTCTTATACCAAGGCAGGAAGGTGATACCTCTTGGCTCCGCGTAGGCAAAGCCTCCTACTTCCTTTCTCTCACCTCAATCTCTCAGCCAGGCGGAGCCCCAGGCAAGCAGAGACTGATAGGAAGGCAAAGGTGGCTTAACACCCAGATCGTCTTGTGGAGTGAATTTGTGGCCCACAGAAAGAGCCACTTGTAAAATCACCTTTCTGAGGCTCTCAAAACATGCAAGCATCTATGAAAAGATATAGGAGAATTTCCTTTTGAATTAACATCTGAGCTCCTGAACACATTTCTTTCTTTCTTTTTGGCCGTGCCTAGCGACATGCGGGATCTTAGTTCCCCGACCAGGGATCCAACTCGTGCCCCCTGCAGTGGAAGTACAGAGTCTTAACCACTGGACTGCCAGGGAAGTTCCATGCATTTATTTCTTTATTATGTCATCTGGATCTTCTCAGTCCCTTGAAATCTAAATAGGATTGCCTCAAAATTCCAATTCTGCAGTGTGGGGAAAGACCTACATCTCTCTAAGAGACCCGTAATTTCCTCAATCATTCTCAGTTGCCCCTTTCTCCCTGACTCTCATGTCCAGGGAACCATCTCTGCTTTCCACGAAGAGACCCCGATGTGAAGTTCAACCCCTCCTCGGGTTGCCTCCAATGAATGATCCACCCACAGAGAGCTTTGGGTGAACAATGAGATTTTTCACAAGACTTCAGGAAAAAAGACAGCACATGGCCTCCAGTGAGGTACATTAGAAACCACATTAAATGACCTCTACCTGACTGTCCACTGGATGTATCCAAGCTTCCCATGACCTTTGTATAACTCATAACTGATGCCCAAACATTGTTATCCCCAACCTTGTTTGTGTCAGTTGTACTGTTATTGTAATTATGTAATTTAATTCAATATAAACAAACACAAAATGTAACTATGAAAATACAGCTCTTGTTTATATTAAAACTAAGTTAAATGTTTTGTATAGACTTTACAAAGGTGCACTTATAGAGAAATTATTGTCATGTTTGATCTTTGAGAAAAAAGAGCACTATACAAGATGGGGAATAACAGTAAACCTCTGGAAGGACTCTGTGCTGAGATTACTTCCCATGTTTCTTTTAAGTTGATGATCCAATTTTAAAAAAATTAAAAAAATGAGAATTCACAAATGATGCATTTGGAGTGCCTGGTGCAAGAAAAGCAAGGATGTCCAAAAGTAGCCACTTGGCTAGAAAACAAAGACCTTGGTCAGACATCAAATGATGAGTCAATGAATATATTACATGTCTTAAGATAAAATGTATAAATGTGTTTTTAATGATACCCTCATTTAACCATTTTAACCATTTATTACTTAACTGTGCTCCTGTCATGTCAGATTAGAGGACTTTTGCTAGTCTTCAAAATTCACAGTTGACAATGATATTTTCAAAGTACTGGGTGTCCCTTACCTACTCCTTTCTCTACCCAACACCCAGCTGCCCCTGTAATTTCAAATATTCTCCCCTTACCATGCAGAATAAGCCCGCACTCCCTGACTAACAAACTTATAATCAGAAACCTTTAACCTGGGTTTTCACCCAACAGAAAAATAATAACAACCAACATTTATGGAGTATGCACTGTGTGCCAGTCACCACGCAAAGTACCTTATACCTATTAACTGAACAATCCTATAAGATAGGGAGCATTTTACAGATGAAGGATCTCATACACAGAAAGGTTAATCGGCCACCAAGCTAGTAAGTGGCAGTCGCATCCAGAACCCATGTTCTTAACCATGGTTCGATGGCAAAGATTTTCCACCTAACCTGCTCTGCCCTCCTCTGTAAAAAGCAGTTTAAAAATAGCAACAACAAAAACATATTCATATTATACATCAGGTGTATTTATATATGTAGGTCAGGTGCTATGTCAGTGTTGGAGACAGAGACAGCAGACTCAATGCCTCGCCTCCTGGAGCTTACAGCCTAATCAGAGGGGCAGGCACTGAACAAGTAATTCTAAACATGACAAGGTGACAAACCACTCTTCAGAGACAGTGGCAAGAAAACCACTGGGAAGAGATATTTGCAACATGTATAAGCAACAAATCTAAGCAATAAAAATAGAAAATTAGGAGAAGACATGAACAGGCATTTCACACGAAAGGAAACAATGAATAGCAATAAACATATAAGATGTTCAGCCTTATAAGTAATAAGAAAACAATGTGTTAATTTCAATAAGCTACTATTTCACATCTACCAGATAGGCAAAAACTAACAAGTCTGACAAACCAAGTGGGCGGGCGGGGGGGGGATCTCCCATACACTTCTGGGGGGGCTACAACTTCTATAAACACCTGGGAAAACAATCAGCATAAAGTAGAAGGTACATCTATTCTCCAAGCCAACAATTCCGCTCTGAAATGTACACACTAGAGAAAAACTTGTCCTTGTATACCGGGAAGACATATGTGAGAATGTTGACAGCATTGTCTGTAACAGGAAAATAAAAACAAAACTTGAAATAACCCAAGTGCTCCTAAAAAGCAGCATGGATAAATAGGTTGAAATATATTTATTCATTGGAACACTGCACAACAGTGAAAATGAAGGGCACACAGGTGTCATCAAATGATTGATGATGTTCTACTTATTAGGCTGGATGGTGGGTAAGTGGTTGTTTATCATCACTCTTTATACTGTCCTTGTTATATGCAGCCATGTATGTGTACATTTCACTATATTTTCTAAAAGAGTAAAAAACTAATAAGTGCTACAAAGAAAAAGGAGCAAGAGCTAGGCAAGCATATGCCTTTTTCATATTTGCTATATGATATCTCCCAATTCTGATGAGACCACGACCTGCTTCGTTCCTAGAGTGAAAGAGTAAATAAGAAACTTCAATCATCTCAGTCAATATGGACCATCAGAACAGATCACTGTGACCTCAAAGTGGATTCAGAGGAAAGATTTGGATTAACTAAGCGGATGAATTTCAACAGACAGACTACCTCATTTTATGCTACATACACATATGTACTAGTCTTCATTCTCTCGATCAACGGACTCATCTACTGAAAACTCACTGTGGGAGTGGCTAGAGGGCCACAGCTCACTCAACACCTATTTCCTGAGTCTCCTCAAAAGATCTTCACAATTGTTTTTTTTTTAAAAGCTTTGCTTATCTGCTGGTGCCTGACTTACATCCTCCCCTATGTGACAGAGGATGTCACAAGCCTGCATCTGACATTAATTAATTAATTTATTTTTGCTGTGTTGGGTCTTCGTTTCTGTGCGAGGGCTTTCTCTAGTTGTGGTAAGCGGGGGCCACTCTTCATCGCGGTGCGCGGGCCTCTCACTATCGCGGCCTCTCCTGTTGCGGAGCACAGGCTCCAGACGCGCAGGCTCAGTAGTTGTGGCTCATGGGCCCAGCCGCTCCGCGGCATGTGAGATCCTCCCAGACCAGGGCTCGAACCCGTGTCCCCTGCATTAGCAGGCAGATTCTCAACCACTGCGCCACCAGGGAAGCCCCTTTCACAACTTTTGCCAAAAGAAGAATAAGGAAAGAAGCTTGGAACCTGAATGATTTTTCTGAGCCTATATTCTTAACCAGGAATTCATGGACAGGCTTCAAAGGGTCCAAGAAATTCCTGAAAATACATGCAAAACATTGCATTCATGTGGATGTGTGTGTGTTTTAGAGGAAGAGTGCCTGTAAACAACATTCGAGTGTCAAATATGACCTTCTAAAAAGCAGCCAGACTGCTACGTTAATGGGATGGCTAATCATGCCCAAGTCCCGATTTTAGATTAAAAATCATGTGTCCTGGGAAATCCCTCAGACCTGGGAAAACCAGGATGGTTGGTCACTCTAATATAGAGTTGCCAGACAAAATGGATAATGCCCAATTAAATTTGAATTTCAGGTAAACAATGAATTTTTCTGGTATAAGTATGTCCTGAGAATTATTTATTATTACATGAAATTTAGATTTACCTGGGCATCCTATATTTTTATTTGCAAAGTATGGCAACCCTACCCTAATAGAATAACTAATAATAATAGTATAAATAGGAATAGTAATAGCAGTAGCAGTAACCAACAATTTTTGAGCACTTCCTTCATGTCAGGCACAATTTCCTATTCCATCCTAACCACATCGCAGGCGGTTAGGATTATCATCATTTCCACTTTATGGATGCAGTAATTAAGGATCAAAGAGATGAAATAGCTTGTCCAACGTCACGCAGTTAGTCAAGGGCAAAGTCAGATTCAAGTCCACCAAGATCCATGTTCTGTGAAAGAGGGAAGGGAGAAAGCTGTACCTGGAGAGGCCAGAGGTACCTGAGTTTGCCACCTGAACTCCCCCCGTCAACCCCCATCACCTTTGTAATCAGTTACTTATCCTTGGGCTCTGAACACTTGACAGGCTGTGTATAGGAGGCTGACAGATTTGAAGCATTAGCACCATGGCTTGGCGAGCATCCTGTTTCCCAAACCCTGCTCTAACTCCCCCACTTTTCTCATAGGCTTTATCAGGAAGACTTTCCCGGAAGCCTTTCAGCCCGCAAGAGCTGACAGTGGTTTAATGAACATCAGCTGAAATTCATCTGCCTCTTTGAGCTGCTTCCTGTTCCCCCAAATCTATTAGTACTTTGTCCAAATAGTCTGCAGGTTGGACTGGGACTTTCATGGAGGTGATCAACTGTCTCATTTTGCCTGGAACTGAGAGATTTCCAAGGATGCAGACTTTCAGTGCTAAAAGTGGGAAAATCCCAATAAAACTAGGACAGTTGGTCACCTGTCTGGCAGATTAACCACACACTTTCACTAATATTATCTCACTTAACTGTCAGCACAACCGTGGGACAGAACCCATTTTACAGATGAGGAAACTGAATCGCAGAGATATTCAGTAATTGCTCAAGTGTGCAGGGTTGTGAACTGCAAAGCTGAGCCTGCCAGATGTGCCTCACTCCAAAGCTGGGCCAAGAAGTGGTTTAATGCCCTGGGCTCCAGAGTCAGAATGCCTGACTCTGAACTATGAGTCTGACCTTGAGTCATTTCATAAACCTCTCCTAGTATCCCAATTCCCTTATCTATAAAAATGAGGATAATACTAAAACCTGCTAGCCCATTCTATGAAGATTACGTGAGATAATGCATTTAAAGCACCCAGCACAATGCCTGGTGCTTAACAAATGCTCACTGGTGGAAGCTCTCATAACTTCATCTTATTGCTAAAAGAATGAGATATGGAAACAGTTCTGTCTTCTCTGCATCAATCTCAAAGGTTGGAATATTTCCAAAATGTCTTTCTTTGCCCTTACAACAAGTTATCCATCTTTCATCTGTTTTTTCGTAAATATTTTTTAAACCTACATTTTCAGCTTTTACTATCTCTTGTGAGTTCCACATCCCGATCACAAGCTGTGTCTATTACAGAGTTCTTTTATTTAACCTATATTTTGCTGTATCTTTCACAAGCTCAAAGGGGGTAAATTTCAGTCAGGATCTACTTAAAGAACAAATCCTTCTAGACCCTACCCTGAGTGACTTGGTGAGCACACAGACCATGTATCTGCTTCATTCACCTCTGAGTTATAAATCATTGCATGTGCTCCATAAATATTTATTGAATTCACTAATCAATTAATCAATATCACTTCCTCCATTATCAACCATTCTTGCTACTCTGTATCTGGAATAAACCATTCCATTCTGTGAGTCTTGTTTTGCAGTAATTTTTAACCCCCATCTTACAGTTGCTAATTTTCTAAAATTTACAGTTAGACAAAGCTATTCACCAACTCAGTCACAAGAAGAAAGTCGTTCAGACTAAGTAAGAGTCAAGGAATGAATGAAGGTAGGGTAGAAGGAATACCAAACCAGAAGTCAGAGGAACTGAAGGCCAGATTTGCCATGCATCAGCTTTGTGTCTTGGGAGGAAAAGAAAGGCAATGAGAACATTGGTGTAGCCCTTGCTACAGGCCAACTCTGGATTAAACACATTCTAAAGACTTTTCAATTTAATTCCCCTGCCAAGAAGCTATTTCTGTCCTGGTTTTAAAAGTAAAGAAGCTAAAACTCAGGGAATTTAAGTCTTTTTACCCAAGTTACACCTAGTAGTGAATGCAAGATTTGAACCCAGGTCTATTGACTACACAACAGAGATTCTTCTCATTTTTCCCATCACCACCAAGTTGCCTCCATAAAATAAGTGATTGCAATAGAAAATTGTTTCATTCAACCAGTTTCTAGCTTATGGGCCCAACAAGCTTCCCTTGATTCAGATCATGTCATCTATTTAAGCCTTAGTTTTCCTCGGGGTAAAAGGCGGAGTTTGAACTAGATGATGCCTTTCACATTTTAAATCCCGTGACTTGGTGCCAATGTGCCGGGGTTCACTCTGAAAAAAAGAGGCTCCTAGCTGGAGCACTCAGAATAAGGCAGCCTGTGTGTTCAAGCATCCATCCTTCTAGCATTATCAATCTGCCACATTAATATGCTAATTGTGAGGGAAGAAATGTGGAACTAATAATTCCATGTATCTTTCAAGTAAGGGCATCCAGGTAGCACCAAGATACTAGAGGACTGAAATCAGCATGATTGCATTGACTTTGAGTGTGTCATGGCAGGAGAACAGAAAATGGGTTCTTTCATCACAGTTCTTTAACATGTTCATTCCAAAACAGTCCAAGAGAAAGAAAGCTCTTCTTTCCATTTTCTTCTAGGGTTGACATTATCCAGTATGTAGACCATATTGGCAGCCTCCTCCATACCTCCGGGAGCTCATCAAAAAGTAATAACCCTGACGCCTTGGAGCTGCATAAATCTGCTGCTCTCAGAATCGCCACCCAGCTTGGAAGGGTTGGCTGACTTGCATAGATGGGGCTAAAAAAATGTTCCATTTGGCTTTTTCAAAATCTTGACTAATTGAACCATCTGGTGGAGGACAAAAACCATGTCATTTGGGGCGTGGTGATTTTAAATAAGCTGCCAGTGTGTGCAGGATAAAAAAGGATTGGTGGCATGTTGGTGATGGCTACAGGAGAACTTGGCACATCTGTCAGAACGAACCTTGAAATAGAACTTCAGTAGAACTAAATGCAAAATCATCCTTTTTCCCTCCATGACCCCTGCTCTGGCCCATAAAACCAAATATATGCTAACGTATATCTGCCCAAATAAGGGCATTCCCAGCTTTGTCCTCTCCTTCCTTTACTAAGTATAAGCCTAACACATCAAACTGTAAGTCACCTACATGGCTCGGTTTGCAGGGCTCATTAAAGTCCTCCTGACTTATCCCCCATACCACCTACCCACCCCAAAAATGTATTAAACCCTGGCTTTGCCACAGTGGCTGATATTTCCATTGTATCCTTTCTTCATATTAAATGTGTATGTCTTTCTCTAAGATGTGGAAACAGTGTAGGTGGGGCTCCTCAGAAGCAGACCTTGGGAGGAGGGTTCACACGCAAGTGTTTTGTTAAGGAGATGTTTCCAGGGGAAATCAACAAGGGAGAAGCAGGATGGGAAGAGGGAGAAGCGAAGCCAAGGTTTGATTTCTGGCAAATCCACATGAAGAGTAGATTCATCCCGATCCCACAGGGAACCCTGGAATGTAAGTCACATACCTCAGAGTTTGTCTCAATTTGAGGCAAGAAAGCTGGGCTTTCACACTCCTGAACATGTCAGTTGTTGGCCAAGAGCAGCCCTAGACAAGTAAACCTCAGGCCGTTCTACCGCTCTGAGAATTTGAGTGAAGCCACCCCTGTAGCACAAGAGTGTCCTTCAAAGACACAGTGTCACAAGGGCAGGTCATAAAAGAAAAAGCTCCCAGGGGCAAGTATGTGAAAAAGATCTAAGGGGATCTGGTGGGGCATGACAGTGTCTGCTACACACATGAAGCTTTTCCCAGCCTTCAGTGGTTTAGGGCAAAATGGCTACCTGATAAGAGGACAGGCTCCAGGAGGAAGGGTGCAGGTGGCAGGAAAGTTAAGTGACAAGAAGTGAGGAGATATTCCTGGGTAAAAGGAAGTAGGGCTCAGTGGCGGGGGGTCGGGGTGGGGGAGGTTGCAGTCAAGAACACTTGGGAGCTAAAGGAGAGGATGCAGTGGCAGAGGGCGGAGGGAGGCAGAAGGACGTGGAGACATCCCAACAGGCCATACGTATATCTGTGGAAACAGCTACTGAGCAGTGCAAAGGAGGGAGAAGATAAAGACCAGAGGGAAGGGCGCTAGATCAAGATGGGGTTCTAGTCCTGGCCCCAGTAAACTCACTGTGACTCGGGATAAGCCATTTTCCCTCTCCTCAATTCAGCTTCCTCTTTGGTAAAATGAGGGTTGACCAGATTAGGACCTTCCAAAGCCTACTGCAAGAAACACTGGGGTTTCATGAGCTATTAATAGGTGTTCGTGGCAAAGGGTTCTGCAGACACAAAGTTTAGGGAACACTGCAGTTTCCTCTTGGAAATCCACATTAACATACTAAAAGTCCTGCCTTTAGAAACTTATTTAACTGTTGAACTCTATTATTTACTTGACCACAAGCCTCTTTAGGGCCAGATATCTAGAGTCTTCTCTCAGGACACTAATGTTTGGGAAATGGAGGTTCCTTCTAGCTCTAGTGTCAATTCTATTTCACAATTTAACAATTCTTGCACTCACAAATTAGATGAAATAAAAATATGTCCAGTGAGGGAGGCTCATGACTATCAAAAGGCAACCAAGAAACTTGGTGATAACATTTACAACTACCAGGTATTGAGCAATTAACCTATGCCAAGCACAGCAGCATGCACTTTATAAATACTGTTTGATTTGATTTCTATAGGGACCTTGATGAGTATTTTTATCTCCACTTTCCAGATGATGTAACTGAGGCTCAGAGAGGTTCAACAGGTTGCCTTGGTCTCATAGTAAAGTTTAAAGCCAGGAGCCAAGCTTTAGCAGCCTAATGCCATGCCCCGGTCTTCGTCATTATCCCAACTCTGTGGGGGCCTTTGTTTCTCATCTTTCTCAAGCCAGTCTTCCTGTGCGAGACCCTCTGTCTTTTTGTCACTTCACCTTTGATACATCATCCATAAAATGAGGCTAACTGTCCTGGTCAACATGTATATTTGGAAGTTCTCACAAAAATAACTGTAAAGTGCTTTTCAAATAAAAAGTGTTCTAAAATAATTTGAAGCTAATATTGAAGACAAAAAATAAAATTCCATACATAGCTGTATGGCTTTTGAGAAAATTGTTTCAGTGAATCAATGAAAGGAATTATGTCAACATTATAGGGGAGAAACATGATGAGGAAGCAACGATACTATTTTAAGATGAAATCAGAGCTAATTTTACTGAGAGTCTGTTATGCTTCCTCTCACCCTTTTCTTTCACCCTTCTGGTAGACTACCTTGTACCAAGGTCTAAGAGACCTTTCCTTGCCACTGTTCATATCATTATTGCTTCTAGAAATGTCCTTTGCTATTCCTCCACCTACCCAAGGCTTTAAGACCCAATTTAGGTCCTGATTCCTCTGTGATGTTCACAGTCTCTCCTGTGTAACCTTATGGTCAGTACTACCCAGTGATGGCACTGACTGTTCCCACCTGTATTGATCTGACCTGCCCAAACAGATGGTAAGTGCCTATCTGGGTTCGATCAGACTGCTATAACAAAAATACCATAGACTGGGTAACTTAAACAACAAACATTTGTTTTTCACAGTTCTGGAGGCTGGGAAGTCCAAGATCAAGATGCCCACAGATTTGGCGTCTGATGAGAACCCACTTCCTGGTTCATAGGCAGTTGTCTTCTCTCTGTGTCCTCACATATGACAGAAGGGGTGAGAGAGCTCTCTGGGGTCTCTTTTACTTACTTTTTTTTTTGATCAACACTTAACACTGTAATCTTGATTTCAATACAGATTTGTGACCATTGTGAATATAAACAAATTACTTCATTTTCCGTCTTCTTAAAACTGGAGTTGGCTACCCAAGAATTTACAAAAGCCTTTAAATTTCTGGATAAAATTGACTAAATGTTTAACTTTTGTTTGATATACGTGGCACAGAACTTATCTAAAGCTGATAAGAGAAAAGAAACTATTATCTACAATGTTAACACATGTAAGAAAAAATTATTCATATTATATAGCACCAAAATTTTTTATAGTAGGTCGATGTGTATATGCCACTACTATTAATAGCTTGCTTAGACCTGTTACATTGTTTTAGCACTAGCACATTTTGTATGTGGTTTAAAAAACTGAACAACACTGTAAATCAACTATACTCCAATAAAAATTAATTTTAAAAGATTGCTTGTAAGTGCCGTGCTATTGTTTGTCAATTTCTGTATCTCATCTGATGACTGTCCTCCTCAGTTTCCTTCATTTTCTTTTTTTTTTAATTTTTATTGGCATATAGTTGCTTTACAGTGTTGTGTTAGTTTCTACTGTACAGCAAAGTGAATCAGCTATACGTATACATATATCCCCTTTTTTTTTGGATTTCCTTCCCATTCAGGTCATCTCTGGGGTCTCTTTTATAAGGGCATTAATCCCATTCATGAGGGTTCCACTCTTAAAGCTTAATCATCTCCCAGAGTCCCACCTCCAACTACCATCACATTGGGGATTCGATTTCAATATATGAATCTGTGGGGGACACATGCATTCAGTTATGGCAGTGCCTCAGAGGAAAGAAGTATGCATTACATGTGTCTTGCATCACTCAAGCTCTGGATACTATCCCAGAACTAGATACTGAAAAACCAAAATTTGAGTAATTTTTTGTTTTTGTCTCCTTGAGGACAGGGACATGTCTGTTTTGCCCATTTCATCCTCAGAATCTAACACAGTCCCAGCAAACAATTAATTCTTTTTAAAAATTTTTGTTAGATCAATGAAAGAATAATCAAGCAGGAAATCCTCAACTGATAGTAATGGCAACAGTGATATTTACGGAGTATTTGCCATATGGCAGGTACCATGCTCAGCACCTGTATTATAGACTGTAATATAGACTGTTATATTTATAGTCTCATCTGAACCTCACAACAAACTAAAATGTTGGTGCTATTATTAAGCCTCCTTTACAGATGAGGACACAGAGGCACAGACAGCTTGAATGACTGGCCCAGGGTCAAAGAGCAATCAAGGATTTAAGCCCAGTCAGTCTAACTCCATGGCCCAGGCTCTTAATGGTGAAGCTAACATCAACATTTGGACATTCTGACCACCTTCATAATGCTCCTGATGATGAAAAGGATCCAGAAAGAAATCACATTGTTCAAGCGATCTAAGGTACAAAACACAGGACTAAACTCTCATAAACTGGCCCTCAGTGCAGGTCTCTAGTCAATATGCTGCTTTATGATATGCTGATAGGCAAGAGACAATGAAAGAAATTAACAAAGTCATCATGCCCCTGGAGAAGTAGGCAGGCAGAATGTGATGCCAACGCTGCATGGAGCTTCTTCCAGGAGGACTGATCCACTTATTCACTCAACAAACTTTTCTTTAATACTCATGTGAGAAATACATGTGTATTAGAAATACTCTAATGAATAAGGTAGTCAACATACCTAGTCTCAGAAAGCCTCCATTCTGGTGGGAGAAACCAAGCATAACCCAATAAACGCACTCAGATAATGTAAGACAGTGACAAATGCTAAGAGAGCAATAAAAAGAGGTAATAAAATAGATGGTGATGGGGTGAGATGGAGGCTACTCTGGAAAGAGTAGAAAAGCCTTTTGCAGGGGATGTCACTGGAGCAGAGACTTGAATGAAGTAGGGAATATATTCATGCAAAAACCTGAGGGAAGGTATACGAACTGATTTTGGTCTTTTAAAAATCACTATAGCTGGGCTTCCCTGGTGGCGCAGTGGTTGAGAGTCCGCCTGCCGATGCAGGGAACACGGGTTCATGCCCCAGTCCAGGAAGATTCCACATGCCGCGGAGCGGCTGGGCCCGTGAGCCATGGCCGCTGAGCCTGCGCGTCCGGAGCCTGTGCTCCGCAACGGGAGAGGCCACAACAGTGAGAGGCCCGCGTACCGCAAAAAAAAAAAAAAAAAAAAATCACTATAGCTGCTATGTGAAGGGTGAACTGTTATGGAACAAGTATGGAAACAGACCAGTTAAGGGGGTTTTCCTCAAAGACCAAGGAGGATGGTCATGGCTTAGACTCAGGTGGAAGCACTGGATGTGATGAGTGGAAGACATAAGGAGACACTGGAAAGGGAGGGAAAGGATGTCACCCAATATGCAACCCTGGGAGCTGCATTTGGGGAAGACAGTCATGGGATCCAAAAACTCCTTTTTATAATCCCTGTTTTCTTCCCTTAACCTGCCTATCTGTTCCATTTCAGGAAATAATCAAGTTCACCAACACCTAGAGTCAATATCCAAATGTGTCAACAGTATAAACAACTTTAAACTCTTCTACTACCAATGTTATCCTTTCCAGAGCCCAAGTCCAAATTCCTCCAGGACAGGGGTCAATATATTTTTCCTATTAATGGCCAGAGAGTATGTATTTTCAGCTTTGCAGCCACACAGTCTCTGTTGCAACCACTCAACTTGCAGAATGCAAAAACTGCCATAAATGATATGTAAACAAATGGTTGTGGCTGTGTCCCACACACACAAATTTTATGGACAATAAGATTTTAATTTCATATAATTTTTCCATGCCACAAAATATTCTTCTTTTGATTTCTTTCAACCATTTACAAATGTAAAACCCATTCTCAGCCCATAGGATGTACAAAAATAGTCAGCGTTTCACCCAAGGGCCACAGTTTGCAGACCACTGCTCTAAGAGGATGCTGGCTAGAAGAGCAGGATCTCTAACAGCACCCTCCCTGTTTAGTTTCGTATGTAGCATCACTCCTACAAGTCCAATATAGGCCATACTGCATATCTTACATGTAAACATAAGCCAGATTTTATATTCCCCTCCATGGGCTAATAGCCAGAGTGAGCTCATTTTGCCAACAAACCCCGCCCACTTTCCATAATGGAATTTAATTATTTGGCCTGAAAAACATTTAAACTTCACTATACAGAAAGAGTCAAATAAATAAATAATAAAGGGGCACATTTTGATAGCACCTGCCTCAAAGATCTTAAAGGCACTGTCATGCCTGCTTTAATATTTTATGGTGTAGAAATGTGACTGTTACCAGGTCAAAAATATACTGCTTTTTATACCAGGTCAAAATCTAGGGGCAGTAGTCCTATTTTGTGGCAGGATGCAGAAAGCCAGCCAGGAAGGAGGGTAGAGTTACCTATTTTGAAATCTGAAGAGAGCTATTTTAAGATGATGGACCAGAAAAATGCATATTAGGTTTTTTTTTTTTCTCTCCTTCTGTATCTCAAAACAGAAGGTTTCAGAGTCTGCTGGCAGCTGGTGCAACATTCATTATTTACCACTGGAAAGCCAAGAATCTCAGCCTCTGACCCTCCACTGTTGCTTAGGCATATTCTGGGAAGAGCCAAGAGGCAGGCAGGTGTTTCCTGGGGCCAGTAACACATGGTTTCTATGCAAACACTCCAAATTTTCAAGTTGGAACTGACACGAGCAATGATCTACCCCAAC
Source organism: Delphinapterus leucas (assembly GCF_059928025.1). NCBI lineage: Eukaryota > Metazoa > Chordata > Mammalia > Artiodactyla > Monodontidae > Delphinapterus > Delphinapterus leucas. Next base: position 134,764,146 of record NC_143131.1, on the reverse strand, counting down.
ATCCTATATCCTGGAGGAAAGACCCTTCCTGTGTTGTCACTGACTGAGGACAATACGGGGTAAGGGGGGGGGAATTTATCCCCTCCCTGAGTTGCCTTTGTCATCACTGGAGAGAGAACTGGTTGTTGTTTAATTTTCACAGCAATCCTGGGAAACAGGGACCATTTTAAGGTCCATTTCACAGAAAGGGAAACTGAGGTTGTTTAATGTGCTCAAAAGTAACACCGTTAGTAAGTGGCAGAGCTAGAGTTTGAGCCCCAGTTTTTATTGGTTTCTCAAAGAAACTGCAACCAGCCCTCTCATCCTCCTCTCCTCCCACCTCTCAAAACACTTCAGTTTAACAAATATGTGAGCTGCCCTAGTTCCTACCCAAGGAAAATGACAATTTCCAAGATTGAGATGAAAAAGAACATAAGGAGGGAGGTGGGGGGCGGGGGGAGGAGTAACAGTTCCACAGCTAGAGTTAGGTACTAAAAAAGCTAATCACTGATGTACAAGCAAACAAATTCAGGGAAAGGTTTTTGGCACCATAAAACAGAGATTAATTAATACGAGATTACAATGGAATTCCTATAGAATTACACTTGATCCAGACCCCAGAATAACAAAGGAATTCAACATGATTAATGCTTTGAATAGCAAGGGATGTCAGAATGATTTACCTCTTACTACTAAAAAGGGCTGCCAGATTGCTTTAAAAAGCTCTGCCTGACCCAGGATATTGGTATCTCCAGCGCAATCAGCAATCTGAGTTTACTCATTTGACAGAAGCACCAACTCTTTGCCAACTTAGCTTTGTTTTACATATCTTCTTTGCCCCCTTGATCCCCCTTGCCCCAATCTCTCTCCCAGTTTGCAAAAATTCTGAAATCCCCAACAACAAGCCCAGCTGGGTAACCTGGGTGTTAGGAAAAAGTAGCTCCAGGCAATGGGCAGCACAGGCAAAACCTGCCTGGACATGAGTTCCAGCAAAAGCAGCCATTCCACCAACTCTGAAGGGGCTCCTTTACTTTATCTTCTCATTTTTCCTCTTTGGAAAAATCTCTGCTGGTGAGTCATTTGTGGCTATAGGTGTTTAAAGCATTTATATGAGGAGAAAGACAGATTGATGCCTTTAGCACAGACTGCCTGCTCTGGTCTAAGGAGAGGTCAGGAGGATGACAAGAATAGTAAAGCTTAAGATGACAGAGTTGGCGCCAACATGCATTTAAGCAGAGACTAAGAGTCCAGAATTCCTGGACATTATAAAGAATGTATTATCATTGTGGTCACTTTCAGCAAGACTGATTTCATTACCATCTGTCTTCATCCACTGCCGCTTGGTGAATAAATATTAAATATGGAACTTTTCCTGGACTCAAGTCACTGAGGCCGAGAGGAAAGCAGTTATGTAACCATATGATCTCTGCACACCTCATAGCCAGGAGGAGAGCAGATGAGGCGAGGGAGTCGGGCAGGGGGAGGCACTGGGGGAGGGAGACACTGTGGAGTGAGATAAGATCATTAGCTCTACTGAGTTGAAAATAAGAGTTCAGTTCTCGGTTGAGTAATAATTTTCTTTTCAAGGTGGGCAATATTTAAGCAATCATTCCTTGAAAATTGGTCATTACCACCAGCTAATAGCTGATTTGTTAGTTAATAGCTGAAGGTGAAGCCAAGGGCAGCGAATGCTCTGGCATACCATTCTCTGATGGCAGAATTAACAGGTTTCAAGGGCATTCTTGCTATTATGAACCATGTTCATTGATTTATAACAACAGTAATATGTTCTATTTTAAAAAGTGGGTGCAATATCCTGGAAAAAATCATCATTGTTTGGTGCTTTGAAGTTGAGTAGCCACTATGCCACAACCAAGAGAGATGCCCTCTGGTCCAGCTCTGGGCATCCCCAAGGTCTACAGACTGGTCCTGGGTGGCTTGCACAGTGTGGCATTAGAGAATCCAGAGAACTATCGCTCAGAAGGGCCCAGGCTGTGGCTTTAATTACAAAGACATTGGTCACTTCTCCCCTTAAACATGTTCTGACTGTGTATCTTTTATTTATTTATTTATTTATTTTTAATGCGGTACGCGGGCCTCTCACTGTTGGTGGCCTCTCCCGTTGCGGAGCACAGGCTCTGGAGGCGCAGGCTCAGCAGCCATGACTCACGGACCCAGCCACTCCGCGGCATGTGGGATCTTCCCGGACCGGGGCATGAACCCGCGTCCCCTGCATCGGCAGGCGGACTCTCAACCACTGCGCCACCAGGGAAGCCCCTGACTGTGTATCTTTTAAAACCTACCAATATAAAGTCTTAAAGAATAGACATAAGACCTTATCAGTGACACCTCTTAGGAATGGGACAGGCCTAGGGGAAGGACAAGACTCTTTCATTTCCAATTTTAGAATTTCTGTTTCTTTTTAAAATATTTAATAAAGTTTGGTCAAAAAAAATCTTATAATTGCCCACCAGGAAATCCTGAGGGTCAGGGTGAGAGTTATACACTGGTGAGACAAGTCATCCTCCAAACAAGAGCACAACATCACTAGGTCCAAGACAGAGAAGTTACCATGGTGGGATAAGGCTTGGAGGTTCCACTGGGAGCTGCCCAGAGAGCCTTCAGCTGAATGATCACCACTTCATTCGTGAAGTCAAAGCTCTCCTAGGGAGACTGAAATCATGTCCCCTTTACTTCTTGGGACAGCTCTTTTCTCCCTTCTCCCTTACGGGCGTGACTCTAATTTCATGCTTCAAAGAAGATACGGCTCCTCCCCAGTCCCAAAGGTAAATCTTAATTAGTCTAAACTAGTCATGGTAATTCCAGTTCTCTTCCAATGATTAGTTTAAGAGTGGGCATGTGACCCAGTTCAAGCCAATAAGATTGAGGGGAGATCTGTAGAGGGATTTCTGAGATAGGTTTTTTTGCTCCTAAAATCAAATGTGCAAGATGATAGAAGCCCATTTTTCCCCTCTCAGCATGGCTGGTGAAGAGGTGATGCATGGAACTGCTGCAGCCTTGTTGCAATCATGAAAAGATGTCAGTCTAAGAACAAATACGCCAAGGACAGCAGAGCAGAAAGATGAAAATGACCTAGGATTTCACTTGGTTGAGCCTCCAAATGAACCAAGCCTGCAACTTCCCTATCTTTTTATTTGACATCATAAAAATGCCCAGATGGTTTACACCACACCTCACTGGGTTTCTTTTTACTTACAGCTGACAACATTCAATTCGATAGACTCCTCTAGCCCGCCTCAAGAAACATGGGTAAGGAAAGGCTCACAGAGCAGAAAGTGAGGACAGAATCATCACAGAAGCTGAAAAATACAAGGTTTAGAAAATGCATAGAACATTTAAGTGAGTTCTAGACAACTGAATGATTCCTTGTACCCTATAGGTGGGGTCTTCAGCAATCCCACTACTGGGCATATACCCAGAGAAAACCATAATTCAAAAAGACACATGCACCCCAATGTTCATTGCAGCACTATTTACAATAGCCACGTCATGGAAGCAACCTAAATGCCCAATGACAGACGAATGGATAAAGGAGATGTGGTGTATATATACAATGGAATATTACTCAGCCATAAAAAGGAATGAAATTGGGTCATTTGTAGAGATGTGGCTGGACCTAGAAATTGTCATACAGAGTGAAGTAAGTCAGAAAGAGAAAAACAAATATTGTATATTAACGCATATATGTGGAATCTAGAAAAATGGTACAGGTGAACTGGTTTGCAAGGCAGAAACAGAGACACAGATGTACAGAACAAACATATGGACACCAAGGGGGGAAAGCGGGGTAGTGGGGGGATGAATTGGGAGATTGGGATTAACATATATACACCAATATGTATAAAATAGATAACTAATAAGAACCTGCTGTATTAAAAAAATAAAATAAAATTCAAAAAAAATAAATTTAAAAAATTAATTAAATAAATAAGATTAGGTGGGGTCTTTTCCATGGCAAATGCCAAAGGAATATGTACGTTAGCCAGAAAAATAAACACTTATCTATGCTAAAGCCCTCAAAAAAAAAAAAATCAGAGTGCATCTAGTGAAAATCACCTGGCATACCTGATGGAAATGAAGTTGGCAGGAATGTGTTATGATCAATCTCAACTCTCAGCTTCACTGAACTTGTCTTTCAGGTAAGTCTATTTGTGGGGGAAAAGCATTTAGTGAAGGTGGTTGCTTGGGTTTCTCAGGGTGGAGAAAAAAATAAAAGGTGAGGCCTCATAACTGATTGGCTCACTAAATAAATATTTACTCACTGTCTGTCATGTGTTAAGTACTGTTGTCAGGACAACAGAATAGCTGAAGGTGCCCCTGTCTTCAAGGAGCTCACAGTCTACAGATTCCTAATGAAGGGTGATTGTAGGTTTCCTGGAGAGGCTAATGTAAAAATAGAAGCTTCAATCATTAGGTAAGTGAGACAGATACGTACATGTATTCACCAAACTCAAAACTGCGAAACATACCACTGACTGGCTCCCAACCAACATACGTGCCTGAAATCAGCAGCTCTATGTTAAGGGAATAGATTGTTACTTTAATCTTTAGCTGAGACAGAAGTGTTTCCGCAGCTAAAGCTTGATTTTTGAACTTCTAAAGCTGCCAAAGTTGGAGGAGCCAGAGGAAGAGGAGAAAGATGAGGAGGAATATTTGGCTATGACATGGATGTTATTTTGGAAAAAATGTTTATGTGATCATTTTCTCTGATCCACCATTTTCTGACTGAGCTGAGATTAGTCAACCAATGTCATCAGTTAGTTTTAGGCCTGACCTAAAAGAGAAAATGTAAAGTATCTCTGAATTCCTTCAGGAAAAGGTATGATCAATTTAAGAGTGGAGAAAATATATACCTTACTTATCCCATCTATAAAGAAAAGAAAAAAAGAACTCTTCTTTGCTGTTAGTAGCTAACAAGGTTAGTACTTCACCTCTACTCTGGAACAAAGTCCAAAAGATCTTTCATGAAAAGTGTTCTGAACTTTTTTTTACTAAGCCAAATTTGATGATGGGGGCAAAGTTTGTCTGCCTACGTCCTTCCCATTCTCACTCCCCACCACCCTACCTGCTGAGCCCTCCTTGCTCTTTTTGCAACCCTTCCAGGCACTCAGCAGTCCCTGAATTGTAGTCTCCTAACCAGACCTTCCTTACCCTCAGTTAAGCACCCCTCATTCTAATTCTCCCCACCCACTCTACCCCCATCAAAATTTCATCTAACCAGTGTGTCATCTCTTTAATCTCAGGTGCTCTGCTCAAAATCTGGGAAGCTAGATACTCTTAGTGGGGATGAATTGATTAATCGGTACCTCTCCTAGGTAAACTAGATGCATTTTTACAGGAACCTTCTGAGATAATATTCTAGCCGTCTAGTTAAGGATCCTAATAATGAAGATTTTTAAATACCCTGGGAAACTTGTGAAGGAGGTTGGGGAACTAGTCCTAAAAGCACACCTGGCAAGTCATCAGAATTTACTTATTTGTAGGGCTGGTCACCTCCTGAGTTCATCCAGTTACATGAGATGCTTTTGTGAAACAACTCACATGTTAACAATCCTGTTCCAGAAGTCTACAGTGCTCACCTGACGTTGGCTACAAGCTGATGACTATGTCAATTCTAGAAAGCACTGTTCAATTGAGTCTAGACATTCATTTCCCTTAAGAAAGGACCAAGATGTTCTGCTTGACGATGGCCACCCTCCTCCACATATTCAACAGGTGGATTAACCATAGTAACAAAAACTCCAAAATCCCAAAGCCTTAAAACAGTAAAGATTTGTTTAACATAAAACATTTGTTTAACATAAAATGCAAGCAGCTCTCCTCCAAATAACAATTCAAAAACCCAGGCTCCTTCTATTTGGGGCCCTGCCACCTGCTATCCATAGTTCTCTGGACTTCACCTCTGAGCCACGGGCACACAGAAGAAGGGAACTGGAGTCACAGGAGGTCTTGGAGCCAGGCTTGGAAGTGGCAACATTACTTCAACCCACATGCCATTGGCCAGAATTCAGTCACCTGCCCATCAAACTGCAGAGGAGGCTGGGAAATGTAGTTTAGTTGTGTGCATGAAAACAAAGTAAGAGTATAGTGAGCAGTATCTGCCACACCCCAAAACCTAGAAGGCTGATAACTGTACACCTACTCCATGCAGGCCTATTACTGACCCGCAGCTACAGATGACTGCATCTGACCAGATTTGAGTCTTTCCTAACAGCTTCTCCTGTGGGTTTCAGTTTCTGAGATTCACAAAGGTTCTTTGCTCTACCTAACTTTATTCAGGCTCCTGAACCTTCTCCAAGGCCCATCTGTGCACTTCCTTGTAAAATCTACTTTTAGTAAGAGCACTACTAAGTCAGTTTAACCAGAACCCTCATCTGTGATATCTGATCACCTTCAATACCGGATCAGGTTCCTCGTCCTCCACTATCCCCCAGGTAATGTCTGATCACCCTGGCCTGTCTTCAGCAAGAATCCTATTAGATCAGTTTAGCCAGAATCCCCCTTATCCCTGATGTTTCCTCTTAGCAATTTTCCACCCACTGACCCCCCCATCCTGCTCCTTGGCTATAAATTCCCATTTGCCCATGTTGTATTCAAAGTTGAGCCCAATCTCTCTCCCTGACTATAAAATCCTATTTCAGTGGTCCCTATACTATCACAATGGTCCTGAATAAAGACTGCCTTACCATCTTTAGAAGATCTAAATAGACATTTCTCTAAAGAAGACATACAGATGGCCAAAAAGCACATGAAAAGATGTTCAACACACTAATTACTAGAGAAATGCAAATCAAAACTACAATAAGGAACACCTCACACCAGTCAGAATGGCCATCATCAAAAAATCTATAAACAATAAATACTGAAGAGGGTGTGGAGAAAAGGGAACCCTCCTACACTGTTGTGGGAATGTAAATTGGTACAGCCACTATGGAGAATAGTATGGAGGTTCCTTAAAAAACTAAAAATAGAACTATCATATGATCCAGCAATCCCACTCTTGGGCATATACCCTGAGAAAACCATAATTCAAAAAGATACGTGCATCCCAATGTTCATTGCAACACTATTTACAATAGATAAGACATAGAAGCAACCTAAATGTCCATCGACAGAGGAATGGATAAAGAAGATGTGGTATATATATTCAGTGGAATATTACTCGAGCATAAAAAAGAATGAAATAATGCCATTTGCAGGAACATGGATGGACCTAGAGGTTATCATACTAAGTGAAGTAAGTCAGACAGAGAAAGATAAATATCATATGATATCACTTATATGTGGAATCTAAAAAGATGATACAAATGAACTTATTTACAAAACAGAAGCAGACCCACAGACTTCGAAAACAAACTTATGGTTACCAAAGGAGAAAGGTGGGGGGGAGGGATAAATTAGGAGTCTGGGATTAACATATACATACTGCTATATATAAAATAATCAACAAGGACCTACTGTATAGCACAGGGAACTCTACTCAATATTCTGTAATAACCTATATGGGAAAATAATCTGAAAAAGAATGGATATATGTATATGTATAACTGAATCACTTTGCTATACACCTGAAAATAATGCAGCATTGTAAATCAACTATACCCCAATATAAAATTAAATCAAAAAAATAAAGTCTGCCTTACCATCTTTAACAAGCATGATTAAATTTTTTTTTCTTTAAAAGACTAGAAGTATGACCTTTAGAGAGATAAAGTTGGTACTCTCAGTTATGATGGATTCTTCTGGAAAAATTACCTTCAGTTTGAAAAAAATAATACACCTTCCAGGATCTTTCACCTTTCCAGAAAAAGTACAATTTTTCCTTTAGGAGTTTTCTGCTCCACTCCCCAAAAACATATCCATGGATACATAAGGTCTGAGAACAATACACAAGTATAAGATATATAGGCCTCTTAAAACCCCACCCCTCATGTTTGAAGGGGTTTGTCTACTGCGGGCCCACAGCATTTCTGTTTGGTTGGCCACTTCACAGAAAACCACAGACAAAGGAGGACTAATCCAAGGATTGTAAAGATTCTTTGATCCAGGGATCATTTTTTCAAGGCATTCACCACTGATGGTCCAAGTCCATCCACTTCATCCTCAGAAAACCTTCCAAGTGCCCGGGGGGATATTCACTGCTTTCAATGAGACACCAATGAGGTGACGTCTGGTTTGTATTCAATAGAATAATTATTAATTCAATATGAAATTATTAATTTATGCCAGAAACTAAAGCATGTATGCTGTCATCTCACAGCATAAATAATAGAAGAGACCAGACCTCGGACCACACTTTGAGAATCTCTAATATAATTGATTCCTGCTCCCAGCTGGCCCCATCCAGGCAGAACCACATGGCTAGTTTGCCCCTTCCATCTGAGCAGCACTGATCAAAGGAAGAAACTATTATTTTTTCAATGATCAACCTCACTCAAAGATGTCATTTTTAACATTGAAGGTAAAAGCAAATGTTGACTAGTGAATATGTTACAAGGAAAAATGCTTTTTTGGCTTTAAGATGAAACAGGGTTTTTTTTTTGTTTCATAAGTAGAGTTATCCTGTAATCTTTAGATTTATTGAGTACTTATTTGCCACAAACTATTTTAAAAGGCTTTACATGTTTTATTCCATTTGCTCCTGAAAATAATCCAATGAGGTAGATACAATTCCTGCCTCCATTTAACAGATGGGTAAATTGACACATATGTTTAAGGCTGCATTAATAATACCTCATATTTGTATCAAATACTACAGATTATACAAATATTATTACTTGTGTTATCTCATTTGATCCTTCCAACATAGGAGGTAGGTAGAGCATGTCATATTTTTCCCTTTTAGAGGTGAGAAAACTGATGCTGAGAGAAGTTAGGTTACTTGGTCAACATCTCTCAGGAAATGTTGGGGCCAGGGCTTAAATCTAGGTCTCCTGACTCCCAATATCATCGCTCTACTACATCACACTACTCTGTCTTACAAAGCACTCAGAGGATGCCCTTTCATTTCAAGAGAGTGGACTGAACCAAAAAACTTAAATTTGAAGCATATCTTCATACTCTTTAGTAGAGTCACAAAGTAATATGAAAAGAAAAGATAGATGATATAAAATACTGTCTGAATAGTTATGTTGAAACAGTCTTTCCTTTGGTAGGGAGAATAGAATGTTCTATTGTAATCAGCTCCATCATGTCCACTTTTGGGAACATATATATTGGACTGGAAGACCCACAAATGTTGAACAAACAGTAAACTCAGCAATAAATTTCAAGGCCCAGAGGCATGAGATACTGGACAGTGTCCCTTCTCTGCTCCAGGAAATCATCTCCAACCTCCTCATCCCATAATGGTTCTTCCTTCCTGTGAATGTATATTTCTCTCAGAGTCTCTCACAATCTAGTGCCTGACGATATCTGGGACTTTCTATCCTCTACATTTCACAAATACATGTCTAGTCATTTGACTTCTAGAAAATACAGACCATGTCTTCCTTTTACTTTTGTATCCACTGTAAGATGAGCACCATTCTGGGTCCAGATGAGATTACTAAAACTTGAAAGATATTTCTCCTAATAGTAATAGCCATTCCAATAAAATACTAATAGTGTATAATAAACTAACGGTTGATGAGCTTATCACATTGTATTGAGGTTTTCTTCTACAGAGTTATATTTCAGCATACATAATCTGACCCAGGTCAAATACTGTATAGCCAGAGCTACATAAGAAAGATGCATGTTTAAAAGACAGTTTCACTATATTTGTGTAGATAATATCTACTACTAAATTTTGAAATCCCAGAAATGAGAGAGAGACATGGCTTGTTGAGTATTTGGTATATATACACAGCGCATGTTAATCAATCATTATAAATATACACTGCAGACATTTCCACCTAGCAATTTTAATGAAAATAAGCCTCTAGATATGTATTACTGTTTGAAGAAAAATGGAAGTATTTCACAACTTAGTTACCCAATGAACTGTACATATCTTTTCCTTTATCTTGGAGGATGTGCAGAAATGGATACGAGAGACCATGCTTGAGGAGCTTAAAGATGGCGGGAGAGTAAAACGCGGAGATCACCTTCCTCTCCACAAACGCATCAGAACTACATCTACATGTGGAAAAGCTCCTACAGAACACCTACTGAACGCTGGCATAAGACCTCAGACATCCCAAAAGGCAAGAAACTCCCCGTGTACCTGGGCAGGGCAAAAGAAAAAAGAAAAAACAGAGACCAAAGGATAGGGACGGGACCTGCACCAGTGGGAGGGAGCCGTGAAGGAGGAAAGGTTTCCAGACACTAGGAAGCCCCTTCGCGGGTGGAGACTGCGGGTGGCGGAGGGGGAAAGCTTCGGAGCCGCGGAGGACAGCACAGCAACAGGGGTGCGGAGGGCAAAGCGAAGAGATTCCCGCACAGAGGATCAGGGCCGACCGGCACTCACCAGCTCGAGAGGCTTGTCTGCTCACCCGCCAGGGCGGGCGGGGCTGGGAGCTGAGGCTCCGGCTTCAGTCGGATCCCAGGGCGAGGACGGGTTGTCGGCGTGAACACAGCCTGCAGGGGGTCAGCGCACCACGGCTAGCCGGAGGGGAATCCGGGGAAAAGTCTGGAGCTACCGAAGAGGCAAGAGACTTTTTCTTGCCTCTTTGTTTCCTGGTGCGCGAGGAGAGATTAACAGCGCCGCTTAAAGGAGCTCCAGAGTCGGGCGCGAGCCGCGGCTATCAGCGCGGACCCCAGAGACGGGCATGGGACGCTAAGGCTGCTGCTGCAGCCACCAAGAAGCCTGTGTGCGAGCACAGGTCACTCTCCACACCTCCCCCGCCGGAAGCCTGTGCGGCCCGCCACTGCCAGGGTCCCGTGATCCACGGACAACTTCCCCGGGAGAACACACGGCGCGCCTCACGCTGGTGCAACGTCATGTCGGCCGCTGCCGCCACAGGCTCGCCCCGCATCCGTGCCCCTCCCTCCCTCCGGCGTGGCGTGAGTGAGCCAGAGTCCCCGAAGCAGCAGCGGCTCCTTTAAGCCCGTCCTCTGTGAGCGAAGAACAGATGCCCTCAGGCAACCTACACGCAGAGGCGGGTCCAAATCCAAAGCTGAGCCCCGGGAGCTGTGCGAACAAAGGAAAGAAAGGGAAATTTCTCCCAGCAGCCTCAGGAGCAGCGGATTAAATCTCCACAATCAACTTGATGTACCCTGCATCTGTGGATACCTGAATAGACAACGAATCATCCCAAATTGAGAAGGTGGTCTTTGGGAGCAAAGATATTTTTTTTTTTCCCTTTTTCTCTTTGTGTGAGTGTGTATGTGTATGCTTCTACGTGTGATTTTGTCTTTATAGCTTTGCTCTTACCATTTGACCTAGGGTTCTGTCTGTCCGTTTTTGTATTTTTTTATTACTGTTCAAATTTTTTTTCTTAATAATTATTTTTTATTTTAACAATTTTATTTTACTTTATTTTATTTTATTTTATCTTCTTTCTTTCTTTCTTTCTTTTCTCCCTTTTATTCTGAGCCATGTGGATGAAAGGCTCTTGGTGCTCCAGCCAGGCGTCAGGGCTGTGCCTCTGAAGTGGGAGAGCCAAGTTCAGGACACTGGTCCACAAGAGACCTCCCAGCTCCATGTAATATCAAACGGCGAAAATCTCCCAGAGATGTCTATCTCAACGCCAAGACCCAGCTTCACTCAATGACCAGCAAGCTACAGTGCTAGACACCCTATGCCAAACAACTAGCAAGACAGGAATACAACCCCACCCATTAGCAGAGAGGCTGCCTAAAATCATAATAAGGCCACAGACACCCCAAAACACACCACCAGACGTGGACCTGCCCACCGGAAAGACAAGATCCAGCCTCATCCACCAGAACACAGGCACTAGGCCCCTCCACCAGGAAGCCTACACAACCCACTGAACCAACCTTAGCCACTGGGGGCAGACACGAAAAACAACGGGAACTACGAACGTGCAGCCTGCGAAAAGGAAACCCCAAACACAATAAGATAAGCAAAATAAGAAGACAGAGAAACACACAGCACATGAAGGAGCAAGGCAAAAACCCACCAAACCAAACAAATGAACAGGAAATAGGCAGTCTACCTGAAAAAGAATTCAGAATAATGATAGTAAAGGTGATCCAAAATCTTGGAAATAGAATGGAGAAAATACAAGAAACGTTTAACAAGGACCTCGAAGAACTAAAGAGCAAACAAACAGTGATGAACAACACAATAAATGAAATTAAAAATTCCCTAGAAAGGATCAACAGCAGAATAACTGAGGCAGAAAAATGGATAAGTGACCTGGAAGATAAAATAGTGGAAATAACTACTGCAGAGCAGAATAAAGAAAAAAGAATGAAAAGAATTGAGGACAGTCTCAGAGACCTCTGGGACAACATTAAACACAGGAACATTCGAACTATACGGATCCCAGAAGAAGAGAAAACGAAATGGACTGAGAAAATATTTGAAGAGATCATAGTTGAAAACTTCCCTAATATGGGAAAGGAAATAGTTAATCAAGTCCAGGAAGCACAGAGACTCTCATACAGGATAAATCCAACGAGAAACACTCCAAGACATATTAATCAAACTATCAAAAATTAAATACAAAGAAAACATATTAAAAGCAGCAAGGGAAAAACAACAAATAACACACAAGGGAATCCCCATAAGGTTAACAGCTGATCTTTCAGCAGAAACTCTGCAAGCCAGAAGGGAGTGGCAGGACATATTTAAAGTGATGAAGGAGAAAAACCTAAAACCAAGATTACTCTACCCAGCAAGGATCTCATTCAGATTTGATGGAGAAATTAAAACCTTTACAGACAAGCAAAACCTGAGAGAATTCAGAACCGCCAAGCCAGATTTTAAAAAAAATGCTAAAGGAATTTCTCTAGGCAGGAAACACAACACAAGGAAAAGACCTACAATAACAAACCCAAAACAATTAAGAAAATGGTCATAGGAACATACATATCGATAACTACCTTAAATGTAAATGGATTAAATGCTCCAACCAAAAGACATAGACTGGCTGAATGGATACAAAAGCAAGACCCATATATATGCAGTCTACAAGAGACCCACTTCAGACCTAGGGACACATACAGACTGAAAGTGAGGGGATGGAAAAAGATACTGCACGCAAATGGAAAGCAAAAGAAAGCTGGAGGAGCGACTCTCATATCAGACAAAATAGACTTTAAAATAAAGACTATTATAAGAGACAAGGACACTACATAATGATCAAAGAATCGATCCAAGAAGAAGACATAACAATTGTAAATATTTATGCACCCAACATAGGAGCACCTCAATACATAAGGCAAATACTAACAGCCATAAAAGGGGAAATCGACAGTAACACATTCATAGTAGGGGACTTTAACACCCCACTTTTACCAATGGACAGATCATTCAAAATGAAAATAAATACGGAAACACAAGCTTTAAATGATACATTAAACAAGATGGACTTAATTGATATTTATAGGACATTCTATCCAAAAACAACAGAATACACATTCTTCTCAAGTGCTCACAAAACATTCTCCAGGATAGATCATATCTTGGGTCACAAATCAAGCCTTGGTAAATTTAAGAAAATTGAAATCATATCAAGTATCTTTTCCGACCACAACGTTATGAGACTAGATATCAATTACAGGAAAAAATCTGTAAAAAATACAAACACATGGAGGCTAAACAATACACTACTGAATAACCAAGAGATCACTGAACAAATCAAAGAAGAAATCAAAAAATACCTAGAAACAAATGACAATGAAAACACGATGACCCAAAACCTATGGGATGCAACAAAAGCAGTTCTAAGAGGGAAGTTTATAGCAATACAATCCTACCTCAAGAAACAAAAAACATCTTAAATAAACAACCTAACCCTACACTTAAAGCAATTAGAGAAAGAAGAACCAAAAAAACCCCAAAGTTAGCAGAAGGAAAGAAATCATAAAGATCAGATCAGAAATAAATGAAAAAGAAATGAAGGAAACAATAGCAAAGATCAATAAAACTAAAAGCTGGTTCTCTGAGAAGATAAACAAAATTGATAAACCATTAGCCAGATTCATCAAGAAAAAAAGGGAGAGGACTCATATCAATAGAATTAGAAACGAAAACGGAGAAGTAACAACTGACACTGCAGAAATACAAAGGATCATGAGAGATTACTACAAGCAACTCTATGCCAAGAAAATGGACAGCCTGGAAGAAATGGACAAATTCTTACAAATGCACAACCTTCTGAGACTGAACCAGGAAGAAATAGAAAATATGAACAGTCCTATCACAAGCACTGAAATTGAAACTGTGATTAAAAATCTTTCAACAAACAAAAGCCCAGGACCAGATGGATTCACAGGTGAATTCTATCAAACATTCAGAGAAGAACTAACACCTATCATTCTCAAACTCTTCCAAAATATAGCAGAGGGAGGAATACTCCCAAACTCATTCTACGAGGCCACCATCATCCTGATACCAAAACCAGACAAAGATGTCACAAAGAAAGAAAACTATAGGCCAATATCACTGATGAAAAGAGATGCAAAAATCCTCAACAAAATACTAGCAAATAGAATCCAACAGCACATTAAAAGGATCATACACCATGATCAAGTGGGGTTTATCCTAGGAATGCAGGGATTCTTCAGTATACGCAAGTCAATCAATGTGATACACCATATTAACAAACTGAAGGAGGAAAACCATATGATCATCTCAATACATGCAGAGAAAGCTTTCGAAAAAATTCAACACCCATTTATGATAAAAACCCTCCAGAAACTAGGCATAGAGGGAACTTTCCTCAACATAATAAAGGCCATATATGACAAACCCACAGCCAACATCGTCCTCAATGGTGAAAAAATGAAAGCATTTCCACTAAGATCAGGAACAAGACAAGGTTGCCCACTCTCACCACTCTTATTCAACATAGTTTTGGAAGTTTTAGCCACAGCAATCAGAGAAGAAAAGGAAATAAAAGGAATCCAAATCGGAAAAGAAGAAGTAAAACTGTCACTGTTTGCAGATGACATGATACTATACATAGAGAATCCAAAAGATGCTACCAGAAAACTACTAGAGCTAATCAATGAATTTGGGAAAGTAGCAGGATACAAAATTAATGCACAGAAATCTCTTGCATTCCTATACAGTGATGATGAAAAACCTGAAAGTGAAATCAAGAAAACACTCCCATTTACCACTGCAACAAAAAGAATAAAATATCTAGGAATAAACCTACCTAAGGAGACAAAAGACCTGTATGCAGAAAATTATAAGGCACTGTTGAAAGAAATTAAAGATGATACAAATAGATGGAGAGATATACCATGTTCTTGGATTGGAAGAACCAACATTGTGAAAAGGACTCTACTACCCAAAGCAATCTACAGATTCAATGCAATCCCTATCAAACTACCACTGGCATTTTCACAGAACTAGAACAAAAAATTTCACAATTTGTATGGAAACACAAAAGACCCCGAATAGCCAAAGCAATCTTGAGAATGAAAAACGGAGCTGGAGGAATCAGGCTGCCTGACTTCAGACTATACTACAAAGCTACAGTAATCAAGACAGTATCGTACTGGCACAAAAACAGAAAGATAGATCAATGGAACAGGATAGAAAGCCCAGAGATAAACCCACTCACATATGGTCACCTTATCTTTGATAAAGGAGGCAGGAATGTACAGTGGAGAAAGGACAGCCTCTTTAATAAGTGGTGCTGGGAAAACTGGACAGGTACATGTAAAAGTATGAGATTAGATCACTCCCTAACACCATACACAAAAATAAGCTCAAAATGGATTAAAGACCTAAATGTAAGGCCAGAAACTATCAAACTCTTAGAGGAAAACATAGGCAGAACACTCTATGATATAAATCACAGCAAGATCCTTTTTGACTCACCTCCTGGAGAAATGGAAATAAAAACAAAAATAAACAAATGGGACCTAATGAAACTTCAAAGCTTTTGCACAGCAAAGGAAACCATAAACAAGACCAAAAGACAACCCTCAGAATGGGAGAAAATATTTGCAAATGAAGCAACTGACAAAGGATTAATCTCCAAAATTTACAAGCAGCTTATGCAGTTCAATATCAAAAAAAACAAAGAACCCAATCCATAAATGGGCAGAAGACCTAAATAGACATTTCTCCAAAGAAGATATACAGACTGCCAACAAACACATGAAAGAATGCTCAACATGATTAATCATTAGAGAAATGCCAATCAAAACTACAATGAGATATCTCACACCAGTCAGAATGGCCATCATCAAAAAATCTAGAAACAATAAATGCTGGAGAGGGTGTGGAGAAAAGGGAACCCTCTTGCACTGTTGGTGGGAATGTAAATTGATACAACCACTATGGAGAACAGTATGGAGTTTCCTTAAAAAACTAAAAATAGAACTACCATAGGACCGAGCAATCCCACTACTGGGCATATACCCTGATAAAACCATAATTCAGAAAGAGTCATGTACCAAAATGTTCATTGCAGCTCTATTTACAATAGCCAGGACATGGAAGCAACCTAAGTGTCCATCAACAGATGAATGGATAAAGAAGATGTGGCACATATATACAATGGAATATTACTCAGCCATAAAAAGAAACGAAATTGAGCTATTTGTAGTGAGGTGGATGGACCTAGAATCTGTCATACAGAGTGAAGTAAGTCAGAAAGAGAAAAACAAATACCGTATGCTAACGCATATATATGGAATCTAAAAAAAAAAAAAAAAAAATAGGTCAGGAAGAACCTAGGGGCAAGACAGGAATAATAAAGAGACAGACCTACTAGAGAATGAACTTGAGATATGGGGAGCAGGGAGGGTAAGCTTGACAAAGTGAGAGAGTGGCATGGACATGTATACACTACCAAAGGTAAAATAGATTAGCTAGTGGGAAGCAGCCGCATAGCACAGGGAGATCAGCTCGGTGCTTTGTGACCACCTAGAAGGGTGGAAGGGACGGAGACGCAAGAGGGAAGAGATATGGGAACATATGTATATGTATAACTGATTCACTTTGTTATAAAGCAGAAACTAACACACCATTGTAAAGCAATTATACTCCAATAAAGATGTTAAAAAAAAAAAGAAGAGGCCATGCTTGGCAATGATATTACAAATTATTGGAAGATCTTTTACTAGTGTCTTTACCATACAGATCTCCAGTGATTCACCTCAAATATGTAAGCATCAACATGTAAGAACATAAAAAATAGATGACAGCATCAAAATGCTGATGGTCCAAAACAGCCAGCAGAAAACCCTGATCATTGCCATTTATCACCCAGGAACACAGGGTAAGAACAAATAATAACTCCGTGTTCTTTGTATTCTGCAAAACTACCTCCCCATCACTTTTCTCAGTTTGAGAAACCAAGGCCATGTCCCTAGACACAAAAACCCACTTACTTTGGCAAACCATCCCAGGCAATCAAAAGTCTGCCTGCTAAGCCTTTGTGTGGGTATATGCCTGTTATGTGCATATTTGCCAAGACCTTGAGAATGCTATTACTACATAATAGATACAGCTACATATTAGAACTACTGCTTCCAGTCACACTCAGTAATAGCACAAGGAATCATACACAAGCTGGTCATGACTGCAGTTCTTGACCTAACTAGTCTGATTCATTGGTATCCATGAGCTTGGGTGCATTTATGACTATGATCTAGAAATGCAAGTACAAGGAAACACAGTCTTCTTCACAAAGCCAAAACAAATCCCAGGTCTACAGACAATGAAGGCTGCCTGCCAGGCAGCCCCAGGGAGATGATACACAGGGCCCAAGGCCTTCATTTGCAAAACTGATCTGAAAAACAACCCCAGATTCTGCTACCTGTTAAAGCAAATACTTAGAGACAAAGGAAAGTGCTTAAAGAAGATTGGCAGCCTACTTGGGGGATTAGAGGACCAGAATATGGTTCCAACATAGCCCTAACTTAAAATGCATGATCCACAGAGAGAAAAACCCTAAGTTTAGACTCTAGTCCTGACTCTGCACAAACTATTTTAGTTAACAACCAAAAGCAAGTGACTGAAACTCTCTAGGCCTTTGTTGCCTCACCATTTAAACGATGGTGAAACTGTAGAATCATCTACAGTAGTCATTTGCCAACTTAAAAGAAATAACAATTACACTTGTTGGTTGTCTTAGGTCAGGTTGCTATAACAAAAACACCATAGACCCATAGACCAAGTGGCTTATAAACAACAGAAATTTATTTCCCACATTTCTGGAGGCTGAGAAGTCCAAGATCAAGATGCTGACAGATCTGAAGTCTGGTGAGAGCCCATTTCCTGGCTTATAGATGGCTGTCTTTCCACTGTGTCCTCACATGGCAAAGAGCAAAGAATGAAACAGGCAAACTCTCTCATGTCTCTTCTCATAAGAACGCTGATTCCATTCATGTACATTCCACTGACATGATCTAATCACCTTCCAAAAGCCCCATCTCCTAATACAATCATATTGGGAGTTAGGATTTCAACATACAAGTTTTGAGGGGAACATAAACATCCAGTCCATAACACTGACCAAAGGTTTAACAGTTTTACCCATTGATTCCTTCCAATTTTTGAGATGCATGCTGTTGAGTCCTGCAAGTTTTTATAGCTAGGTTACACCTTAAATCTAGGATATTCTGAGACAGCATTACCCAAAGCCATGTGCTGTAGACTGCACATTCCAAAGATAATCCACAAAGAAAAGATTCTATGTTAAAATAAATTTTGAAAACACGGCATACCATGACCTCACTTTTGGATATTCAGTATCTATATTAGTATATCAAAGACTCTAAGAAGTCCTAAAGTAAAGAAACCTTTGCTTTGTTTAGCCCATATCCCTAGGGTCCAGCTGACTTCCAAATGTCAGTATCTACACCTCTTTGTATGGGCTGATTTCTTTCTCTCTCTCTCTCTCTCTCTCTCTCTCTCTGTCCTCTCAGAAGGCGATTCTGCCTGCTTGCAGAGCAGAACTAAAGTGCCAAGAAACTTACACACACACCAAAAAGCAGCCCTCAACCAATAACTGATGGGATTTAGGATGTAACTATCCCAGCTCCCTTGCTGCTTCGGTGGGATAACTCTGAGGTATGTGCTTTACACTGTCTCCCATAGCTTCCCCATGGGATTAAACTCTAGTCATCCACAGTGCTCACCGGCTTGATAAGGTACCATTTATTAGATGACTTCCCTTCACTGTCTTACTTCCCCACTCCCCACTTCCCAAATAAACTACCTGGACACAAATCCTATTTCAGAGTCTACTTCTGGAGAACCAAACTAATGTGCCCAGGATTTCCCACACCTGTTTGATGACAGCTCAGTATTCACATAACACTTTTTAAATTAGCCAAAACTCTCAGTGGTGGATGTGAAATGCCCAGCACAAACTGGCTAAAACAAAAAAAATAATTTATTTAAGTCCAGAGATAGGCTGGCTTTAGGCCTGGCAGGACTCAGGATCTTGTACAATGTCACGGCTCTGTGTCCATTTCTGGGCTCTACATTCTTTTGTGTTGGCTTCATTAAAGCAGGCTCTTCCCACAAGGCAGAAAGACCGACCGTCAGCATTGAGCTCACATCCTTTCTTTCGAGCAATCCCAAAAAGGGGCTTCTCCTTCCCCACAGTTCCAAAAAAGATCCAGGATGAATCTCACTGGACTATATTTGGTCACATGGTCATCCCTGTACCGATTCCCAAGACAGTTGAGATAGAATGTACTGATTGAATAGTCCTAGGCTACGAGTCCCACACTCTGGACTCAGTCACACCCAAACCACATGGGCCAACAGTGGGGAGGAGTAGTTCCTCAGAGGCAAATCAGGGTGTCGTTACCAGAAATAGCTTCAGGGCAGGTACAAATAGCGGGTCCCCACTCAACTCTTTGACATTCTGTAGAACTCATTTGGGGAGATACTGTACTACGGCATTCACAAGTACTTCCTACAAAATTCTTGACAAAATCTTTCTCAGAAAAGGCTGAAAGTGCACTTTAAAAAGAACTGAGTCTCTCTGACAATTTTATGTCATCTCAATACACCCTTCATATATGACTATTTTACTGGTGTCACCAGTTCTCTACTTGGCTTCCTGGTTTGGCTATATTTAAGGAAGTACTGATTATCAGCTTTGGCACTTCTTGTCAAAAGAAAAAGACACTCCACCAATTTCTTTCCATCAGCCTAGATCCTCATGACTAATTTCTTTACTATTCCTATCAAGGAGGGTAATCAAATAGCCTTAAGCAAATGAGAGAATATGTACACAGCAATGAAAAGACTAAAGAATAATGGAGATTAGAAATGTATCCTATAAACCACCCATCCACTTATGGAAACTTTGTTTTTAACTTTCATGTCTTTCCCACAGGAAAAAAAATTTTAAACAAAAGTAAATAAATAAATAGAAAAAATACAGAAGGATTTAACTGCACACTTGTGGTTTTATTGGTTTTCCTAGAATTTACTACAATGCCAGAAATTAATTTATAAATAATGGCAAGCATGGAATCACAACCAACATCACGTGAAGAAAAGGAGAACACCTCAAAAATTTCCTAATTGGCAAGAAGACATTCATCTGTGGCTAGAATAGCCAAAAGAAAAGGGCAAGTTTCACATACCAGACTTGGAAAGCATTATCAGTTTTCAAAGTCTAAAACAACACAATACTGTCTTTCTAATTTTATACTATTTCTTTCCTCTGCTCCTAAGCTCACTCTCTTGAAGGAATCTCACTGAAGCAGGAATATTTATCTACATTATAAGAGGACCCAGCATGCTACTTTCTTCCATCTTGCTTTGATAATCCTCTACTTTTTCAAAGAAGGGTACTGTGTCATTTCTATTTTATGACTCTTCTGACAAATGTAACTACTGATGTTTATCATAGAAAAGATGTGCTATATTAAAATCACATGATTTCAGAGTTCCTTGGTCTACCAATGATAAGCAGTTTTTCAAATATATAACAAGGGCTCCCACTGACTTTTCAGCTGTGGTATCTACTATGCTCATGTGTGTGCAAGCTTGGGGAGGAGCATGGATTAATTAAGTGCTGTTATTCATGCCCCAGGGGTTGCACCCGTCTCAGCCAAGTGCACCCCATGTGGGCACAGCTCCATTTTTTTGAGACTTGACTCTACCCCAGGTACCCTAGGACAGCCTCAACTCCAGGCCGATATTGCCCAAGCAAGGAGGAACTTGGCTATGAAAACATAAAAAGACTCAATACTAGAGGGCCAGTGAATAAATGGCGAAACATCAATTCCATTCAGCTATTTAAAAAACATTCTTCCAAAGAATATTGATGTGGTAAAATGCCAACCATAAAACTTTTCTTTAAAGAATGAAAAGAAACACTAACAGAAACCTTCTATCTCTTAACAGAAACATTCTCTCTCTGGATGATAAGATTACGAGTAATTTTTTTTCTTCATGTTTTTCCCATGTTTTCTACAATAAATATCTGTTACTTCATAATCAGAAAACAAACAACAAAGGCTAAATATTGAAAACTGCAAAAAAGCCTCTGAGAAAAAAAATCTATAAAATGCTGGACCAGAGCTGTTGGGACCAAGTAGGCCATTACTATAAGAATCAGAGCCCTCGATTCCCCTCCAGACTATTACATGCTTGTCATCATCACCTCATTATATATATACTTACCTCCTCCACAACACTGGAACCTCCTACTTGTCAGTGCCACATCTCAACTTCATTATCATCCCCAAAATGCCTAATACAGTGCTTTACATAAAACAGGTGTTCACGAAATGTTGTGTGAATTGCTTTATGAGAGCATGATGGTCACAGGATCAGTGTGATTAGGCAAAGACCATCAGAGGACAGGAAGAACTAAGGATCCAGGTGCCCCAGATCCTTGAAACTTCAAGCAAGTATCTGGAATCAGCAAAGCTGATGAAAGAGTCAAAGGTCCAGGAAGTCAGGCAGAGCTTATGGGACTGGCGAGTTAAAACAAGCATCTAGGAAGTCATCTGAGTCAACGGCCCGAAAGCCAAGACAGCAAAGCACTGCTGAGTCTGCTGTCAACTTTCTTCTAAACAGAGTGGTCCAAAGAGCAAGTGTGCTGGTGGTTACCCAGGGTTGCCTCCTGCATACACCAGGTCCAAATGGTTTGACTGAAAACAATTTGGTCACAAAAATTTAGTCAACTGAACAATCTAGGGCAACAATAGAGAATTCCTTGGAACAACCTAGTCCCACAGTAGACTATCTTTTTTTTTTTTTTTTTTTTTTTTTTGCAGTACGCAGGCCTCTCCCGTTGCGGAGCACAGGCTCCAGACGCGCAGGCTCAGCGGCCATGGCTCACAGGCCCAGCCACTCCGCAGCATGTGGGATCTTCCCGGACCAGGGCACGAACCCGTGTCCCCTGCATCGGCAGGCAGACTCTCAACCACTGCACCACAAAGGAAGCCCTAGACTATCTTTTAAAATGTCATTTATTGTTTTTTTCCAAATTTCAGAACAATGCATTCTCATTAGAGAAACATCTTGGATGATTAATAAGCATATCAAATTTAACCTGTCTAAAACCGAGCTCCTGATCACACCTCCCAAACCTCATCAGCCTGCAGCCCTCCCCATTTCAATGCACTTCCATGCTTACAGTTGTCCCAGCCAAAAACCTGGATTCACTCATGACTACTCTCTTTATCTCATACCCCATACACACACACACACACACACACACACACACACACACACAGAGCATGCTCCCCTGGTAGGCCTTTTGTGCTTGCTGTTCCTTTGACTAGCATGCATTTTTCCCCAGACATCCACCCGGCTAACACCCTTATCTCCTTTAAGTTTTTACTCAAAAGGTACCTTCACAGTCAAACCTTCCCTGATGGCCTTATTTAAGATTGAGACCCCTCCCCAACTCTCTGTGCCTCTTCCCTGCTTCACTTTTCTCTGTACTACTTTTCACTGTCTAACCTATTATTTATTTTACTTAATTCATTTAGCTACTCTTTCTCCCCACTGGTATGTACCTTCAGGAGGGCAAACTTTTCTTGACTTTTTTTCTTTACTGCTTTATCCCCAACATAGAGAACATGGCTGACATTTAGTAGGGCCTTAATAAAATTGTGTTGAATGGATTAAAAAAATACAAATAAGCAAAATAATTCCACCCAGGCAAACACTGTTCAAACCTTGATGTACAGTTGTTCAAATACTTTTCTATAAATGACTGTTATCCTATAAATATAGGATTACACCATATATACTGTTTGAACTTGTGTGTTTATTTTATCACACTAAGAATTGCTGGATATTCTGGATATTTCAACTAAGTCCTATTATCCTAACTTTCCATTTCAACAAACATCAAAGAATAAGAATAATGGGCTTGAAATGAATTTGAAAAGTAATAGTAAATATATAGGGGAAAAATTTTAAAGTTAAATTTTAAACAAACAAAAATCTTTAAAGATGAATAAAGAGTGCAGAGTAGACAAAATCATGGACCAAAATTATCAAAGAATAGCATCTGAAGAACATTTGTTTTATTTTTTTTCTTTTACCAAATAGTTATGTCAATCAACTTATTTTTTACTAAATTATTTTCAGTCCAATAACCTGGAGCTTGTTTGGCAGAAGTCAATAGACACATAAGGAGAACCAAAACCTCTCAGGAGCATCCTGATTCTGGCAGAAGCAGGACCAGAGAGTTCAGACTCATGAGAAGATCATCATAAATGTTCTCCTTGGAAGACTCCAGGTCCTCAGACCACAGAAATTACCCAACACTTCAATTTCACCATCCATCACATTAAGACAGAAACACCCCTCACCACTTTAACTCCTCAATGATGGACAAATAAAGACAAGCCAGACCTCTCTGAGATTTTCAAAACAGTCTTGGTTGGCACTGCTCAATGGGCTCTTCCAGAGCCAAAAGCCAATGGGATGGGTTTTTGGAGTCCAGTGACCCGCATCTGTTTTTCCTTATACTACATGGAGGTTCACATGGGGGCACTGAGAGGATCATAGTTTTTGTTTTACATCCGTCACCCTTGCTGACCACTTTGTTTCCTTGGACTCTGCATTTACCTGAAAACCATTCAGTCAGTAGAAATTTTGAGAGTTTAGGCTGACTCCCCATTACCTGAATAAAGTGGATAATGTGATTTTTTCCTCTTTTCTAGGAAGACAGAAATCAGACCCTCTGTTTTGTATTATCAGTTCAACTACTGAGTTGAGGTGTCCCCAGCAACACTATGGGGCTTTAACCACCTCCAAGAGGGGATTTCTGGGAGGGAACATTGAGTTGGCACCTACAGAGGATTCGGTCTTCAGGTAAAAGAAGAGAGATCAATCATCCTTCAGCAGTTCAGCTCAGGGCCCATCTTGAAAAGAGATGAAAGGAAGAAGAAAATAACATTCTGAACCTACTATGTGACAGGCCCTATACTGCTGCTTTCATATATGTTATCTTACTTAATCCTCACAACCACCACATTAATAGTAACTATCTGTGATGTGGTTTTACAAATGAAGAAAAGTGGCTCAAAGAAGCCAAATAATTCCTAAGAAGCAATGCCAAAATTTGGAATCTTCTTGAAACTTCTAACTCCTAGTTCATTGCTCTAGTCTAGTCCCTCTACCATGCTGTATTTTTGGTCTTCAAATGTAAGTGGTTAGTGGTGTCTAGAGTTGAGGAAGATGGGAGGGATGAGATGTGACTGCTAAAGGGTATGGAATTTCTTTTGGGGTGATGAAAATGTTCTAAAACTGACTGTGGTGATGTTTGCCCAACTGTGTGGCTGTACTAAAATCCACTGAATCATATACTTTAAATGGGTGAAATGTATGGTATGTGAATTATATTATAATAAAGATGCTACCAAAACATAACATTTAATGGAAGGCTTTCCCCACCTGTGAAGTCACAAAAACCTCTCAATTTCCCATAATCAACACATCCTGAGGTTCAAAGGCTGTGCTTTATATCTGTTTGTAATTTTATATAGCAAACAGTAAATAAATGGCTCTTGATAGTAATGATGAAGGAGATCCAAATTTTCTCACTCTAGTCAGTGGGGGAAAGGCCCAGTTAAAGGCAGCTGAATGGAGGTCATAATCCCAAGTAAAAATGACAGCAAATTTTCTCTAGCACAGTCCTTCTCCCAATTCAAGGATCTGTCCCCCAACTCTTCACATTTCATCCTCTTCAGTCACCACCACCATGATCTTGTGATTACACAATTTCAGAGTCAAAACTAGAAATTAACTAAAAAAGCTACGGTGTTCTGATTCTACGATGTCACCCCTTTTACATGAATCATCAATTTAATAATAGCCTTCCAAGAAATAAAAATGGAACATCACATTAAGCACATACATTGTACACTAATTCAGCATTTCAGAAATGTTTAAATGTGGGAGAAAATGCATCTTAGAATCAAAGAAATGAAGTAATTCCCATGAAGGTGGTAAGCCAGTTAAAGCATGATTTCTCCATATTTGAAGAAAACCAAATGCTTCTTTTTTTTAGAATCAGAGAAGCAATGAATCTTTAATAACAAAAATATAGGCCTGAGATGACAGAAAAAAAGAGCGGTATTTACTGTTAGTGTTGAGGGGGCAGCTTCTTCGAACCTATCAAATGCTCAAAGGCCACACCCTACCAATTCATTTTGCCTAGGATGAACTTTCATCCTTATTCTACAAGGGTAACAGAGGAAGTGGAAAAATGTGTGGCTTTGGACATGCATACTGAAATCTACATGTTCTCTAAGGCCTGGCGAGGTGTGCATGATTGCTGGGACTTCTTGGCTATTGCTAGCATGCTGCCGTACTTTTAACAAAGGATTGGTAATTGGATCACCCAAGCTCTGAAGCCTAGCTTCTCACTGTTCCCCTAGCTCCAAAAAAAGGAAGAAAAAAAAAAAGGACAATTTAAGAAAAGGAACCAAATCCTACCTACGAATGAATGCTTTGGCTTTATAGTGTTGGTCAGTCCATTGCAAAGATGACTTAGGTTGGCGGTAGTAAGGAAATCCTCGCATCCCTGCCCCTGGCTTAATCATGGGAAGGATCTGCCCAGCCTAGCATCACTTGTGATTCCTTTCTGCCTAAAGAAAAAAGACCCCCACCATCACCTCAGCAAAAGGGATTAAATAGGGCAGAGTATAGATCTCCACTGTGCCGCTCTTGCCAACAACTTGATTTCTTGAATTCTGGGCGACCTATACTCCCTGCCTACTCCATCCCCTACTGGACTGGAACCTGCCTAAACCTCAGGTAGTCACTTGGCAGAAAACCCAGGACAACTCCAAAACCACCCATATATCCACATGATAAATGTTTCTTCTTGACAAAGAAAACACAGAATTCCAACCAAACGATGATAATATAAGAAGTGATTTTCAACAGTGAGTTCTATGAAGGCAGAAACCACTGTATTTGCTGGCACAGAAGTTGCAGAGATACTTTGGATATTTTGGATAGAGATTCTCCAAGGGAAAAATTTTTAATTATCTTATCACATAGGAGTTAAAAGTAACTCTAAATTGTAATTACAGAGGAAAATATTGTTTTGTTTTATAAATACATCATATTATATACAAGAATCCAGTAGGAAAGTACATATTCTGGGTTTTCAGTAATATGCTATTAACTTTGAGAAAATTATAATTCAAATGTCCAGAAAATTTACAGTGGTATCACTGAATATGGGCATACAGCAGGGTTATGGTAAAGAAAAAGGTCCTCATTTTCATATGATTGAGACTGGTAGTTGACCAATTTTTTAAGTCAGTTAATAATAAATAATTGCAAAGAATAGTATTTAGATAACAGCAATTTTTTTTAACTTTAGACATGTTAAGTGTACATTCGTTCATTCATTCATACATTCTCATTCACTGAGAATAGGTCTGTTGATTGAAATTGGTCATTTTCTTTTTTGCATAAACTAAACTCATAATGTGATGTCTACAATCTCCAGTTTAGGTTTCCTTAAAGAGTGATGAGATCTTAAATACATTTACAAAGAATCCTCCTTGGTCTTTACAACATCGTTACACCAATCGTTTGCAGCTATCTCTTACACTCCAAATTCAACAGCAACATACATAGTTTTAATGATCACGTTAATGAGCCTTTACAAAGTATCCAACCTTATCCTCACAAATACACTAACTTTATTTTTATACATATATCTCATTGTATTTCTCACTAGCAAACATGGATAATTTCTCCGCATTCCGTGAAATAGTACATGGAAAAAGAAAGGGCAGTTATATGTCAATTAAATCTCAATAAAACTGAAAAAATAAACAATCATGCAAGCACACAAACAGTACCCTTGCAGCCCTTCCTTAGAATGAGAAGAAAATATAATTAAACTGAAATGTGTGGTTTCCAAAGAAACTAACAGGAAGGCAAGTGTGGACTTATTTGTTAAAATAGACATGACAGTGTGAAGTAAAAAATGAATAATAGGGCTTCCCTGGTGGCGCAGTGGTTGAGAGTCCGCCTCCCGATGCAGGGGACACGGGTTCGTGCCCCGGTCCGGGAAGATCCCACATGCCGCAGAGCGGCTGGGCCCATGAGCCATGGCTGCTGAGCCTGCGCATCCGGAGCCTGTGCTCCGCAGCGGGAGGGGCCACAACAGTGAGAGGCCTGCGTACCGCAAAAAATAAATAAATAAAATTCAGCAGGTGAAAAAAAAAAGAGCAGAGTGCTCAGAAACATAAGATCTCATTCAAGAGCTTGCTCCACCTCTTTCTAGGGGTGTGACCTTGAACAACTCAGTGCGGCTTTCTGGAACTTGGGTTTTCCTTAATGAAAAGAGGTGGTCCAAGATCTGTAACTTTCAAACTATAATCCTAAGAGTTCTGTGTAGCTGCTCCCAGCTGACAAATGTTCTGTCCTAACAGAATAATGAATGTGAGGCACACATGCACCCACATTCACATGCACAGCCGCTCAAGGTTATCTGCTTTACGTATCAGGCTTCAAGGTAAGATCGTCTTTGTTTTCTGGCCTAAAAAAAATAATTGGAAACCACTGGGAATTCAGGCAAGCTCTAAATTTCTCTGATTCTTCCTTCCATACCATCATTTGTGCAGAAGGCACCCAAAAATATGAGCTGTTGATGATGTCTATTGTGAGCACTGAAACACTGAACACTCAGCTATCAAGAGCTGCTGGAATTAAGCCTCTCTCTACACGCAAGATCCCTCACAACTCTGCACATGTTTAAGATTTAAAACGTGCAGCCTAATTAGCAGAGAGGAAAAAACAATAAAACCTGGCTGCTTTAACTTTGGTGCTGCCTTCAAATTGTATTCCCATTTGCAAATTTTACCATTGGATTTTTTTTTTTTCCTGATGTATTTGACATTTTATTTCTCTGTTAAGACTAAGCTTAAGAAAAAAGAGAGAGGAGGAGAGAGAGGAAAAAAAAAAGAAAGAACCAAACAAGCAGCCAAGTAGGAGGACAGAGAACAGCTTGATAAAGATCACCGGAAGACTGCTGCCTCTAGAAAGTTCAGGAGCCTTGTAATAAATAACTCTGTATAAATCAAAAGAGGTTTGAAATGTTTAGCTAGTTTTAAAATGTAGGCAAATATATATACACACAGCAGTCGAATATGCTTTAGCTTCATATCCTGAACACTATAAAAATGTTCTATTATTGGTGTTCACAACAGTTTAACAGCTTGAATAGATTATATTCCATAGAGGCAGAAGGCAGTTACAATGCAAGGCTCAAGTTCCTGAAGTTCAGATTGGTTTAGGGCATTAAAAAAATTTCCCATAGGAAGAATTAATTTCTCTGAAGCAAAAAAAAAAAAAAACAAGGAGTGAGAATTTCTTCAATTAATCCCATGTTTTGGACAGAGACAGTGGAAATTTTCAGTTTCATAGGTGACTTTTGCAAAAAGGCTTAAACCAGCATTCTCCCAAGAGGCCACATCCAGGTCTGTTAGAAGTGTATAAGCACAAAAATATGTAGGACATTTGCATATTCACTGCACAAAGTTTACATAAACTGACCACGTCTGTACAGATGATTCTCAGGCACTGTTCAAGTTGACATTTTATTCCTGCTACCTTCAAGTTAGTCAGTTGGAAAGTTCAACTATATTCTTTTCACTCAGCTAATATTACTGTCTTGGGTCGCCAGACAGGAGGAACATTACTTAATTCACAGATTCATAGGTAAGATTATGAGATGGTAGAGTTGAAAGGGTTTTGTCCTCCACCTCTCTGACATACAGAATTAGGGACATATCGGCAAGGTCATCTGAAATTTTCCTTTGGCCCCTCAGAGCTGACAAACCACAGTTTGGAAAACGGTGACCTAAAGGGGGGAAATGCACAGAAACCCTCTAAGGGTGAGTTAGAGAGTAGGCTTTGGTGTCAAATAGTAATGGGTCCTTATCCCAGCTCTGCTTTTTGCTGATGGAAATCTGGCAAGTTATTGAAACTTTCAGATGCTTTATTTTCCCACCTGTAAAATGGGAATTATGTTAAAGACTGGCTCATAGGGTTGTACAAATTAAAGGAGATGCCTGTAAAGTGTTCACTGTAAGGCCTAGACCTAGTTCATTATTGTTTTAGAATCAATAACTCTATCCTTTGCTGATGATTTTGATGTTTAATAGCATCAAAGGGGTCCTTACAAATAGAAAATTTCTCTTTAGTAAACTTCCATAACCAAACTTTTCATGTTCCACATCAGCACAAGAACTAAGATTATTTATGGAGTAGAATTCATATACCCTAAAAAAAATTTCTTTTTTGCAAACTAAGGTTATAGGTCATTAGTCCAGTTGCCAATCACCAGCGCCTCCTGCCCATCATCCTTCAATAGTAAACTAAGGTCACCATGCCGTTCTGTACTACCTCATAGCCCCCCCTCGTACTTTTCATGGTCATTACCCTTACCCATACCCACTTTAAAAAAAGAACCACATGGATCTAAGCCATTTCAGGAACAAGAGTACAATTAGGCGTTATTTTCCCCTTCTCAGCTCTTCCATGTAAAGAGAGAGGATAAAGAAACTAAACTCAGCAGCTAGGAGGAGAGAGAATGTTAGACCCAGCCCCTGACTGATTTTAATTTGAGGCATTTCAGTATGGTTATTTCTCAGAGTCACTGAGAGCTAATGGTGCAATTCAATTTTGCCTAGATGAATTTCCCATGACAAACGATATTGGCTCATCATTTGTGGTCATGACTGAGTGCCAATATTTTTCTTCCTCCAAAGCTTGGGTAGGACAGCATGGAGCTCTTATGTTCCTTGGGACATTTGTTTCCAATTTTACAAACACTGTGAATGTGGTTATTTTTGTAGCTCTGTTAGGAAAGTGCATGGCATTTGGTTTTTCTTGTTGGAGTTAATTATAAATCATTAGGGTTCCAGTGCCCACAACAAAGGCCTTGGACCTTGAAGCTCAATCACTGGTGATTGCGATGGTCCTACCCACAGCCCTCCACCTCTT
Organism: Delphinapterus leucas; assembly: GCF_059928025.1. Classification (NCBI taxonomy): domain Eukaryota; kingdom Metazoa; phylum Chordata; class Mammalia; order Artiodactyla; family Monodontidae; genus Delphinapterus; species Delphinapterus leucas. The sequence goes on along the minus strand of NC_143131.1, from coordinate 134,733,596 downwards.
GCTTAATCTCTCATTTCTCATTATGGACTAGGAGGGAGGAGGGGGCGTTATTTTAAGATGTTTGTGTTGGCTTCTAAATGTGAGGCTTTGGTTTCAAGGTCTTCTTTTTTCCCAGAGCAAGATAAACTTCTTTGGGTTGTAAATCATGGGAGATTTGCATCACTTGATGGAGTCCATGTTTAAAAGTCATTCCAATCGCCTCTCTGATGACTTAGGAAGCAGAGAGAGTTGCCCACGCGTCATTAAAAAGACCCTTTCAGTAGCACTGGGCCTATGCCCAGATTTGTTGCTTTAGGACGATAAATTATTTCTATTTTCATCCCCTCCCCACCTCCATCACCCATTTATAGAAAAAGCATTGTGACCTAATTGGTAACTTTAGGAGGAGCCATTGGCAAAACTGGGAGACTCAAGTTGGGGGGCCCTTCCTCCACCTCTGAACTGACCCTTCTTCCTGTCCACAGCCAAGCATTCATATCCTTGGACTGCCCTAGGGCCCTGCTAATTACCCATCCTATTCTCACTCTCCAGAGTGGCACCCTTAGTCCCAAGTTTTTCTCATTAAAATATCCCTTTCCTGAATATCATTTTCCCATAGGGCTCTGTTTCTTGCTAGAGAGCAAATGGATAATCTAATTTTAAAACAAACAAAAAAACGAAAAACCCTGCTTTCATATATCAATAGGTGCCCACTGGCTAACAAAGTGAGGAGGAGACTTGTTTTCTCCTTTTTTTAACACCCAAACCCTCTCTTCACTCAAGGTCCTTTTGGTTGAATCAGAGTGGGCAGCTGACACTCTGCCTTGTTCACCTCTATCCTCATCGCCTGGAACGGCATCTGGCACCCGGCATGCTTCAAGAACTATTTGATGAATAAGTGAAAGCCCATCCTACTTTTCCTTCCTTCCCCTGCCCCTGGCTGACCTGGAAGGAGGCCTTCGGAGCAGAGCTTCCCCACCAGAACTCAATGAAATATATTCAGAGAGCACCAAGGACGTTAACTCTGAAGACCACTTAGTCCCAACTTGCCACTTTATAGTTAAGGAAACTGAGGCACAGAGAATGGAAGTTTCCTACCCAAGGTCACACAGCCTGTAAGGCAACTGTCTGCAGGTGTCCCACAGCAGGCTGATGTACCACCACCAAAAGCATATGCTGCAGAGAACAAACAGGTGATCAAAAACCACCACAACTCCAAAAAATGAGTGACTTACTCTTGAAAAAGCCCCGTGCAGAGTTGGAGGTGGAGTTTTAGAGGCACAAGGAAATCACACGAAACACAGCAAGCAGGAGGCTTCCCCCTTCCTCAAACATTAATCTTATTCCTAGAGGGCTCTCCCCTTGCTCATTCTTCACGACTCAGCTTTAAAACCAAAAAAAAGTGTGATAGGGAGGTCTTCCCTGACTCTTCTGCCCTTCCCCTTGGTAACACTCTTGCTTATAAACATGTATGCCATGTCCATCTTCCCCATAGACTCTACATTGTAAGTGCAGGAACATGTATGTCTTACTCACTTCCATGCTGCCAGCCCTTAGCACAAAGCCTGAACACAGAAGATGTCCAGTGAATATCTGTTATGTGTGTTGTTAAAGTTATATTGAATGCAACTGGATTGTGGGTCATATTCGCTTAGTATGAATGGATTGAGTTAGGCCTCCTGGTTTGTTTTTGCCTGTTTTTACTTGGTCAACTGAGCTTCTTCTCTTGATGGAAGGTGAAGCTGCTCCTCAAAGAAGCTTAAGTCAGTAAAAACTCAGGCGAGAGGATCTGATCCAGTTTCATTAAAGGAAATTTGCTAAAACTTCCTCCCTCTAACCTCTTTACTGTCAGGACCCATTTATATAGCACAGGGTTTCTACTATAAAGAAGTTAATCAGGTTTCCTCTTTTCCTGAGAGGATAAAAATTTAGCTTCTGTATAGAGTAAGCTGTATGATGTTATCACTGCCTGTTCTGGGAAGGACAAGCGTACTCCACCTAATGACTGGCATTTTCTCTAGCTTTTTTTTTCTCAGAGCCTTTCACAGCAGCTGGCAATAGCCATAGGGAGAGGACTGGCAGGTTAGCTGCCTCCAGACACAGTGGAGGGGGAAGGAACATCAGAAATGGAGAGCATGAGTCACTTTTAGGGGACCATCCTCCAATTTTCTGCCAGTGTGTTTTGGTCAAGACAATTAATAGTAACTGACTCATAATAACAGTAATAAAGAGTGGAGGTAGTTACTGTAAGGATAAAGAAATGTGTCATGGGAAGGCAGGAGAATGTGAACAACCAGGAATCAGGAAAGGCAAGAAATAAGGTAGTTTTGGGGGGGTTTGACCTCTTAACATGTGCTCCCTATTCTCTCTCTCTCCTTTTTTTTTTTTTGCGGTACGCGGGCCTCTCACTGTTGTGGCCTCTCCCGTTGCGGAGCACAGGCTCCGGACGCGCAGGCTCAGAGGCCATGGCTCACGGGCCCAGCCGCTCCGCAGCATGTGGGATCTTCCTGGACCGGGGCACGAGCCTGTGTCCCCTGCATCGGCAGGCAGACTCTCAACCACTGCGCCACCAGGGAAGCCCTCTCTTCTTCTCCTTTCTCCACATTCCCCTCTCTAGCAACCAGCTTGTGCATGGTTTCTGCTTGAACATAGCTATCATGTTTCTCTCTTCCTACATTAATATTTTAATTCTAGCTCCTACTGCTAACTGGCAAGTGGCTCTTTGTTTCTCAATTCCATATCCCCAGAAGAGGAACTGGATCTGCCCTGCTTGTTTGAATTGGGACAAACTCTAATAACAAGTCATAGGTAATTGGCAAGCCCAAAAACAATGCACACTTTGATTGACTCTGGTCCAATCGTGTGGTAGGAATGAGAATGGAAGGAGTGACTTCCAAGGTAAAGCACAGACCTGCCCATTGGGGAGAAGGTGAAGGCAGAATTTCCTAAGAAATCAGTATAGATGGTACAAACAACCCAAAATATTAACTGCCCTAATCCTTTCCCAACAAGGGCAGGCAGCTGGTGTCTAAGGATGCAGAAATTTAAGTCTTTCTAAGACAGTTTTATCAGAGCCTCTGCCTCACTGTTCCTATGAAGGCTGACCATTCCCATGCACCAGCATCTGTGACTCTCTGATTGGGCTTTTGCAGTCATAGATGCATGCTCAAGGCAAGCCAGAGGTGCCTGCGAGTTGATGGCACCAGAAGCAGCATTCAATCAACAACAAATGGGAGTTGGTAAATACCCCACATGCTCTGGCTCTTAGGTGGGATAAGCCTGAGGCACATTCTACCCTTTATGCCAGAGGTCCAGAGTATGACAGCCACAGTCGCCCACAGAGATAAGCCGCTCAGTAACAACCGTCTGTACTGGCTTCCCTCCTTCCTTGTCTCACTTCTCCACTCTAGTGTCCATGCCTCTAAGATTCACACATCCTAGTTCAGGACGTGCTTCTTAAAAACTCAACCTAAGAAAAGAATATTCCAGATATAAGAGTTTGAACCAACACTTTCTTCAAATCTATGCTCCCTCTGTGTCATAGTCTCCTTGTCCTATTCTATGAAGCAATCACCACAAACACTTAAGGATGGCAAGGCAGTGACAAAATTCACAAATTTATCATTCCCTACAGTAAGGTGTGTTTGCTCTGTGAATATCATAACACAAGTAAGTGGTTAGCTCCTAGACCTTCTGTACCTGTGGAACAGGTTTTACTCCAGGAATAAAAACAATAATTTAAGCCAGTTTAAGAAATGAACCAGGTGGTCAGTCTCAGAAATCTGTCACAGTCAGGAAACCTCAGTCAATAACCAATAAGGTAACTTAAAAACAACACAAGTTCTTCAAATGGAAAGGAACACTACGCCCATGCTTTAGAACTCAACATTGACATCATAAAGATATCAGTTCTGCCAAGTCAATATATAAATTTAATACAATCCAAATAAAAATTATCAGCAGTGTTTTTGAACTATTTTCATATGGAAAAATAAACAAGTAAAACTAGCCAGAAAAGTCCTATTAAAAAAGGACTTATATGAAAAAAATAATGAGGACTAATTAGCCCTGCAGATATTATAATATGATATAAATGTACATTAATTAAAGCAACATAATACTGGCCCATAAATAAACATGGAATATTCAATAATAGACCCAAAACAATACAGGAAATTAATATATGATAAAGATGTATTATTAAAGTAATGGTGTTCACCGAATGGATAGCCATTTAGCAAAAAAATTGAATCCATTCCTCCAACCTTAAAACAAAATAAATTACAGATGGAGCGAACATTTAAATACAAAAACTGAAAACCACAAAATTATTAGGAAAAAATAGAAGAAATTTTTGTACAGTCTTGGAGTGGAAAGGCCCCCTAAGCATAATATATAAATCCGTGAATCAGAAGACTGCTCAATTTGACTACACAAAAATTTCTTTAATTTGCACAGCAAAAACCTCCATAAGCAAAGTAAAAAGAATACATTTAAAAATGGGGTAGAAAAAAAATGGTGTAGATTTGTGCAATTCATATCATAAATGCTTTGTTCCCTAGCATATAAAAAGCCCCTAAAAATTATTATACAAAATCAACAACTCAATATTTGCCAACAGATGTGCAAAGGATAAGTAGATAGTTCACAGGAAAAAATAGTACAAATATTCTTAAAATATGATTAGCTTCAATCACAATTAAGTCTAAAGGAAAAAAACACACTCCTATATGACTCTCACACTACTCTACTATACCTCACTTCTGACACCAAATGTGTGTGTTTTCCAAACATTAAGCAATTCTTCCACCCCAGTTGAGTGTCTTACAACATAGACTCAATTCTGACACTATCTACCTAGAGATAGTGTCAAATCCTACAGCTTAAGGGCTGAGTCCTACAAGACTTCAGACACCACTTCATCATTTCTGATGCCAATGTCGCCTGTACTTCTGACCCACTGGCTATAAAATCAGAGGGTCCCAAGAGCCCTTCCTTGGGTGCTATTAATTTACTAGAGCAGCTCACAGAATTCAGCAAAACTGTTTACTTACTAGATTACCAGTTTATTATAAAAGGATCTAACTCAGGAACAGCCACATGGAAGAGATGCGAAGGGCAAGGTATGGGGAAAGGGGTGCAAAGCCTCCATGCTGTCCCACCCAGCACTTCCCTGTGTTCACCAATCCAGAAGCTCTCCAAACCCCATTCTTTCAATTTTACTGAAGCTTCATTCGCTAGGCATGATTAATTGATTCAACCTCAATGCCCTCTCCCCTCCAAGGGGGGAGGGGGAGAGTGGAAGAGACTGAAAGTTCTAATCCTCTAATTCTGGTTGGTTCCCCTGGCAACCAGCCCCTTCCTTAAAGGCTTTCCAAAGGTCACCTAATTAACACAAACTCAGGTGTGGTTGAAAGGGTTTTGTTATGAATATTAAAAGACACTCCTATTACTCTGGAAATTCCACTGGTTTTAGAAGTTTTATGCCAGGAATGAGGGCCAAAGACCAAATATATATTTTATTATACCTACTCTCTAATACTAAATCTTACTACTAATAAGGTAAGTACAATTAAAACTATAGTGAAATACCATTTTCACCTTCAAATTGGCCACATGGAAAAGTGTGATATTACTCTGTGTTGGTGGGGATACTGGGGAGCAGACAATCTCATTCACTGCTAGTGCAAGTATGAAGGGAAGCATCTACTGAAATTTTCAATGCACATTTCCTTTGATCCAGCAAGTCCCCTTTTGTGGGCAGTTCAGAACCCTCTCTAGAATAGGGGTCAGCAATTTTTTGTTTTCTACAAAGGCCCAAAAGTAAATATTTTAAGCTTTGGGTCATGTGGTCTCTGTCGCAACTACTCAACCTTGTTAGTGTAGTGTGAAATCGGCCATTCACATTGCAAAAATGAATGAGCATGGCTTTCCAATAAAACTTTATTTATACAAACAGCTGTGGGTAGGATTTAGCCTGAAGCCCATAGTTTGCCAATTCCTGCTCCAGAAGGCAGTAGGTGCAGAAAAGCTGGGCACACCTTCATTGCGGCAGAGACCACTACTGTCCGCAAACCCCATTTCTTCCCCATAGTAAAAGATGTGCAGGCAGGACTTGGATGCCCAGTCAGTGATGGTATTTCTCAGCCCTACTGGGAGCTTGATGGCCAGGTAACTAAGCTCTCAATGAGGTGGGAGCAAAAGCTCTGTTTCTACCTCTGGCTCATTTGCTTAGGCAAGATTTCTTCAAAAGAAATCTCTGTTCTTTTCCCCTTTCTCACTGGCTGCTGCCAATGACCAGTATGGTATTAAAGCCATACACTGAAAATACTGAAACTGGCAGAGCTGCCTTCAACCAGACTGCCTGAATGACTAGAAGGGACAGAGCTGGCCCATGGTCCCACACATAAGAGAAATTGTTCCAAACATGGTCTGAGGGGCAGAACTTTTTGCTTCACAACCTCTTTCTGAGAAGTTAGCATTCCTGATAAAATGCTTAAGCAATTTTCTGTGAACTTTAATGGGATTAAGGTTTGCTCTAGGAAACCAATTACCCACATGCCCAATTAGCCACACACTCAGTTGCCAACTGTCAATCAAGGGTCTAGTGACCTTTACCAGACTTTCTTTTCTTTCTGTGTCTAGCCTAACAATGATTATCTAACTGAACTCTTTTCCTATCAAATGTCCCTGCCAAAAGTAAATTTGGGAAGTGGCCTTCTAGGGTCCATTTCCCTACTGTGCCTGATAGTAATAAAATTTTGATACACGCTCACAGCTAAATTGTCTGAAAACTTTTCTTTAACACTTGGAACACTCACCTGGTACAATAACATGAGTGAAAAATGAATTTATGTTTCTTTGAGCCATTAAATTTTGTTCTCTATTTCAGCAGCCAAATCTACCCTAATGTGTTCATATTTGATAAATGTGCTTAAATTTACTATATGCTTTCTTTGTACCAGAGACTATACTAAGCACTTTACATGCATTATATGTCACTAAACTCTATTTCCTTCCCATAGTAAATACCCACAGCTAGGATTGGATGCCAGGGCAGGGACCACCACCACTAATAATAATCGTAGTTGTAGCAGCAATAACAACAATAATAATACTAGTTAATACTTACTGAATGCTTTCTATGAGCCAAGCACTGAGCAAACTCTTTATACCTTATTCTTTACAACCTTATGGGGATTCTTCTTAGAAAAAACAAGCAACCGATCCAAGTTTTATCACTAGTGTTAATTCACTGCATTTAGAAAATGAAAGGAAATTTACTACTTTCCTAAGACAAATTCCTGACAGTAAAGCTCAAGACAATCACCTTGGTTGAGGAAGATCCAGAGAAAATGAAGCTCCTCTTAAAAGGGATATGATTCCCCAGAGCATATCAGCATCATTGAGACAGAACTGGTGGTGGGATTTTTTTTTTTTGCTTTCCTCAAAGGGACACTATTTTTATAGCCTGAGAAGCACCAGACACTTTTGTTGTTTAGGGCTATCTCACTGGTCCTTCCGAAGGCAAAAATTTGAAGGTGATCTTCAAGACTTTTCTCCTAAGTGCCCCTACCCTTCAGGAGAGAGAAATCATCAAATTCTGTCCCCAAAGACTTGACTGTGTTCTAAACCAACCTCAGATTACAGGCACAGGAGGAAGAATTCGATTTTGATTTGAAGAATGGGCTGGGCCTGGAATACTTTTCCAGCCTTTTTTCTAAGGAGGATTTAAGAATTGATATATTCATGTTGCACTTCAGTGGGGTTGAATGGATTTTTTTGGTTTTGGTTTTGGTTTTGGTTTTGCTTTTGTGGTTGTGTCCATGAACACAAGGAGAGGCTCAGTTCTGCAGAGCTCTGCACATGCACTCACCCTGGTCCTGAAGGAGTGGGGTGTCCTCCCTAGAGAACCTCTGTGGCCCTCTCTGGTGAACCAACCTCTTGAGACTGCACAGAACTCAGCTTCTCCAGTGACACACTCAGGCAACAAGAAAGAAACAGCTGAAACAATGTAGAGATGCCCCCCGCCCAGTGTCAAGAGAGGACTGATTGCCCCACCTGTCTTTTGAAACTAAGAAAAAAATCCTGGAATTTATAGACATTTTCAAGTTACGGAAGTCTCAAGAGAAAGATATTTGGAGTCCCTGCATAGGAGGAAGAGTTTAAGCAATATTAGAAAAAGAATTCATCCACCTATGCATCCATCCATTCATTTTACAAATAATTATTGAGGACTTACTATATGCCAGGCCCTGTTCAAAATCTAGGGGAGGAGGGAGAATCAGGGAAGTACTGGTCAAGGGTACCAAGTTTCAGTTACGCAAGATGAATAAGTCGTAGAGATCAACTGTACGCCACAGTGCCTATAGCAAGAGTGCCCAACCCCCAGGCCGCAGACCCATACCCGGCCGAGGCCTGTTAAGAACCAGGCCACACAGCAGGTCAGCGGTGGGAGAGCCAGTGAAGCTTCACCTGCCACTCCCCATTGCTCGCATTACCGCCTGAATCATCCCCCACCCCCACTCTCACCCCCAGGCCGTGTAAAAAGTCTTCCACAAAACCAGTCCCTGGTGCCATAAGGTTGTGGACTGCTGGTCTATAGTTAACAACAATGCATTGCACACTTCAAAATGTGCCAAAAGGGTAGCTCTTACGTTAAGTGTTTTTATCACAAAAATAAGTAAGTAAAGAGCGTGGGAGGAAACGCTTGGAAGTGATGGATATGTTTATGACACTGATTGTGGGAATGGTTTCACAGGTGTATATTTATCTCCAAACTCATCAAGTTGTATACATTAAATATGTACAGCTTTCTGTATAACGATCACACTTCAATAAAGTGGTTTTAAAAAACCCTAGGGATACAACAGTGAACAAGGTAGTCAAAGAGATGTGACTACATTTGTAACCCTTGTTGTGGTTCATGCAAGCATCAAATATAGATTTTGTACTGGCACATGTGTTTTTTTTCAGCTTCCACTTGCGTTCTCACTCACCCAGCCATCTTGAGAAGTGCATCTAGCCCTCACCCAGGAGTAGGGGCATCCACGTACAATGTTGGTTACGTGCAGCCAAGCGCTTGCCTCATTGGCCCTCCCCCAAGACTGAAATTCTCCTCAAGAGGTCATCCCTTAGGGTTCAGACTTGTGTAAATGTGGGGAATTCCCTGGTGATCCAGTGGTTAGGACTCCACACTTCCACTGCTGGGGGCCCAGGTTCACTCCCTGGTCGGGGAACTAAGATCCCACAAGCCTCGCAGCACGGCCAAAAATAAATAAATTAATTAATCAATTAATTAAAAATACACAGACTTGTGTAAACGTTAGAGTCCCCATTTAAATGCAAATATCCCTGCAGCCATGACACATTTACATCATTGTCATTCATTATCACCTTTCAAGTGTAACAGCAACTGGGAAGTCTAAGAAATCCTGGAGAGGGAGAGAACCTAAGAGTGCTTCCAGGAAGAAAGGGCTAACTGGTGGCCTCAGCAGGAATATAGGAAGGGGGTTGCCAAGAGATTGAAGAAAGGTGAACTGATCACATACTTCCACTTGGAGAGACCGAAGGACATTCTTGAAGGAGGTACCAGAAGGCAACAGGACAATCAGTAACAAACTGAATGATGTCTGCTATTGGACTATGTAATCAACTACTCATGTATATTTCCAGATATATCTGAACCTCTTAATGGTTCACAATCATTTTTGGAAGTAGGTGTGGTATACCTTATGTAACAATATAGAGAAATATCTACTTACCAGGAGAGCCCACCCACCACCAAAATTGTTTACTAGGATGAATAACTAAATTAGAAGCTTTGATGAGGAAGGAGGCCTCCAGGAGGTGCTTGATGATCACTCTGGGGCTAATTCCAGGGTTTGGTTTTGTTGACAAGGGTCTATAAATTGGGGACACAAGCTGAATAGGCTGGATAATAGTCTTCAGAGGCTGTTTGGAGTAAGAGGGGGGAATGACAATGTCACTGGCAGAGGACAGAATAGGGATGAGGGTTTTATTAGTTCTCTAATGTGTGGTCCCTGATGCAAATCATCTTCCCTATTTCCTCATGAAATCTTCAGTAAAAGTCCATTTTTCTTAACGTGTCCTGCTACTGGAGGTTCACCAAAGACCTTAGGGAATAGCATGAGCACCAGTCATCCACAGCAGTCTACCACACCTCACTTCCAATTATAAATACTTAAAGAACTGGAGTTGTACAAGGCCCAATGCATGCAGCCTGCTACATAATGCAGCATTAGGTTTGGAGATGGGATTTTTTTCAAATTTTATTTCTTTTATTGAAATATAGTTGATTTACAATGTGCCAATCTCTGCTGTACAACAAAGTGACTCAGTTATACACATATAGATGTTCTTTTTATATATATTATTTTCCTTTATGGTTTATCACAGGATATTGAACATAGTTCCCTGTGCTATACAGTAGGACCTTGTTGTTTACCCATTCTATACATAATAGTTTACATCTGCTAATCCCACACTCCCAATCCTTCCCTCCCCCACCCCTCCTCCCCCTTGACAATCACAAGTCTGTTCTCTATGTCTGTGAGTCTGTTTCTGTTTCGAAGATAAGTTCATTTGTGTCATATTTTAGATTCCACATATAAGTGATATCATATGGTGGTTGTCTTTCTCCTTCTTTCTTACTTCACTTAGTATGATAATCTCTATTTGCATCCATATTGCTGTGAATGGCATTATTTTGTTCTTTTTTATGGCTGAGTAGTATTCCATTGTATATATGTACCACATCTTCTTTATCCATTCATCTGTTGATGGGCATTTAGGTTGTTTCCACGACTTGGCTATTGTAAATAGTGCTGCTATGAACATAGGGGTGCATGTATCTTTTTGAATTATAGTTTTATCCAGGTATATGCTCAGGAGTGGGATCACTGGATCATATGGTAGTTCTGTTTTTAGTTTTCTCAGGAACCTCCACACTGTTTTTCATAGTGGCTGCACCAACTTACATTCCCACCAACAGTGTGGCAGCGTTCCTTTTTCTCACACCCTCTCCAGCATTTGTTATTTGTAGACTTTTTAATGATGGCCATTCTGATAGGTGTGAGGTGGTACCTCATTGTAGTTTTTATCTGCATTTCTCTAATAATTAGTGATGTTGAGCATCTTTTCGTGTGCCTACTGGCCATCTGTATGTCTTCTTTGGAGAAATGTCTATTAAGGTATTCTCCCCATTTTTCAATTGGGTCGTTTGTTTTTTTGTTGCTGAGCTGTATGAGCTGTTTGTACATTTTGGAGATTAAGCCCTTGTCTGTCGTGGAGATGGGATTTTTAATGGTGGTGAATGTACTCAAACTACAGTGCTTTGATGGGGCAATACCAAATCAGTGCTTTTTATTCAAAACCAGGTTTATACTTTTCAAGAATGAAAGTGTCTAATCCTCAAAGTTAGGAGAACATAGCAGGCATAATTTCCCCATTTTCAGGAGGCATGTGACTCTGGATTGACAAGGCTAGAGAATTCCACCAAGGTCACTTTTCCCAATGAAGACAAGAATTAGAGAACCTGGATCTCCACTGAGAGACAGACATAATCCATGGGTCCTGGGAGTCACATTCGAACATAGAGCTTCATGAAATTGATCTCCTAAAAGTAAATTCCATTTTCTTCTCCATCAAAAGGCTGCTGAGACACCATTGGGTGGCACTATTGCTTACACTTTAAAATTTCAGATAGTAAAGCAAAGCCACGTTTCAAACCCAGAAGCAGAAAGAATAGCAGAACTTTCTCCAAGAAGCTCTAGAAGACAGCATCCTACCGAGATGTATCGTCAATACAGCTCAACTACAGAAGGTTTAAAATAGGTAAAATATGATTTCTTGGAAAATAACCCAACTCACATAAAAGACATAATCTACCAGATCCAATGAGCATCAGTATCCTCATTACAATTTCCATGCAACTTGACATCCTAAAGAGCTCTTTTCTTCATCCGAGATGGATTGCCAGCAATTGTCACTCACTTCTGTTTAGGGAATAATGGGGGAAGGCATACTGTTTTGTGGCTTTTGCTTTCTGCAAACATGCTTAAGCCTTGGTTAGTCGATTACCCCCATGACTCCTATATCCATTTACAGTAATTTCTATTAAGAAAAGTTCCACCTCTTGCACTAATGAGGGCTCTGATGGTCAACTCAAGGTCCCTAGCTACTATGTTTAGCTGCTATCGCTGCTTGGACATCTAAGACCTTTCTCTGCACTACAGAAAAATGGATCTTTGAGGAATATAATGATTCTCATTACTCCTCCTCTGACACCCACGTCACCAGCAGACAGAAATCAGCACAGGGGACAGCCAGCAAATGAACACTGGGAACAGTTGTTACAGTTACCATTGTCTGGCATAACACACACAAGCACACATGTGCCACACACAATGGGATTTTATTCAACACAGCAGCCTTGTATTAATTACATTTTTCACCATTAATACTTTTTCACTAATTTAAATAGCTCCCTCCATGCTGCTATCCCAGAGTAAAACCAGACATGTCCACTGCTAATTGCATTACAATAAAAGAGTGCACTATCACAATGAATTACATGTGCCACCTTTTTTCAGTGGCACATTCCCAGCTCATGACAGCCAGAGAAACAACAGGAGAAAAGAGAGAACCAAAAACATAATCCATATATAAAATGAGAAGAAAAAGACAATAGAAAATTATCCCAAAGTTTGATGCAGTGGATATGACTGATGGTGAGAGTCCTCCCCATTCAAGCCCGGCTTCTAAGGAAACTGAGAAGAAAAAGCCCAAGACAGAGATTTTAAACAAAGTCCTTGCCTTGCTACTCAGTGTGCTCCACAGAGTAGTAGGAATGGCATCATCTGAGAGCTTGATAGAATGCAGGTTCTCAGGCCTTACCTAGACCTAATGAATCAGGTTCTTCATTTTAACAAACACGCAGGTGATACGCGTGCACATTAAAGTCTGAGAAGCTCTGCTCTAGTTCGCCGGGGTATGAGAAAACAGAAGCTTCCTAATGATGGAGGGCCAGTTCCTACGATTTGGCTAGGATGAACCTAGCAGAGAAGGTTAAGAAAGGAAGTAATGTTTTAATTTTTTTCAATGTGTTACAGGGCCTCTTGCCCATAAATTCTGAGACAGAGTCAACTAGACAATGTGTTGACGCTGACAAATTATTATTATTTTTTAACACCTTTATTGGAGTATAATTGCTTTACAATGGTGTGTTAGTTTCTGCTTTATAACAAAGTGAATCAGTTATACATATGTTCCCATATCTCTTCCCTCTTGCGTCTCCCTCCCTCCCTCCCTCCCTCCCACCCTCCCTATCCCACCCCTCTAGGTGGTCACAAACCACCGAGGTGATCTCCCTGTGCTATGAGGCTGCTTCCCACTAGCTATCTATTTTACATTTGATAGTGTATATATAAGTCCATGCCACTCTCTCACTTCGTCCCAGCTTACCCTTCCCCCTCCCCACGTCCTCAAGTCCATTCTCTAGTAGGTCTGCGTCTTTATTCCCGTCCTGCCCCTAGGTTCTTCATAACCATTTTTTTTTAGATTCCATATATATGTGTTAGCATACGGTATTTGTTTTTCTCTTTCTGACTTAAATACTTTCGATATCACCTATTCCTATATTCTAGTTAGTGTCACAGACCAAGGAGTGTCTGGAGAATGAGAACTGCAGTCATGAAACAAAGCATGGGTAAGAGAGTTCCCTTTCTCTCTGTCATACACAAGCAGGACCACCTTCCTTTCACGCAGATGTCAAAAGCAAGCATGGTAGGCATGTGTGTACCTGTTCTGACGTGAGGACGCCTGGAAGAGTTCAAACATATCTCCTTTACCCACTGTTTGCTTTGAGTCTCCATGAAAATCCGCATTTTGAACCTATATTTCCCCCTACCAGGCAAAAACAGTTAATAATAATAATAATGGCAACATCAGAGAAGAACAATGAGAAATACAGATTCTTTTCATTCATTTATTCATTCTACAATAGTCATTGCCCATCTTCTGGGTGCTAAGCAGGGTTCTAAGCGCCATAGGTACATCAGTGAACAAGAGAGACAAAACTACCTGCTTTCATGGGGTTTGCATTCTTCTCAGGGGAGACAGACAATAATCAATAAACTTAATAGTAAGTCATATAGTATGTTAGATGCTGGTAAGTGCTATGGAAAATAACAGAACAGAGAGGAGCATTGGGGGCAACAGGGAAGGGTCTGCAATTTTAAGTAGGAAGGTCAAGGGAAGTCTTAATTGAGAAAGACTTGCAGCTAAGCGGCGAGTGAGACATGCAGATTTCTGAGAGAGGAGCATTCTGACATCTTGAAGAAAAGAGAGGAAATTTATGGAGCCGAATGATCAAGTAGAAAAGTAAAAGGAAATAAAGTCAGCCAGGTAATAAGGGTATGAATTAAGTAAAGGCTTTTACTTTAAATAAAATTAAAGTTAAATAAAAACTTTAGCTTTTACTCTGAGTCAGATGGGAGGTCAATGGAGCTTTTTGAGCAGAAGAGTAGCGTGATCTTGTATGACTCTGGCTGCTGTTTGAGAATAGACTATGGGGATAAGCAAGAATGGAAGCACAGAGACCAGTAGGTAGGTTTCCACAATCACATACATCAGAGATGACAGAAGGTTGGACTAAGGTGGTAATAGCAGAAGTGGTGAGAAGTGGTTAGATTCTAGATACCTTTTGAAGATAGTACCTACAAGACTTGCTGATGCTTTGGATGTGGGTATGAGATACGGAAGGAAATCAAGGATGATAAAAGTTTATGGCCTAAGCAGTTGGAAGATTGGGAAAGATGTGAATAGGGCACGTTTGTGGGAGGAAGATCAAGAGTTTCTTTTGCACAGGTTGGGCTTGAGATGTCTATTAGACAGCCAGGTGAGGATCCCAGATACAGGAGCTCAAAGATGGGGTACTGAGCAAAGGATATAAATTTGCACGTTGACAGCACATGCAGCTGCTTAAAGCCATGAGATTGGACAAGCACCTCTAGAAGAGGAGTAGAGATTGCTAAGACTGTGCCCGAAGTACTCCAATAAGCGGTGAGGGAGAAGAAGGAGAACCCCCAAAAGAGAATGAGAAGGAGCAACCAGTGAAGTAGAGGAGAACCAAGATCTGACCAGGCAAAACAAATCATTCTACTTGTTCCTCTATGGCAAAATTACATTTTGGAGATTTAATCAGTAAAATATTTTACTTTTGTTTCTCTTTGTCAGAGCATGATGTTTTCCCCTTCATCATTCTTCTGTTTAAACAAGATCTTGGTCTTCTTTCTCTCTGGGAAAGGTAGACAATGAAGAAACACAAAGAAAGATAAAGGTCAACCTTAAGTTTCCAAAAGCAAAAGTCCTAACGCAAACAAATGTTTTGTGGGAAACAACTGTTTAGCTACTTTTTTACTGACACAATGAGAAGAAAAAAAAACTTCTCTGGGCACTGGGCAAGGAGAAGAGTTAAAGGGGATGCAAAAGATGTGAACACTTCCAAAGAGCTTTTATTTCCAGTTCTATCGCTTATTGGTGTATGACTTAGGGGAGGCATTAAGTTTTATAGGTCTCAGCTTCCCCATCTCTGCGAAGGAGCCCTGCATTTGGCCCCTTCCTGTGTAGTCCAAAAATGAGGGGATGATAAGACAGACAGACAGGCTGTCTGTCTGTCATGCACAAACACCAGATAAGTCCATGATACCACACGAGCCCTTCAGAACTTGGATGTCCTAGAGATAAGGAAGGAAAGCAGAAAATCCTGACTTGACTTAGTACAGCTAGAATGAACTAATATTGTGTTTTCTGCTATCAAGAATAGTCTCAAAAATGAGACCAATGATATCAAAACCTAAAGTGACTTTTTTTGCACAACTAACTATTAACTCCACACCTTTACTATTACTAGCCTTCAAGGTTCACTTCACATTTTCTCTCTTCCACGAAGACCTTCTTGATAGGCCCACCAGGCTATGTTACTCAGTTGATACTCAACACACAAAGTCTTGCATTGTTAGTTATCTTTTATGAATATAGCTTATGTCACCTCCTTGAATTCATCAATACTTTCAATTCAACAAGGCTTTTTTAGAGCACTGTATAGAATTCCTTTCAGCCACAAATAACAGTGGATATGGCTTGCACAATTTCACGATTTAATTCTGTTTCTGGCAATTTCAGGACTGACGCAGAGGTTTACCAATATCAACCAGTACCCAGACTCTCTCTACCTTTCTGATCTGCGGTCCTTACCATGTTATCTTTTTATATTTGGCCTTCCTTTTTCAAGCAATGTGGCTGATTTAGCTGCAAACATCACATCTTCACACAACCAAATTTAAGACCAGAGGAAAGGAGTTGATCTCCTTACCATCTCTTTTTATTCAGAAGCAAAAGCCCTCCCAGGAGACTTCTCCTTACACCTAATTAGCCACAGCTTGGTCACATGGCCACACCTAAACCTCCCTAGCAAATAGGAATTACCAAAGTAGGTTTAGACCCTGGACTCTGGAGTGGTTCATTATTTCCAGAGTATGTTGTAGCCTGAACAAAATTGGGGGTGGGGGAGTCTGTAAACTTAGGAAGAAGTAAGAAACAGCTGCTATGTAAGCTAAGCAGCTAACAGTGTTTGATACAAGCACCATGTTCAAGGCATCCTTGTAGTCCCTGTTTAGAATATAAGAATGAGTTAGGCAACTACAGGTTATGAGCCCAGTGGTTAGACACACAGATGCTGGATCCAGACTGCCACAGTTCAACCTGGTTCCTTTACTTACTAGCTGTTTGTCAGTAGATGAGTCACTTACAGACCTTGCAGCTTCAGCTTCCTCAACTGTAAAATGGGGGTAAAAATAATACTGACCTTAAAGGATTGCTGTGAGCATAAAACGAGGAGACATACATAAAGCACTCAGCATGGAGTATAGCACTCAGTAAGTAAATAGTCAGTGTTAGCTATTACTACTATTTCTCTATTCTCCATGGTAAGCAAATAACATGCTAGGTGCTCTTAAAGGTACTGGGACCCAAATGAGATATGATCTCTGCTCTCCCACAACTTGCCTTTCCCTGACCCCAAGCCCACTCCTCAGGTTGACCACTCTTGACAGTTTGATGTCTACCCATGTATGTGGATACCCCTCATTTATTTTTATTAAAATGCTATCATATTATCATTCATTCATTCAATAAATATTTACCAAACACTTACTATATGCCAGGGACTGTTCTAAGAGCTGGAAAAACAAGTGAATGAAACAAGTTCTTCAGAAGCATGGTCTCTTCACAATAAAGTTTTCTTCTCAGTCTTCTTAAAGATCTACCTCTTTCTTATTAATAGCTTTCTGCTATCCATTACATGATTCTGCCAAAATGTATTTAACTATTCCCTTTTTAACAGACATTACGGTTCTACTTTTCTACCATTAATTACATGCAAGATCTTGATGAACTGCCTTTAAATGGATCCTACGAACACACAGGAGTTTTCTGTTGGCTAGCTTCCTGAAGCAGCATGCTATATCATACTTCTTCCCTTTTCTCAACACTCGGTACGGTGTTTTACACGCAAAGGGCGTTTCAACAACATATACTCAATGATCATTCTCCACAACCGTCCCTACGGTTCAAGAATCCCTTGAACTTTCTGTATGACTTTTTTTTTTACGTTTCAATGAGAGACTGAATTCTTGCATTGAAACAAATAAAAATGTAAAATCCTAATTCTATTTTGTAGGATTTAAGTTATAATTCACTCCAGTTTATTAAAAGACTGCTTTGGGGCTTTCCCACCAACAACGTGGCATTTTTAATATATTCTCATTATTCATTTTTTTAAAAACTGTTCTTTTAAGGAACAAATTTTCAAACTGGCTTTTGAAAGGGTCCCCAGAGGACTGCTATGAATTGCTACTGGCGTGAAGAAAACCAAATATTTACCATGTGGAATTATCATCTGTATATCCACAGGAGCCCTTCCCGGAGGCTGTCTGGGGACCAGCGCCCCTGAATTGCATTTACACTATGTGACAAACAGCAGGGAAGATGTCTTCTCCTGTGTCTTGCCCGTCTGATGTGGGCACCAGTAAGTGACAAACGAGCACAAATAGTCTGTTTGTGTTGAATGGGATCGATGTGGGCTATCACTTATTAAAGCGCTTAATAAATGTGCACTTTTTTACGTGTGTGTTATTTAATTACAAAGGGGAACGGAACTTCAAAGGCATACACCCTGCAATTTTGTAAAATTACATGTAGGATCAGTCAGTGATGGCTATGAAGGGGTAAAAAAATGTCGTACTTCAGTAATTTGTGAACTTGGAGGATAAGAGGATGTTTGAGAGTGAAGAAGGCAGCAAAAACTGCTTAGGTGCATAAAAGTTCAAATGTTCAGGGGGGAAATGAACCTGAGTGGCTTAGAGCATTTTTTCAAACTCTTTTGACTGCAACCCACAATAAGAGATACATTTTATGTCATGACCCCATGCAGACACACATATACGTGACACACACACATGACAAATGAAAGTCTCATAAAATAATACCCTTACTACATGATATTTTCCATCTTATTCCATCCATTTCCATTTTTAATGAGGTTTTTGACCCACTAAATTGATTTCAGGACTGACTGATTGAAAGTTTATTATTATTGATGGTCAGTAGCTATCCACGATAATTAGGGGGAAAAAGTCAACTTCATGAAAGATAGGAAACTCAGGCACATAATTGTCACATACCTCAAGTTTTAGAGTCACTATGACCTGGGTTTTAGTCCTAGCTCTATCACTAGTCTATCACTTGGGAAAGGTGCTTAAGTTTCATAAGCCTCCATTTCTCCTTCTGTGAAATAGGGATAATAATGGTATCTATTATATGATAGGCTTTCAAATGATAGCTACCATCACCAACATCAGGAGGGAGATGATGATGGTGATGTACTCACTCAGCTTGAAATATGTCCCAGAAATGTGAACATAATCCAGGGGAGAGCAAGCCCTACAAAATGCAAGAAACTTCTGTGGTGGTATCATTCTATTTACAAATTATACAGTCACCCAAATAAAGGTTTTCTACAAAAAGAGTGATCGTGTTTTCCAAATCCTAAAAGGCACAGTTTATAAGATAGTGCTAAGACAAGTACATACACAGGCATGTTCATAGCAGCACTATTCACAGTAGCCAAAAGGTGAAAACAGCACAAACGACCATCAACAAATGAATGGACAAATACACGGTGGAACATTATGCAGTCATAAAAAGCAATAAAGTACTGAAACATGCTACAACATGATCCTCCAAACCATGCTGAGAGAAAGAAGCCAAACAAAAGTCACATACTGTATGATCTCATTTATATGAAATATCCAGAATAGATAAAGCCATAGAGACAAAACGCTGATTGATGGTTGCCAGGGGGTAACGGGAAGGAGGAGAGGGAGAAAATGCTCAGCGGGTAGGCGGTTTTACTTCAGAGTGATGAAAATGTTTAACTAGACAGAGGTGGCAGTGGCACAACATTATGAATGTACTTGCTGCCACTGAATTGTTTGCTTTAAAATGGTTCATTTTATGATATGTGACTTCCATCTCAATAAATTATTTTTCATAAATAAGAAACCCAATAATTATTAGGAAATTTTATTACCAGCTCCCTTCATATAAATATAATATTATTATTACATTGTTATTCTTTTTTTTTTTTGCAGTACGCGGGCCTCTCACTGTTGTGGCCTCTCCCATTGTGGAGCACAGGCTCCGGATGCGCAGGCTCAGCAGCCATGGCTCATGGGCCCAGCTGCTCCGCAGCATGTGGGATCTTCCCGGACTGGGGCACGAACCCATGTCCCCTGAATCGGCAGGTGGACTCTCAACCACTGCGCCACCAGGGAAGCCCCTACATTGTTATTCTTAAAAGATTGGTACAATCCAGAGGCATTAAGTCTGTCTTAATAATATTCTGACTAAAAAAAAAAATTCACAGATTCTCCTCAAGAGACAGAAAGAGAAGGCAGCATCTAAAGAAAGCAATGTATTTAATAAAATGCAAAACTCCCACAAGAGCCACACAAATAGATGGAAGACGGAATACCCAGTCAAACTTAAATGCAAAAACATGGCACAGACCTAAAGGAAGAAAGTCGATATTCATGAATATTTTTAAAAGGCAAACTTACTTATTGAATCTGGAGATGATACCTGTAAATGGGGAGACCACTCTCACGGGACCAACAAGCTGGAGGAGAGAGAGAGAGAGATTAAGAGAAAATACATTTTTTCAATTTTTTCTTATTGAGATATATTTGACATACAACATTTTGTAAGTTTAAAGTACAACGTATTGCTTTGATATATTTATATTGCATTATAATTACCAATGTAGCGTTACCTAACACCTTTACCCAGTCACATAATTATCATCTCTCCTAGTGTTGGGAACAATTGAGATCTCATTTCTTGGCAACTTTAATTTTTTTTTTAGTTTATAATAGAGTTTTGTGTCTATAACCATTGTACTGTATATTAGGTCTCCAGGACTTACTTATCTATTAGTTGCACACAATAAAAAATTAATAGGAGCAATGTGACACTCTATTATTTAGGTGTCTTAAAACACCTATAATTTGGTGTTTTTAAAAAGGTATAAAATTGGACTTAGGAGCTATCCATTAAAAAAAAAAAAGATGTGGGTTTTCAATTAAAGAACTGCTGTGTGGCTGCTTAAAAAAAAGCAAAGTTAGATTTCACTGATAGAAGTACAGTGCTCATATCCAAAGAAAAGGAAGATAACAGTCCCACTATAATCACTGTTCCGAGTATCACATTTTAAGAGAGACACTGATCTACTATAATATATTCAAAGGAGAACACATTTGGTTGGCAAATGGTCTAGGAAAATATTCCAACAAAAACTGGAGGTATATTGCCTAGGGGAGAGAAAGCAAAAAGAAATACAAGACAAAGAAGCTTAGCGGTCACATTCTAAATGAACAAATAAGAAATGAAAAAAATTACAGCGAAAATTATCTATTGAAAAACTCCTCACAAACAACAAGAATTTACTGTATAGCACAGGGAACTATATTCAATATCTTATAATAAACTACAATGGAAAAAATTTAAAAAAGAATATAGATGTATACATATATATATATGTATTGCAATGTAACCGAATCACTTTGCTGTACACCTGAAATGAACACAATATTGTAAGTCAACTACACTTCAATTTTAAAAAATCCTCTAAACCACCTACAGAATACATACATATATATATATATATACACACATATACTTTTGTTTATATACACTGAAGTTTGAAAACCTCAGAGGGAACAAACAAAAGGAAAGCATCTATGCAACTGAATGGGCTTCAAATCTTTAGGATAATTTATCAACTCAAGAAGTGAATGGGAGGCTGTATTAGTTTCCTAGGGCTGTTGTAACAAAATACCACAGACTTGAGGGCTTAAAACAACAGAAATGTATTTCCCCCACAATTCTATACAGATGCTAGACATCTGAAATCAACATGTCAGCAGGACCACACTCTCTCTGAGACTTCGGATGGACTCCTTCCTTGCATTTTCCTAGTTTCTTATAGTGGCATCAATCCTTGGTGTTCCTTGGCCTTGTAAAAAATTAATAAACAGAAACCTCAATTAAATAGAGTCAGGAAACCAGAAGGGGGAGCTCTCGTGCCCTGGGATGATAGCAGAGCCCACGAGGAGGAAGAAAGACCTCCTCTTCTCTCCTGGCAACAACTCAGCCAATGAAAAGCTCTTTGTTTTTCTGGAGTCATTGTTTACTATAGCCGTCCAGACTTCCTTTTCCCCTCTATAAAAATGCTGTCCTTCCCTTGCTGTGCTGGGACTTGCACACGGCTTGCCATGGTTGTAGACCCAAAACGGCAATTCTCTCCTGATCCTGAATAAACTCGTTTTTGCTGGAGAAATAACTAGCAGTGTATTTGTTTTAGGCCAACAGCCTGCAGCTGCATCACTCAAATCTCTGCTTCTGTTGTCATGTGACATTCTCCCTGTGTGTCTCTGTCTTCACATGACACTTTTCTTTTCTTATAAGGACACTAGTCATGTTGGATTAAGGCCCACTCTAATAATTACATCTTAACTTGATTACATCTGCAAAGGTCCTACTTCCAAATAAGGTCACATTCACATATACCTATCTTTTTGGTGCACACAATTCAACCCATAATAGAAGAATAAGCAAAATAGATTCTAAAGTAAATTTGCAAACAGCAAGGTGTCCACCATTAGGTTTCATAGTAAGCCCTTATAACATCAACAGATGTTACAGATGTTTGTTGATGTGATAATTAATGTTTGCTAGGCTTCCATCTAAATTTTCCTTGTTCCAACCCACATGCATACCATATGAAACTGAAAACTTTGGAAAGTTTTGGGAAGGAACTTGGCCAGCTGTTTTCTGTCTTTCTAAATTGACATTCTTCTGTGCTGACCCCAGTAACCAGCTTTACTTTCCTGCCCATGGGCAGCTTTCTGGGGAGGTCAGGTTCTAAAGCCACCAGGTAAGTACATTCAGGTGAGATGGAACGGTCTTGGCCTCACTACTTAATAGCCACAGGCTTCAGTCACCTCATATATAAAATGGAAACAGTAACATACCCCCCTCACAAGGTCATTGTGCATAAGTGAAGTAATATCTGTGAGAAATACAGTGAGAACAAATGCTTGTCCCTTGCAAGTGCTCAACAAATGGCAGCTATGTTCATTGTAATTATTTAAACAAGCTCTATCGTGTGAAAAGAGATTTAGTGAATTCTACAGTGATTTTAAGTGAATTCTCACTTACAGTAGTAAGTAAGCAATTATAGGGATCCATAAGTGGTCTGGTCTGCTTTGCAAAACAGAGTTCCCCATTGACAGATATGTGTAAACGAGGCTGTACCCATCTGTCAGGGATGCCACAGGAAGTTTGCTCTTATCTGGACATAGAGGGATAACACCTACCTTACAGCGTTATTGTAAAGACTAAGAAAATCACAAAGGAAAAAGGCGTGACTCAGCAGTTGAAATATAGCGAGGCGTTCACAGGTGGTATTACTAATCACGTTTGTTACTAGGTCATTGTTAGAGAAGATTCTTGCCCAGAACAGAAAAATCAATTGAAAGACTCCCTTCCAATTCTCAGCTGACATAGTTTTACAGGAAGACCTGCTGCTGAGTATATTTTCTAGTTTATTTAATATCCGCCTTGTGAATAAAGAAATAAACCTAGGGGTCTAAGGGCTGAGATTTTGAGGACTCATAAAAATGTTTATTCTGAGATATTCATGGCAGCATTGTTTTTAAAAAGTTAAGACTGAGAAATAATTAAAACACACAAAGTTAGAGAATTGGATAAATAAACAGTAGTACATGACTAAGAACACAGGCTCTGGAGTCAGCAGGCCAGGTCTGAAGCTCCACTCAGCCTTTGGCAAGTTGAACTCTCTCAGCCATGCTTTACTTTTATTCAGAGAGTGGTTGTGAGAATTAAAGCAGGTAAAGCATTTAGCATAGCACCCGACATAATAACAAGCCTTCAGTGACGGCGATGATGCTGTGGGTCTATCTCTTCTTGCTTCGTAAATAAAACTAGTATATGTAGCTAAATTTTCTTTAAGTAGGTCATACAATAGAGAAACGACAATACACTAACCCAATGATGAAAATTAGCATTACCAATGGTCATTGTGTACCTCCAGATGTGATATGCTAAGACAGATATGACATCACCAAGTAGAATTCTGACCAGGAATATGTAATCTGAGCATAGTCAAAAAAAGCAACAAATAAACCCAAATTGAGGAACATTCTATAAAATAAATGGCCTTTATTCCAAAATGTCAGTCATGAAAGGCAAAGAAAGGTTAAACACACAGTTCCAGATTAAAGGAGACCAAAGAGACATGACCACTCAGTGCTATATTTGATCCTGGACTAGACCTTGGGCTAGAGGCAAAAAAAATGTTGTAAAAAACATTATTGGGGGAGCTTCCGGGAAGATGGCGGAAGAGTAAGACGCGGAGATCACCTTCCCCCCCAGAGATACACCAGAAATACATCTACGCGTGGAACAACTCCTACAGAACACCTACTGAACGCTGGCAGAAGACCTCAGACCTCCCAAAAGGCAAGAAACCCCCCCACGTACCTGGGTAGGGCAAAAGTAAACAGAATAAACAGAGACAAAAGGATAGGGACGGGACCTGCACCAGTGGGAGGGAGCTGTGAAAGAGGAAACGTTTCCATGCGCTAGGAAGCCCCTTCGCGGGCAGAGACTGCGGGTGGCAGAGGGGGAAAGCTTTGGAGCCGCGGAGGAGAGCGCAGCAACAGGGGTGCGGAGGACAAAGCGGAGAGATTCCCGCACAGAGGATCGGTGCCGACCGGCACTCACCAGGCTGAGAGGCTTGTCTGCTCACCCGCCGGGGCGGGCGGGGCTGGAAGTTGAGGCTCGGCCTTCGGTCGGAGCGCCGGGAGAGGACTGTGGTTGGTGGCGTGAACACAGCCTGCAGGGCTAGCCGTGCACCACGGCTAGCCGGGAGGGAATCCGGGAAAAGGTCTGGACCTGCCGAAGAGTCAAGAGACTTTTTCTTCCCTCTTTGTTTCCTGGTGCGCGAGGAGGGGGGATTAAGAGCGCTGCTTAAAGGAGCTCCACAGACAGGCGCGAGCCGCGGCTAAAAGCGCGGACCCCAGAGACGGGCATGAGACACTAAGGCTGCTGCTGTTGCCACCAAGAAGCCTGTGTGCGAGCACAGGTCACTCTCCACACCTCCCTTCCGGGGAGCCTGTGCAGCCCGGCACTGCCAGGGTCCCGGGATCCAGGGACAACTTCCCCGGGAGAACGTACGGCGGGCCTCAGGCTGGTGCAACGTCACGCCAGCCTCTGCCGCCGCAACCCCACCCCGCACGCAGTGCCCCTCCCTCCCCCCCGGCCTGAGTGCGCCAGAGCCCCCGAATCAGCGGCTCCTTTAACCCCGTTCTGTCTAAGCGAAGAACAGACGCCCTCCGGGGACCTACACGCAAAGGCGGGGCCAAATCCAAAGCTGGGCCCTGGGAGCTGTGAGAACAAAGAAGAGAAAGGGAAATCTCTCCCAGCAGCCTCAGAAGCAGTGGATTAAAGCGCCACAATCAACTTGATGTCTGTGGAATACATGACTAGACAACGAATCATCCCAAATTGAGGAGGTGCACTTTGAGAGCAAGATTTATGCTGTATAGCTTTGCTTCCCGCATTTGTCCTACGGTTCTAACCGTCCGTTTTTTTTTCTTTGTTTTTTAATTATTTTTCTTAATAATTATTTTTTATTTTAATAACTTTATATTTTATCTTATTTTATTTTACTTTTCTTTCTTTTTTTCCTTCCTTCCCTCCTTCCTTCCTCCCTTCCTCCCTCCCTCCATCCCTCCTTTCTTTCTTTCTTTGTTTCCTTCTTTCTTGCTTGCTTTCTTTCTTTCTACTTCTACTAATTCTTTCTTTCTACGTTTTCTCCCTTTTATTCAGAGCCGTGTGGATGAAAGGCTCTTGGTGCTGCATCCAGGAGTCAGTGCTGTGCCTCTGAGGTGGGAGAGCAACTTCAGGACACTGGTCCACAAGAGACCTCCCAGATCCACATAATATCAAATGGTGAAAATTTCCCAGAGATCTCCATCTCAGCACCAGCACCCAGCTTCACTCAACGACCAGAAAGCTACAGTGCTGGCCATCCTATGCCAAACAACTAGCAAGACAGGAACACAACCCCACCCATTAGCAGAGAGGCTGCCTAAAATCATAATAAGTCCACAGACACCCCAAAACACACCACCAGACGTGGACCTGCCCACCAGAAAGACAAGATCCAGCCTCATCCACCAGAACACAGGCACTAGTCCCCACCACTAGGGAACATACACAACCCACTGAACCAACCTTAGCCACTGGGGACAGACACAAAAAACAACGGGAACTACGAGCCTGCAGCCTGCAAAAAAGGAGACCACAAACAGTAAGATAAGCAAAATGAGAAGACAGAAAAACACACAGCAGATGAAGGAGCAAGATAAAAACCCACCAGACCTAACAAATGAAGAGGAAATACGCAGTCTACCTGAAAAAGAATTCAGCATAATGATAGTAAAGATCATCCAAAATATTCGAAATAGAATAGATAAAATGCAAGAAACATTTAACAAGGACCTAGAAGAACTAAAGAGGAAACAAACAATGATGAACAACAAAATATATGAAATTAAAAATACTCTAGATGGGATCAATAGCAGAATAACTGAGCAGAAGAACGGATAAGTGACCTGGAAGATAAAATAGTGGAAATAACTACTGCAGAGCAGAATAAAGAAAAAAGAATGAAAAGAACTGAGGACAATCTCAGAGACCTCTGGGACAACATTAAACGCACCAACATTCAAATCATAGGGGTTCCAGAAGAAGAGAAAAAGAAAGGGACTGGGAAGATATTTGAAGAGATTATAGTTGAAAACTTCCCTAATATGGGAAAGGAAATAGTTAATCAAGTCGAGGAAGCACAGAGACTCCCATACAGGATAAATCCAAGGAGAAATATGCAAAGACACATATTAATCAAACTGTCAAAAATTAAATGCAAAGAAAACATATTAAAAGCAGCAACGGAAAAACAACAAATAACACACAATGGAATCCCCATAAGGTTAACAGCTGATCTTTCAGCAGAAACTCTGCAACCCAGAAGGGATTGGCAGGACATATTTAAAGTGATGAGGGAGAAAAACCTACAACCAAGATTACTCTACCCAGCAAGGATCTCATTCAGATTTGATGGAGAAATTAAAACCTTTACAGACAAGTAAAAGCTGAGAGAGTTCAGCACCACCAAACCAGCTTTACAACAAATGCTAAAGGACCTTCTCTAGGCAAGAAGCACAAGAGAAGGAAAAGACCTACAATAACGAACCCAAAACAATTAAGAAAATGGGGATAGGAACATACATATCGATAATTCCCTTAAATGTAAATGGACTAAATGCTCCCACCAAACGACACAGATTGGCTGAATGGATACAGAAACAAGACCCATATATTTGCTGTCTACAAGAGACCCACTTCAGACCTAGAGACACATACAGACTGAAAGTAAGGGGATGGAAAAAGATATTTCATGCAAATGGAAACAAAAAGAAAGCTGGGGCTTCCCTGGTGGCGCAGTGGGTGGGAGTCCGCCTGGTGGCGCAGTGGGTGGGAGTCTGCCTGCCGATGCAGGGGACAAGGGTTCATGCCCCGGTCCGGGAAGATCCCACATGCCGCAGAGCAGCTGGGCCCGTGAGCCATGGCTGCTGAGCCTGCACGTCCAGAGCCTGTGCTCTGCAACGGGAGAGGCCACAACAGTGAGAGGCCCACATACCGCAAAAAAAAAAAAAAAAAAGAAAGCTGGAGTAGCAATTATCATATCAGACAAAATGGACTTTAAAATAAAGACTATTACAAGAGACAAAGAAGGACACTACATAATGATCAAGGGATCGATCCAAGAAGAAGATATAACAATTGTAAATATTTATGCACCCAACATAGGAGCACCTCAATACATAAGGCAAATACTAACAGCCATAAAAGGGGAAATCGACAGTAACACATTCATAGTAGGGGACTTTAACACCCCACTTTCACCCATGGACAGATCATCCAAAATGAAAATAAATAAGGAAACACAAGCTTTAAATGATACATTAAACAAGATGGACTTAATTGATATTTATAGGACATTCTATCCAAAAACAACAGAATACACATTCTTCTCAAGTGCTCATGGAACATTCTCCAGGATAGATCATATCTTGGGTCACAAGTCAAGCCTTGGTAAATTTAAGAAAATTGAAATTGTTTCAAGTATCTTTTCCAACCACAATGCTATGAGACTAGATATCAATTACAGGAAAAGATCTGTAAAAAATACAAACACATGGAGGCTAAACAATACACTACTTAATAACGAAGTGATCACTGAAGAAATCAAAGAGGAAATTTAAAAATACCTAGAAACAAATGACAATGGAGACACGACGACCCAAAATTTATGGGATGCAGCAAAAGCAATTCTAAGAGGAAAGTTTATAGCAATACAATCCTACCTTAAGAAACAGGAAACATCTCGAATAAACAACCTAACATTGCACCTAAAGCAATTAGAGAAAGAAGAACAAAAAAATCCCCAAAGTTAGCAGAAGGAAAGAAATCATAAAAATCAGATCAGAAATAAATGAAAAAGAAATGAAGGAAACGATAGCAAAGATCAATAAAACTAAAAGCTGGTTCTTTGAGAAGATAAAAAAAAATTGATAAGCCATTAGCCAGACTCATCACAAAAAAAAAGGGAGAAGACTCAAATCAATAGAATTTAAAATGGAAAAGGAGAAGTAACAACTGACACTGCAGAAATACAAAAGATCATGAGAGATTACTACAAGCAACTACATGCCAATAAAATGCACAACCTGGAAGAAATGGACAAATTCTTAGAAATGCACAACCTGCCAAGACTGAATCAGGAAGAAATAGAAAATATGAACAGACCAACCACAAGCACTGAAATTGAAACTGTGATTAAAAATCTTCCAACAAACAAAAGCCCAGGACCAGATGGCCTCACAGGCGAATTCTATCAAACATTTAGAGAAGAGCTAACACCTATCCTTCTCAAACTCTTCCAAAATATAGCAGAGGGAGGAACACTCCCAAGCTCATTCTACGAGGCCACCATCACCTTGATACCAAAACCAGACAAGGGTGCCACAAAGAAAAAAAACAACAGGCCAATATCACTGATGAAAAGAGATGCAAAAATCCTCAACAAAATACTTGCAAACAGAATCCAACAGCACATTAAAAGGATCATACACCATGATCAAGTGGGGTTTATTCCAGGAATGCAAGGATTCTTCAATATATGCAAAAGAATCATTGTGATAAACCATATTAACAAATTGAAGGAAAAAACCATATGATCATCTCAATAGATGCAGAGAAAGCTTTCGACAAAATTCAACACCCATTTATGATTAAAAAAAACCTCCAGAAAGGAGGCATAGAGGGAACTTTCCTCAACATAATAAAGGCCATATATGACAAACCCACAGCCAACGTCGTCCTCAATAGTGAAAAACTGAAAGCATTTCCACTAAGATCAGCAACAAGACAAGGTTGCCCACTCTCACCACTCTTATTCAACATAGTTTTGGAAGTTTTAGCCACAGCAGTCAGAGAAGAAAAGGAAATAAAAGGAATTCAAATCGGTAAAGAAGTAGTAAAGCTGTCACTGTTTGCAGATGACATGATACTATACATAGAGAATCCTAAAGATGCTACCAGAAAACTACTAGAGCTAATCAATGAATTTAGTAAAGTAGCAGGCTTCAAAATTAATGCACAGAAATCTCTGCATTCCTATACGCTAATGATGAAAAATCTGAAAGTGAAATCAATAAAACACTCCCATTTACCACTGTAACAAAAAGAATAAAATATCTAGGAATAAACCTACCTAAGAAGACAAAAGACCTGTATGCAGAAAATTATAAGAAACTGATGAAAGAAATTAAAGATGATACAAACAGATGGAGAGATATACCATGTTCTTGGATTGGAAGAATGAACATTGTGAAAATGACTCTATTACCCAAAGCAATCTACAGATTCAATGCAATCCCTATCAAACTACCACTGGTATTTTTCACAGAAGTAGAACAAAAAAATTCACAATTTGTATGGAAACACAAAAGACCCCGAATAGCCAAAGCAATCTTGAGAATGAAAAACGGAGCTGGAGGAATCAGGCTTCCTGACTTCTGACTATACTACAAAGCTACAGTAATCAAGACAGTATCATACTGGCACAAAAACAGAAAGATAGATCAATGGAACAGGATAGAAAGCCCAGAGATAAACCCACTCACATATGGTCACCTTATGTTTGATAAAGGAGGCAGGAATGTACAGTGGAGAAAGGACAGCCTCTTTAACAAGTGGTGCTGGGAAAACTGGACAGGTACATGTAAAAGTATGAGATTAGATCACTCCCTAACACCATACACAAAAATAAGCTCAAAATGGATTAAAGACCTAAATGTAAGGCCAGAAACTATCAAACTCTTAGAGGAAAACATAGGCAGAACACTCTATGATATAAATCACAGCAAGATCCTTTTTGACTCACCTCCTGGAGAAATGGAAATAAAAACAAAAATAAACAAATGGGACCTAATGAAACTTCAAAGCTTTTGCACAGCAAAGGAAACCATAAACAAGACCAAAAGACAACCCTCAGAATGGGAGAAAATATTTGCAAATGAAGCAACTGACAAAGGATTAATCTCCAAAATTTACAAGCAGCTTATGCAGTTCAATATCAAAAAAAACAAAGAACCCAATCCATAAATGGGCAGAAGACCTAAATAGACATTTCTCCAAAGAAGATATACAGACTGCCAACAAACACATGAAAGAATGCTCAACATGATTAATCATTAGAGAAATGCCAATCAAAACTACAATGAGATATCTCACACCAGTCAGAATGGCCATCATCAAAAAATCTAGAAACAATAAATGCTGGAGAGGGTGTGGAGAAAAGGGAACCCTCTTGCACTGTTGGTGGGAATGTAAATTGATACAGCCACTGTGGAGAACAGTATGGAGGTTCCTTAAAAAACTACAAATAGGACTACCATATGGCCCAGCAATCCCACTACTGGGCATATACCCTGAGAAAACCATAATTCAAAAAGAGTCATGTACCAAAATGTTCATTGCAGCTCTATTTACAATAGCCCGGAGATGGAAACAACCTAAGTGTCCATCATCGGATGAATGGATAAAGAAGATGTGGCACATATATACAATGGAATATTACTCAGCCATAAAAAGAAATGAAATTGAGCTATTTGTAATGAGGTGGATAGACCTAGAATCTGTCATACAGAGTGAAGTAAGTCAGAAAGAGAAAGACAAATACCGTATGCTAACACATATATATATGGAATTTAAGGGGAAAAAAATGTCATGAAGAGCCTAGGGGTAAGACAGGAATAAAGACACAGATCTACTAGAGAATGGACTTGAGGATATGGGGAGGGGGAAGTGTAAGCTGTGACAAAGCGAGAGAGAGGCATGGACCTATATACACTACCAAACGTAAGGTAGATAGCTAGTGGGAAGCAGCCGCATAGCACAGGGAGATCAGCTCGGTGCTTTGTGACCGCCTGGAGGAGTGGGATAGGGAGGGTGGGAAGGGGGGAGACGCAAGAGGGAAGAGACATGGGAACATATGTATATGTATAACTGATTCACTTTGTTATAAAGCAGAAACTAACACACCATTGTAAAGCAATTATACTCCAATAAAGATGTAAAAAAATAAAAAACAAAAACATTATTGGGACAATTGGCAAAACGTGAATATGAACCATAGATAAAAGTACTGTATTAATTAACTTCTAAATTTAATAACTGTACTGTGGCTATGTAAGAAAATATCTTCGTTCTTAGGAATCGGGCACTGAGGTATGATGAAATAAAGGGGCCTCAGCCATGCAGCCTCCTGTCATATGGTCCAAAAAATTAAAATTTATATATATATATGTACACATACATACACACATGCAGAGAAAACAAGAATGAGAATGATAAAGCAAATGTGGCAAAATGTCAAAAATCAGTGAATTTGGGTAAAGAGTATTTGGGTATTCTCTATACTAGCAATTTTCCTTAAGTTTAAAATTATTTCAAAGTTAGTTGTTTGTTTTTTTAATCTATAGAGAAGGGAAAGTACTGGGAGTAGAGATGAAACAAAATTGGCCACAAGTTGACCACTGTTGAATCTGAGTGATGAGCACATGGGGTTTATTATACTCTTCTGCCTACTATTGTATATATTTTTAAATCAAGTCATAAGGTACCATGATAAAATGATTGTTTTGTAAAACGTCTGTGTGCTCATACATGTAATAGTGGCATATGTGTGCGCAAGTCTGTGTATATGTGGCTGATTATGGTGTGTGCACATTTGTACACACACATGAATGTGAGCAACTGTGCACACATATGTACCAAAGACTATTTACCAAAGGGTCCAGAGTGCCTCTTTCTCAACAAGGCTACACAGAATTTGATCTTGAGAAACTTAACACTCTCTTCCTCAACTTTCCCTTCTGTAAAATGTGAATGACAGTAGGAACTACCTCCTCTGGTTATTAGTGAAGTTTAAACATGTTAATATATGTAAAATGTTTAGAACAATGCCTTACACTGCTTTTACTATTATTTTTTAGGTAGTAGCATCATGGGTAATTTTTGCTGTCTCCTTTACACCTTTCCTTATTGTCCGAACTTTCTTTTTTACAGTAACTTCATAGTCTGGAAAAAAAAAAAAAGAACTTTTTTTATTTTAGCAAAATAACAGAGAGAAGGAAGGAAAGAAGGAAGGGAGGAAGGGATAAAGAGAGGAAGGAAAGAAAGGAGGAGAGAAGGGAGGGAGGGAGGGAAGATTTGCCCTCTAGGGCTAATTCCAGTTTCTCCTACAGCTGAACTCTTCATTGGATCATTTTTTTTTATAAATTTACTTATTTTATCTATTTATTTTTGGCTGCATTGGGTCTTCGTTGCTGCAGGTGGGCTTTCTCTAGTTGCGGCGAGCGGGGGCTACTTTTCATTGCATTGTGCGGGCTTGTCATTGCGGTGGCTTCTCTTGTTGCGGAGCACGGGCTCTAGGCGCGCGGGCTTCAGTAGTTGTGCCACGTGGGCTCAGTAGTTGTGGCTCGTGGGCTCTAGAGCACAGGCTCAGTAGTTGTGGTGCATGGACTTAGTTGCTCTGCGGCATGTGGGATCTTCCCAGACCAGGTCTCAAACCCGTGTCCCCTGCATTGGCAGGCGGATTCTTAACCACTGCGCCACCAGGGAAGCCCCCATTGGATCATTTTAATCGCTATTATTTGAATAAGACTTGAGGGGATTTTTCCCCCCCTGGAAAATTAAAAATTATTTTGTAATGCAAATGGTCCTTCTCTGGTGTATTTGTCCTATAATTAGGGAATTGGAAGTTTCTTAAAGGCAATGCAAACGTGAGTGCCCATTCAGATAAGGGCAATCTTTTCTCTTTTCCTAATTTTAATTTTGAACTTTTTTTAAAATATAAAAAATAAATAAATTTATTTTAAAATGTAGTTACCCAGATCAGTATATAATTACAAATGTGGTGTCATAAAGGAAGGTGTCACACTGTATATACTTCAAATTTACTTTTGATTATCTACTACTAGTAATAACTTTGACTAACACTGGTTGTGGTATTAATTAGGAGATTTCCAGTTGTGACAAAAACCCAACTGAAAGTAGCTTAAGAGAAAAAAGGAATTTATTGGTTCACCCTTGGCACACCCAGAAGCAGAAGCTTAAATGATAACTCCCTTTGAATTTCCAGACCCCACCTTCCTCCTCAGTGTTAATTCTCAGGTAGCCTCTCTCAATGGGGCCAAAGAGATGGTTACTGGCAATCCAGGTATACAAGGATCTATAAAATTCTAGATCCAGGGGAAAGAGAAATGCCCTCTGTCCCAAGGTCCCTGTATCAAACCCTTAAAGAAGACCTGATCTGCCCAATTTGGACCATGTGCTCTTTCTGAACCAATCCTTCAGGCCAAAGGAATGAATGCTCTCATTGGTCAGCCTGGATCCTATGCCCACGCATTTTGCCTGGGGTACTGGCAGGATAGATGCCATCCAAACTCTAAAGAATGGTTGTCGTACCAGCATAAGAGGTGTTGGATGGTCAAAAGCCATCCGGCCACCCCATGGCAGTGTCTGAAATTCTGTCTCTTCACGAAGCCTTCATAATAGAGTGCACACTCCGAACCAAATTCAGGCAGGTAGGGATAGAAGGCAAAGGCTTCCAGCTTCCAGCTTGGTCAATGTCTTAGCAGGCTGAGTCCACCAGAGGTCAGGGCAGAGCACAAAGCAGGAATGGTCCAGGAGCTGGCTCTTCAACCCTGCTCAAATCAGCAGCTCACACCTCAGTCCCTGGGAACACCGAGACTGCAGTCATCAGAAACAAAACCCAGGCTGCAGCAAGGGACCAGATTTCCTTCAGAATTGGCTACCTAAGGGACAGGTCTAGACGGGAGCAGGGACAGACAGGGAGAGAGAAGTGATTTCTAAAACATTCTATTCTGCAGCTGCACATGTTATGCTGAAGAAACACAGCTACAGTGCCCCAGAATCATGCAAAATGAAACACAAAATGTATGAGGACAGAATCGACCAGAAAAGCTAGATTCTGGTCTCTGCCACCACCTGCCTCTCTCGACTCTCCTTCCACCACACTTCTGCCTGCTCACTATGTCAGCCACACTGAGTGACTTTCTGCAATTCAATCATACCAAACTTGTTTCCTCAGAGCCTTTTGCCTTGTGGTACCCTCTGTTCAGAGAGTCCTTTTCGTAGATCTTGTCCCTTCCTGTCAAAGAAATTTCATATGAAATGTTAGTACCCATCTAAAGTAATGTCCCACCGAGTAGCACTAACACATCACCATGTTTATTTCCTTCATATCATTCATCACCCTTTCAATATGGCTGTTAATTTGTTAACTTGTTGTTTTCCCCACCCCACAACAAAGCACAGGAAACTCAGGGACTTTCTTCTGAAGTTTATCCAGCACCCAGAATAGTGCCTCCTCAGAGCATAAGGGCCCAGGAAACATCTGATGAATGAACAAACTAATGAATGAGCCCTAGTTTCCCACATAAAAAATTAGATGGTTAGATTATGCTATATTAGCAATGGCTACCATACATTGACCATATATTGCATGTTGGGCACATTGGTAAGGGCTGTGGGTAGCGCTGTAGATGGTTGACTTTATATTTTTTTCAGCCCTAACAAGATCCCAAATATTCTCAGGCAGGACCTCAAATATCCAAAATGATGTTTCTGATGCCAAAATTCCTCACTTGGCCATTATGTCTTTGGCTTAGTTCAGAACCTTTCAAACTAACTTTTTTGCTGAAGAAACATTTGCTCAAGTGAAATTTCACCTGGAAGTCCTATATGAAAAACAATTGAAAAAAAGTGTGCGTGTTAGCCCAATAAAAAAGCCTCCAACACATTTCAGGAAAAGGAATCATAAAGACCATCATCAATGACCACAAGGTAATTGAGCTAATTGGGAGACATTTCTCTTGCAGAAGTATTCCAGCTAATAAATGAAGGGATGATAAATTTAGTATTTTGCTACTTGTCATGATTTAATGGATCTCAGCAACGAGCATGGAAGCCTACTAACCTCACAAAAAGAAAGACCATCAGCCTCCTGATAAAAGAACACACCACCACGCATGAAGGAGTCTCACCAAAAAGATCACATCTAAATCTCATCAGCCTTGCAATTTTAACTATCAATTTACAGGAAGTAGAGAGGAACTTGTTAATGTACACCACAGGAATACAATCAGGAAAATCCAAACAGTAGGAAATTAACAACATGAATTCATCAAAAATAAATAACAAGATGGGGAAGGAAGGAGATGGAGTAGAAAGTGACAGACTGAAAGAGGTTTAAATTCATATGAACCAATCACAAAATATAAATGATTTTTGGATCCTAATTCAAGCAGATAATCTGAAAAACCAAAATTTTCAAAATGCATAAGACAATTAAATTTTAACACTGACTAGATGATGGTATTGAGGAATCAGTATTTTTAGAATGGCATTTAAGTTATATTTCTTATAGAGAGTATTTTTATAGATACAAACTAAAAAATGAATAAAATGAAAAAAGAAGTTAATAAAGAGACAAATTAAAAATCCCCACATATCTGGACATTTGAAAATACACTGAGCCAAAAATTATTACAACTTTTCAAACTAGAAATAAAAAAGCCATTGAAACATCATACAGGTTTTAAATTTTAATAGTGTAAATATTGATAGCTATATCCATATAAATGAAAAGCTGTTTGGGATTTTCAATAATTTTTTTAAGTCTAAAAGGGTTCGTCAGACAAAAAAAAAAAAATGAGGAAACCACTGTGGAGTATCACTAACCATAATAG
Source organism: Delphinapterus leucas (assembly GCF_059928025.1). Lineage (NCBI taxonomy): Eukaryota > Metazoa > Chordata > Mammalia > Artiodactyla > Monodontidae > Delphinapterus > Delphinapterus leucas. The sequence continues at coordinate 134,697,486 of NC_143131.1, read as the reverse complement.
GTCCCTTTCTTGCTATGTCCTCATAAGGAGCCATTGTTATGGAATTCTAAGCACCTATACAAGTTCCTGGTTGGCCTAGATTTGTGGTCCTTCTAGCTTGGGAAGCTGCTTTTCAGTGACCTGAGGGATTTTGACCAAAGTTAGCTTGTTTTCTCCTTTACATTGTAGGTTGTCTGTATATTCCATTTGGGTTTTTTTGGGGGTTTTTTTTGGTTTTCTTTTTCATTTTATTTTTTTCTCTTTTTAATTTTTCTCACTGTTTTCCATTTTTCTTTTTCTCTTTTTTTTTTTTTTACTTAATAGTTTTATCTTTTTTCTTTCCCTCATTTTTTCTTTTTTATTATTTTTTCTCATTTCTTTTTTACTTAGTTTATTTTAGTTTGTCATTGTGGTTTTCTTTTCTTTCTTTTTTTTTTTTTTGGCTGCATTGGGCCTTCGTTGCTGCACACAGGCTTTCTCTAGTTGCGGCGAGCGGGGGTTACTCTTCGTTGCAGTGTGCAGGCTTCTCATTGTTGCAGAGCACGGGCTCTAGGCGCACAGGCTTCAGTAGTTGTGGATCTCAGACTCTAGAGCGCAGGCTCAGTAGTTGTGGCACATGGGTTTAGTTGCTCGATGGCATGTGGGATCTCCCTGGACCAGGGCTCGAACCCATGTTCCCTGCATCGGCAGGCGGATTCTTAACTACTGCGCCACCAGGGAAGCCCCTGCCATTGTGTTTTGATTCCATTATAAAGATCAGGTAGTGTGAAAAGTGATTTTCTTTTGAGGTGACCTGGACCAATCTCACCAGCTTTTCCCACGTTTAAGCTGATCTTGGGACACCTTGCCTTCAACCCCTGCAGCGAATCTAACATGCTGCAGGGCTTTCCACCATCTCTGCTGAGGAGGAGACCCATGCTGGCAACAACCAGCTCCTCAAGACCAACAGCAAGGGTACCTTTGCCAAGGTGAAGTTGGCCTGACACATCCTGACTGGGAAGGAGGTAGCTGTGAAAATCATTGGCAAGCGTCAACAGGATTCCTCCAGTCTCCAGGGACTATCCCACAAAGTAAAATTCATGAAGGCTTTGAATCATCCCAATACAGTGAGGTTAATTGAAGTGATGGAGGCTGAGGACAAGACTCCTTGTCATGGAATATGCTACTGGAAGAGAGCACCTAGTGGCTCTTGGCAGTTTGCAAGAAAAAGAGATCCAAGTCAAATTCTGCCAGATAGAGTCTGCTATAAAGTACCAGCACCAAAAGTTTATTATCCTGGATGCTGACATGACCACCAAGATTGCAGACTTTGGCTTCTGCATCAAATTCACCTTCAGCAATAAGCTGGATACCGTCTGTGGCAGTCCCCTGTTATGCTGCCCTGGAACTTTCCCAGGGCCAAAAGTATGACGGACCCTCCATTGCTGTGTGGAGCTTAGGAGTCATCCTTTATACTGGTCAGTGGATCCCTGCCTTTGATGGGCAGAACTTCAAGGAGATATGAGAGGGAGTACTGGGCAAAATATACCATATTCTCTTAGAATTGTGTGTGGAATATGAAAACCTGCTCAAGAAATCTTTCATTTTCAATCCCAGCAAGAGAGATACTTCAGAGTAAATCATGGAGGATTCATGAACGAATGTGGGTCATGAAGATGAGAAGTTAAAGCTTTATGTAGAGCCACTCTCTAACTACAGGACCCTGCAGACTGAGCTGATGCATCCATAGGTTACACACAGAAAGGGATCCTAGGGCTCACTTAGGTTAATTGCCAAACACTGCAGCCCAGCACAACCTCCAGTGTGTCCCTGCGGCCTCCTCCTCCACCCAAAACTTTAGCACCGATGCTGGGACCCCAGATGGAACAAATCTCCTTCACAGTTTATCCAAAGGAAATTCCCTACACACTGGGCAGTACATTTGGGATCAGCAGATTTTTGCCCCAATGTGATCCCAGCCTCTCCCTCGGGCGATAACCACAGCTAGCACTGGGCCACTGGTGGCTTCTTTAGCAAGTTCTCCCTCAAGTTTATATGAAGGTATGCTTATTTCAGGTGTGCCAGAAGGAACCTGCATAAACCTGTAAGCAAACAGCATATGGAGATACTCAAAGCTAGGGAGGCCAAGCCACACACTGCACTTTACATGGAGTATGAAGATCACAAACTCCATGGAGTCCTTTAACATGGCATCAAAATTCAGCAAGGTGCTCGACACAAAAGCTGCCAGTATGAGGTGAATAAGCAATGGTGCTACTGTGCATGCATGGCACCCCAGGGCCAAGAAGGCTTCCTGCAGTGGGAGGCGGAGGTGTGCAAACTCCCACAGTGGTCCCTCAACAGGGTCATTTAAACACACAGCCAGCACCTCCATGGCCCTCAAAAGCATTGCCTCTAAAATAACCAAGGAACTTAAGCTTTAAAAGGCTGCCAGATTTTTAGCACAGTGAAACTACTCTATATGATACTCTTAACCATAGATTCATATCCTTGTACATTCATCTGTCCAGAAACATAGAACGTACAACACCAGGAGTAAATCCTAATGTAGACTATGGACCTTGGGTAATAACGACATGTCAATGTAAGGTTCATCAGTTATAACAAATGTACCAACCTGGTGGGGGATGTTGACAGTGGGAGGGGCTATACATGTGTGGGGACAGGGAGTATATTAAATCTCTATCTTCCTCTTAATTTTCCTGTGAACCTAAAACTGTTCTTTTATTAAAAAAAGTCTTTTTTTAAAACGCTGCCAGGAACCACCTAGGAGACAGAAGGACGGGCCAGCTGGCTCCATCTGCCAGCCTGCCACCTAGCCCCACCCCAAAGGCAGTGACTGGACTGGTCTGTTTCCCCTGGGGCACTTATCCCCTCCCCTGCCCTTCTGGGTCTTTTCTTCCTTGTTTGTGAGAGAGGGCAGATTGTTCTGTAAAATAAAGATAAAAAACAAAACTCTTCCTCCTTCCTCCTTCCTCTTTCCTCCTTCTTCCTTTCCTTGCCCCTCCTCCTCCCCCTCTTATATTTTGGCCTACACAGAAAAAATTTGGTTACATACAGAGGGAACTGAGCAAATAGTTAAATACATCAAGGATAATGAAAACCAGGTTTCTCCATGGAAAAAGAGTTACAAATATGGAAAAGGATAGGATAGGATAGGATAGGATAGGATAGGATAGGATAGGATAGAATAGAATAGAATAGAATAGAATAGAATAGAATAGAATGCTCAGAAACAAAGCCACACACTTATGTAATATTGATAGATGACAGAGGGGACACATCAGTAGGGAAAGGAGTAACTGTTCATTAAATACAGCTGTAAAAAAAATTGCAATCCACGTGGAAAAGGAAGAAATTGGATCCCTGCCTCACATTATAACCAAAAATCAATTCTATTGTATTAAGGGCATAAATATGAAAACAAAACTTTTATTTTTATTATTTTTTATTGAAGTATAGTTGATTTACAATATTATGTTAGTTTTAGGTGTACAGCACAGTGATTCAGGTTTGTTTTTTTTTTGCAGATTATATTCCATTAAAGGCTATTACAAGATAATGAATATAACTCCCTGTGCTATACAGTAAATCCTTGTTGCTTATCTATTTTATGTATAGTTGTTTGTATCTATTAATCCCAGATACAATCTGTTAATTCCACAGGGGGAGGAGGGACAAATTAGGAGTATGGAATAGACAAAACTTTTATTTTTAAATAGAAAAAATTAAGTGGATTTTTTTTTTTTTTTTTTGTGGTACGCGGGCCTCTCACTGTTGTGGCTTCTCCCGTTGCAGAGCACAGGCTCCGGATGCGCAGGCTCAGCGGCCGTGGCTCACGGACGCAGCCGCTCCGCGGCATGTGGGATCCTCCCGGACCGGGGCACGAACCCGTGTCTCCTGAATCGGCAGGCGGACTCTCAACCACTGCGCCACCAGGGAAGCCCCATTAAGTGGATTTTTTTAAACCTTGAGGTAGGGAATGATTTCTAATCAGGACATAAAAAGCATTGACTATGAAAAAAAAGATTTATCAATTTGACTGTTTAAAATTAAGAATTTATTAGTTATCAAAAGACACCTTAAAATATGTGAAATAAATTACAAACTTGGAGCAAATATTCCCAGTACATGCAACTAACAAAGAATCAGCATCAAGAAAACCTCCTTTACAGCAATCAGAAAAGTACAAACAATTCATTGTAGGGGTCAGCAATTTTTCTTAAAGGATCAGATTGTAAATACTTCAGTCTTTGAGGACTATCTGGCCTCTGTCACAACTACTCAGCCATTATTTTTCAAAAGCAGCCATAGAAAATACATAACATAATTACTTTTTTTTTTTTTTTGGTGTGGTGAAAAAATTTAAGATTTACTCTCTCAGCAACTTTCAGGTTTATAATACAATATTATTAACAGTCACCATTCGGTACATTAGATGAGGTGATAGAGATGATGTGAACTTACCCTATTGTAATAATTTTGCAATATATACATGTATATATATATATATTGCAATATATACAATATATAATATCAAATTATCACATTGTACACCTTAAACTTACACAATGCTGTATATCAATTATATCGCAATGAAGCTGGAAAAAAATGCATTGCAAATTAACAGTGCTCCAAAAAAAACTTTAATTACAAAATGGGGGGCCAGCCCCATGGCCTTAGTTTGCCAATCTTTCTCATAAGGACTGGGGTTGAAATTTGAGTTTGTATCATCTTTGCTACATGATAAAATACTCCAAGCCACTTGGTGGCTTAAAACAGTAAATATTATTTCTCATGATCCTGTGGATCAACTGGGCGGTTGTTCTGGTCTAGGCCAGCTTGGCAAATCTCTGTTATCAACTGGCAGCTTGGATGGGACTGGAGGTTTTAGGCTGTATTATAGACTGAAGGTTTGTGCTCCCTCAGAATTCATATGTTCAAACCTAATCCCCAATGTGATGGTATTTGGGGGTGAGGTCTTTGAGAGGTGACTAGGTCTTGAGGGTAGACCCTCATGAATGGGATTAATGCCCTTCAAAAAGAAACCTCTTGAATGTGCACCTCAAAGCTCATCTGCTTAGCAAAGCCACAAAACACAAACCTCTCACTTTTTACCTTTGTTTCCACCTAAAAACAAAAACAAAAAACCTACACCACACAGAACTCAGATTTGCTGAAAAATACGTTTCTAATCTCAAAAAATCTCTGTGTGGCAGATGGCCTACATGCCTCTGTCACCTGGTCCATTTAGGAGCAGGGGTCAGAAGGGAGACTTCCTATTGGCTGCAGGTGGGAAACTGCGTGGACTCATGGAAAGTGAAAGCAGAACTTGGCTGCAGAGCTGGGGCTGGATATAGCTCTTCTCCCGACAGCCTGGGAATGGGAAGGTCACGTCGACTCATGGGAGCTTCAGGGTCAAGCCAACCAAGATTTAGGGACAACCCAAGAGGTTTCCAATCCCCTGGCATAATTTAGACACGTTTGGGGAAGAGCGCAAGTTCCCTACCTGAGATGACTTTTAAGACTTTCCAATGCAGACGGTATAAGCATTTCTTCAGGGTCCCCTGGAGGCAGCTCATTCACAAGGCATCACCTCTGGGGAGGGGCAGGGGGCTCCAGACAGTAAGCATATAGCACTTAAGACAAAGCAGATGGCACCAACTTTTAAAGATGACTCTTTACTACTTAATCAATGGCTTCACCTCTAAATTATATTTTTACAGATATGTACCTATGCAACTTAACGTGGCTCTTCTAAGCAGGTGAGGACTTCCTCTTCAATGCTCTATAAAAATAATTTGTGTTCTTATAGTGAGTTTTTCCAGTAAATGTGGCTTAATATTTTAATTCTTAGAATGTGTCTTCTCGGGGCTTCGCTGGTGGCGCAATCGTTAAGAGTCCACCCGCCAACGCAGGGGACACGGGTTCGAGCCCTGGTCCGGGAAGATCCCACATGCCATGGAGCAACTAAGCCCGTGCGCCACAACTACTGAGCCCACGTGCTGCAGCTACTGAAGCCCGTGTGCCTGTGCTCCACAACAAGAGAAGCCACCACAACGAGAAGCCCGCACACCGCAAGGAAGAGTAGTCCCGGCTCTCCGCAACCAGAGAAAGCACGTGCACAGCAACAGAGACCCAACACAGCCAAAATAAACTAACTAAATAAATAAATTTATAAAAATAAAATAAAAGAATGTGTCTTCTCTATGTGATGCAACTAAATTCTGTTTTGTTTGTGGAATGACTAGCACAGGCCAACTCCCTCTCTTCACTTAACAAAAGACCAATGAGCTGTTAATCAAGCTGTTATCTCCACGGTGCTACTTGCTCGATGCACTGATTTCTTAAGTATGTGGAATCCTTTTTCTTTTGAATCTGTATATCATATGTAAGACTGAATCTACTTAATAAACACTGAATAACCAAAAAAAAAGAAAGGAAAAGAAACCTCTTTAGGGAAAAATCTGAGTATCTCCTCTCCTCTCACACCTACACTTCCTTTGCCTTCACATCTAACACCAGATGTGTGGGGCTTTTCCCCACACCGAGCAATTCTGTGACACCGGCCTGGTGCCCTACAATTTAATTAGATTCTGATACCATCTACCTGGAGTAAGCATCAGATCCTCTGTGTTAAAGGGCTCAGTCCCACAAAACTGCCCCCTGCCCACCCCCAACTTCGTTTGGATGCTAAGCTCAAATCCAGGTTGTTACCTGTACTTCTGACAGAATGGCTGTAACTCAGAAGTTCCCACGACCCCCTCCTCAACTTTGATTAATTTGCTAGAGTGGCTCACAGAACTCAGGAAAACAGTTTACTTACTATTGATACATTACTGGTTTACTACAAAGAATATTAAGGATGCGAATGAAGAGCCAGATGAAGAGATACATAGGGTGAAGGCCGGAAGCGTCCCAAGCACAGGAGTTTGTCTCCATAGAGTGTGGGGTACACTGCCCTCGGGGCATGTGGGTACATTCTTGTTCACCAACCTGGAAAATCTCCGAGCCTCATCCTTTTAGATTTTTATGGAGGCTTTGTTACATAGGCATGATTGATTAAATCACTGATGATTGGTGATTGAACTCAATCTCCAGCCTCTCTCCCTTCCCCAGAGGTAGAGGGGTGGGAGGGGAGGCAGAAAGTTCCAATCCTCTAATACTTTAATGGTTCCCTTGGCAACTGACCCCCAACCTTAAGGGCTATCCAAAAGTGACCTCAATAACATAAATTCAGGTGTGGTTGAAAAGCGTGCTCACATTACTTAGGAAATTTCAAGGGTCTTAGGAGCTCTGTGCCAGGAACAGGATGAAAATCGACTATATATTTGTTACAGATCACAAGACCACAAGAGAGCTCCCTTGTTCCTTCTATCATGTGAGGACATAGCCAGAAGATGGCCATCTATGAACCAGGCCCTCACCAGATGCTGAATCTGTTGGCATCTTGATCTTAGACTTCTCAGCCTTTAGGAACGTAAGAAATAAATGTCTGTTTGTTTACAAACCACTCAGTCTCTGGTATTTCATTATAGCAGCCCAAACAGACTAAGACACAGTGGTTCACTTACATGCCTGGTGGTTGGCAGAACAGTCAGGATAGGGGCCTCCTCTTGGCCCCTTGTCTTTTCTACCATGTGTTTTCATCTTCCAGGATGCTGATCTGGATTTTGTCAGTGGTGGCAAAAAGACTCCTAGCAGCAAGAAAGGGCAAGCCCAAAGCATAAGCAGTTTTCAGGCCTCTGCTTGCATCACATTTCTTAACGTTCCTTTGACCAAAATAGGTCATATGGACAAGCCCAGATTCAAGAGGTAGAGAAACAGACTCTATCATCTCTTGACAGAAGGATGAGCAAAGTCACATGGCAAAGGGGAATGCAATCTGGAATGGGAGGAATTTGCAGCCATTTTACAATCAACCTAACTGTAAACATTTAAACAACATGATGTAAATACATACTCTAGGTAGTGAGTGACTGCAAATACATAAATTACTAACTTCTCATGTTAGACTTCTCTGGCTTTTTATTCCTAAAGGAAAGCTTTTCCACCAATAACAAGTTTATAGAACAATCCATGATTTTGCTTTCACAAGCTCTCTTATGCCAATCTCTTATGCAAATGGGTCAACTGAGACATTTCTATAAACTATTTATATCAATGATTACCAAGAGAACAAGCATTCCCTCCCCTTGAACCTCGCTTAGAGAGACTTACCAGACTTGAGGTGAAAACACTCAAATAAACCACACAATTCTATAGCTAAAAAATGAAAAATATGTATAACTAATTTTTATAATACAAACTACAGACTGTATCACATTTATAAAATGGAGGCATGGTTTTTAAATTTGAGAAACACCAACCTGATACTAAAGAGATTCCAATTTCCAAGTATACCCTGAGCTCTGTAGAGGCCATTTCTCTTCAAAAGAGACCCTGTGGTTACAGGGTCCAGAGAGAGCATCCCTGGAACAGCCACAGGAATATTCTTCTCCTGGCTGAATCCACCCCCTGGCTGGTTGGCAGTTGGCAACCTGACAAGTGTTTTACATTCAAAAGGTCAAGCTCTGAGTGAATCTGCCCAGAGCCTCTGGTGAAGAGGGCCTTGCCAATCACGCCTGGATGCCCAGGCCTGGCATCTGTCCCTTGCCCCTGCCATTCTGACAGCTGTGGAAGAAGGGACCCAGGCTCCCAGCTTGGGCTGTCACTAAGTGATGGCAGCCCTTTTGCTGAAGGTCAAACTCTAATTCTCACTCCAGGGAGACTTCCTTCTCTCTTTCTCTCTTTCAGCCTGTCCATCTTCATAACTGTTTGCGTTCTTCTGCTGCTTTATAGTCTTCAAAACATTTTCCCTTTCACACTCTCATTTGATCCTCCCCATAGGAAGAGGGTGTCACAGCAATCATGAATTTCCCTTTTGTAAGAACAAGCAGAGAGACTAGGCAATTGAGTGTTGGAAGAACATACAACGTAGCAGTTAAGAACAAAGGCTCCGGAGTTAGATTCCTGCCAGTCTCCTTCCATGTAACCTCGGGCAAACTGCATAATCTCTCTCTCCCTCTCTCTCTCGCCCTCGGTTTCCCTGTATATAAAGTAGAGATAATAATCCTTCCTATTTCATAAGGTTTTTGCAAGAACGAAGTATAAGAAGAAATGTCTGGCATAAAACAATATCGCAATAAACCATAAGGATATGTTTATTATTTGTACAGCTTCTGTTGTTATCACATAGCTAGATTACAGCAAAGCAAGGACTAGAATGCACATCCATGGGCCTGAAAGCCACACTATCTACATCCACCTTTCAATAAAGTGAGTGGGGGTTCTGGCTGTTCTGCTTTCCTACATGAGAAGCAAATTATCCCATAAAGGAGTAGGCTAGAGGACCTATCTTCTTAAAAGAAAACCTTTTCTTCCAGCTTGCTAAAACTTCAGAAAGGAGCCTGAGGGTCCTGAACTGTTATAGTTACCTCCAAAAAACAGGTATTATAAAAAACTGGGTTAGTCTCAGAATACTGTTAGCCTTTCCCTCCACAACCTATTATTCTAATCCAGGAAAGTCAGTATGTCCAGGAATATCAGTTCTACTGACAATCAAAGTTCTTGCTTTTAGCCAGGAGTTTCAAATCCTTCCCCAACAAAACCTTTCATCAAATTTGCCCCAAAATCACCAAATTTTAATTGTTTGAGTTCCTTTTCCTCCTTCATCCCTGGGTAATTATCAGTGAATGTGTTAGTGAAAGGTTATAAAATCATAAACAGGAAGAAGAAGGTGACCTAGCAGCCTGGCTACTAACCCCTGAATAATCCTCAGTTGACTTTACCCACCATAAAGAAGATTAGAAATGTGTAGTTACAGGATGCAGAAACAAAAATATGTAAGCTTAGAAGTAGAAAAGAATTGAATTTCAAATTTAATAGTGACAACAAAAAAATCAAATGGGAGAGAAAATGAAAAGAATAGAGTCGGAATTCCCAGGAAATACATTAAACCATAGCTTTGAAAGACAAAGAAAATAGAAAGAGAGAAAAATAACACAGAAATCTACCTTCATTGCACTGTGTCTGACCAAAGAACATTATAATGAATCTCCCACTACCATTAAATTAAACACAAATTGCTTTTGTTTCTAATTAACGTCGGCCTAAGCCAATGTGATGTGTGAAAGTCTTCTTTTTTAATGCCTCTGCCATGCCACAGAAATATATTACAACCAGAATGAAAGATTACGGATGCTTTCCAATAGCTTCCTCTAAAATTTAGGCCAAACCTTATAGAAGGTATATGTGAGAGTCATTTGAATTCCAAATGCATTTAAAAGAACCAGCTCTATTACAGTGCATAGCAAATGAATCCATAATGAGGAGATATTCCAGACCAATTGTTTCCAAATTATGCTTTAGATTATCTTCATTTCTCTTTTGAAAATATGCCTTGTTATTTTTAGCATGGCATAAGAAACCCTTGACTTTTCTGGCATCAAATGACATCTCCAGTTTCTGTGCTCTCCCTTATTCCTTTACATACCAGCTTGGTCACATCGGACTTAGACCCTTGTCATTCCCAGTAAACTCCGATCATCCTTCAAAGCCCAGCTCAGATTTCACCTGCTCTGCAAAACTTTTGCCAGTACTCCCAGGTGGAGTTAGAAATCCCTCCTGGGTGTTCCCAACACCTTATATCCATGCAACATTTGTTCTACAGGTGGCCTTCAGCAAGAATCCTTTCTTTCAGTGTCTGAACTCACCAGGTTATAGGTATAGGTACAGTGCCTGCATAGATGGATTGTGTTAACAATGAAGTAGCAGAAATCTATAGGAGCTAGCTTAAATTTAAAAGGGTAGGGAGATGGGGCGCATATTAAAAGCATACATGGGAAGCTCATGGAATCCAAGCCAAGATTCAGGAAGAGACAGATATAAGAAATGGAAAGCCATCTGGAATCCAAAGGTCACTCTCTCCCACATTTCATCACCCATTCGCCCCTACATCTGCTTTGCTCTTTAATCACTAAGACTGACTTTTCTGTTATCAGCCTACACAACAAAAGGGCAGGGTGGTGGTGAAGGGACTCAGTTCCATCACAGTTTTTGTACCTATAGGGCAAGAGTCCAGTCATATAAAAAGAATCCCTTGCTGTCTCCGCTTTGGTCCTAATTCCAAATTCCAGGGGAAGAATCAGATTGCCTGACTTGAATCAGGTGTCCACAGTGACCCATCTTGCTAAGTTTAGATGGTCAGGGCTATGTGGTTCAAATTCAACTAGTGGGGGCACTGCAAAGGAGGCAAAAGAGAAGGGAGAATCATTGTGAGCTAAGAGACAGCCCAAAAGGTGACACCTATACATACATTCTGTTGACTAGAACAGAGGGAGGGAAAGAAGGAAGAAGGGAGGGAAGGAGGGGGGATAAATCCAAATACATTTGGAGGGCTTCCTCATGGTGATAAGAGTCAAACTAGAAGATTAGGAACTTAGTGTCTTACTGGGGATGCTCATGAAATCCAGTGGTAGTGACATCATCATTGTACATAAGCATGTGTTGAGTATCTACAGGTAAGTAGCCACTGATATAGACACTTACCTTCAAAGAACGTGTATGTCGATCAATAGCAGGGATCTGAAGCTCAGGAAAAATTAAAAATAAGCAGAGTTCACTGAAGAACCCCAAACCAAAAAACCATGTATCTGTCAGTGGCATCTGCTCCAAATAACCTAAAAGTCTGTGGTCTGCATGTTTAGTAAGCATTAAAACCTCTGGGAGGCAGAAGAGAAACCCACATCTATTCACACTAAAGTGTAAATGTGTGGTTACAGCAGACAATTAACTGCCCTTTGGACATCACACAGTCAATAATACTAAAGCCTTGGTATAGGGTCAAGGTTTCCCAAAGTGTGGTTCACATTGGAAACTTAGCCAAGAAGTCTGCATACCTAACAAGCTTGTGAGAAACTTCTCATGCACAGCACCACTATGAACTACTGGGGTAAGCAGCCTCTAAAGTGACCCCCGGAAATCTCCAAGCTACACCGTTTTTGTAGGCCCCTCCCACACTGTTCCAGGTTTGGTCTGTATGACCAGTAGCATATAGCAGAAGTGACGGTATGTCACTTCCAATATTAGGTTATAAAAGGATCGCAGTTCATGCCTTGAGATTCTCTCCCCTGAACCCACCCCCTCTCCTTCTCACTTTGCTTCTCCCCATTCTTCTCCCTTTCCCTATCACGCTATCTTTTCTTAGATCACTCATACTGGGGGAAACGATATGATGAGCAGCCTTGTGGAGAGAACTCTGTGGCAAGAAACTGAAGCCTCCTGCCAAGAGCCACATGAGTGAGCTTAGAAGTGGATATTCCAGCGCCTTCAGAAACTGCAGCTCGACTGCAACATCATAAGAGACTGAAATCAGAACCACTCAGCTCAGCCATTCCTAGATCCCTGACCCTCAGAAATCGTGGGATAATAAATGTTCATTGTTTTATTTTTTTATTTTTGTTTTTGGCCGCACCGCGAAGCTTGCGGGATCTTAGTTCTCCAACCAGGGGTTGAACCCGGCCACGGCAGAGAAAGCGCCGAGAACTGGACCACCAGGGAATTCCCAAATGTTCATTGTTTTAACCTGCTATGTTTTCAGATAATTTGTTACACGGCAATAAATTACAGATAGCTAGTCTACAAAGACTGCCCCTTCCTGTCCCTGAAAACTGCTTCTCATAACAAGAGATGGAATTTATTTCTCCTCCATTTAAATCTGGTCTGGCCCTGTGACTGGCTTGAGTAATAGAAGGCTGCAGAAGTGACATTCTGCAGCTTCTGAGCCCAATTCTTAAGAGAACTAGCAGCTTCTACTTCCTACTGCTTGGAACCCAGACACATGCTATGAGCAGCCAAAGCCACATGGAAAGGATATATGGAGGAGAAGTGAGGTGCTCTGTTTGGCATCCCCAGCTCACCTCCCAACCAACACTGACTGTGTGCCAGGTGAGTGAGCCATCTTGGATGTCCCACCCAATTGAGCCCTCCAGATGACTGCAGCCTCTCCCAATACCATGTGAAGCAAAACTGCCCAGTCAACCCAAAGAATCGGGAAAAATAATAAATGGTTGCTGTTATTTTAAGTCACTAATTTTAGGGGTAGTTTCTATGTAGCAGTAGAAACCAAAATACACTGTCTTAGGCTAATGAATTTATTCATTAATGATTGGATTCTGAGCATCAGTCTATAAGTGAAGTATAGATATCTGTCCAAAGAACCTTTCTGGGCAAAGAACTTATGCATGTAAGATAGTCCTACACCTTGCATCTCCTTTGGATCCACCGTGATACTGGGTATCTACTAGAGGCTCACATAGGCTTTTTGACATTGGCTCCCCCAGTTTCTTTCCTGTTTCTAATAACATCATGAAGAACTAACATTTCCTGAGCTCTAATAGGTGACAGGCACCACCCTAAATAGTTTACTTCTCTTAACTTACTAAAGTATTGGGTTGGCCAAAAAGTTCGTTCAGGTTTTTCCATAACATCTTACAGAAAAACCTGAACGAACTTTTTGGCGAACCCAATATTACGACAACACTAAGAGATAGGTCCTGGTATCTCCATTCTCCATATGGGGAAAGTGGGCCTGGAAAGGTAAAGGACTTGCCCAAGCTCACCCACAGCTGATAATTGATGGAGCCCGGAGAGTCCAACTTGGCATCCATACTCTTAACCACTGCTCTACACTATCCTCAGTCCTATGAGGTAGATGCTGCTATTACCATTTTAAAGACAGGGAGCCTGAGGCTTAGGGAGTTCCTGGCACAAAGTTCACACAGTTAATAAAGAGAAGAGCTACAAGGAAAACGTCCTCTAATACCAACGTTCTTAAACAAAATCCTATTCTTCACCCCCACGTTTGAAGAATGTGCAGATTGTAGCAGGGTCTGGTCCAGTCATGTATTCTCAGCTCTCCTAGGCTCCACCTTATCAGGTATTTTAAGAACAAGGGTCAGTGAATCATGCACCCGTGAGGTAAACTCAGCAGCTCCTTAATCTTCCCTGCCTCCCTTTTGGAGATCATCATAACTTAGAAATATTCCCTTGAGTTCTTTAAATACTCTGCAAACAGCTGGCCCATTTTCAGGAACTCAGAAGACACACACCATATTTAGAGTTCAGAGAGGGGAAAAAAAAAAACTCACAGATCTGCAAGAGAGAAGTATTTCTTCTGTAACTCCTCTCATCCTGAAAACCCTTTTGCTCTCTCCTAGTTTTAACTGTGAACCTCACCCCCATCCAGGAAATGTACTTTTCACCTCCATGCCCTGCAAACAATGAAGAAAAAAAAGAAACCAAAATTTCCCACACACTATTTCACTTGATTCTCATGAGTTTCTTTTAACAGCAAAAGGTATTTCACATATGCAGCATGATAATTTATTGAGAATTTACTGTAGAATGATAATCTACTGAGATATTTCTCTGTGTCTATTTCTTCTTATCTATCAGGAAGGAATGAATGGTATTTTCTCCTTCCCAGAAGGCCTTTCTTCCAGGGCCAAAAAGGAAAGCTGTCTAAAAGGGATGGGGGTGGGAGGACCCTAATTACAACCCAAACCATATTTGTCAGTTCTGAAGGCTCTACCCAGGGTCAGGCCTTCAGGAGAGACAGACTTTTTCTAGTAGGGCTGTAAATACTCAGCCAGTTGGCCAGAGGGTATTTGGGCAAAACATTCTAGGGGCAACTAGCTTGCAACTAATTAGGTTGTTCCAGAGTGAAGAGTAGTCACTTGATGTTTTGGTGCATTGAGGGTAATCTGAGGTGAGATTCCTCAGGCCTGCGGCTGGGGGATGAGGAAGAACTGGCCCTCCTCACACTCACAGTCTCTGAGGCACTGGTCTGAGTCCCCAGTGCTGTGACCTTGGGAACCTCAGCCGCAATCCCATAGTAGGGCTTGGCACCATGGTGACCACTTTGAATTGAGGGCCAGAAACCTTTGCCTTTTTCCTGGACTGCATAAGCCAACCAGGCTAGGAAAGGGAACCGCTGCTACCCCCATACCCACATATACACACAAATGACTGGTACTGTCTGCCTAGTCAACCTTGACAAGTGGGGGCCTGAGCGAGGCTTAATATTTTTAGGATATGTAAAAACACGGCATTGCTTGCGTCCCACTTCATGAAACAAATATACTTCCCACAACACATTTCCTATCAGCACACAGGGAAAATAAATTTACTTTAATCTCAATTTCTTTAACATTAACCTTTTCCTCTCTTTCCTCCCCTTGGTTCTCTGATATCGTTCCAGTTGCATAGGCGACACTTGAGGCAAGTCACTTCTTGTTTCTTTTACACATTTGCTTGTTTCATCCCCTCTGGTCCTCCAGAAAATCATTTCCATTATATAGCGTTTTTCCTTTATCAGACCATTTACAGAATGTCAACTAGCTTCTGAGCACTGATTGGCAAACTAAGACCCACAGGCCAAATCCTGCCCACAGCCTGTGTTTGTAAATAAAGTTTCATTGGGATACAGCCACTCCCATTCAATCATGTATTATCTGTGGCTGTTTTTGCACCTTATCAGCACATTTGAGTCTTTGCAATAGGGACTCTCAAAGCCTAGAATGTTTACTACCTGGTCTCATTCAGAAAAGGTTTGCCAACCCTTGGTCTAGCAGAAGAAAAATACATGTTGTACTGCATATTATTAACCAGTACTCTATCCATCTTTGGGTGATGCTTTAAATAGAGGTCAATGCAAAGTGTTCTGGGGAGCACCATTAGATTTTAAATGGTCCCATATACATGGTTTATAGCTGCCATCTATATGAAGTTGAGGCTTCATATTGCAAATAATAAACTATTCAAGCTATATTTAGTCAAAAAGAATTTTTTGGGACTTCCCTGATGGCACATTGGTTAAGAATCCGCCTGCCAATGCAGGGGACACAGGTTCGATCCCTGGTCTAGGAAGATCCCACATGCCGTGGAGCAACTAAGCCCGTGTGCCACAACTACTGAGCCCTTGCACCACAACTACTGAAGCCAGCGCACCTGGAGCCTGTGCTCTGCAACGAGAGAAGCCACCGCAATGAGAAGCCTGTGCACCACCATGAAGAGTAGCTTCCCGCTCGCGACAACTAGAGAAAGCCCACACACAGCAACGATGACCCAATGCAGCCAAACATAAATAAATAAAATAAATAAATTTTAAAAAATAGGCAAACTGAATTATACCATTTAAAAAAAAAAGAATTTTTTATAAAATAATATGATGTTGGTTTCTTCTCTACCAGTCAGAATTCAATTAGGTAACAGAACCACTATCAGTATTATGGAATATAAAATTTACTAAGTTTATTATAGAAATGATATTTTGCACAACTGTGGGAGATGCAGGGGAAGAAAGGGTCTGGAAAGGGCAACTGGAGGACCAGGGGAAAATCACTAACCAGCCTTCCTTTAAGCCTGGCGTGAGGGGACAAGCTGGAACAGAGTAAGGAAGCAATGAGGGTACAGAAAAGCTTGTGTCTACTAATGTCTACATTGAAATTGACTGCTATACCTCCTCTCCCTCTCCCTTTATAAAAGTCCCACTTGCACCCATTCAAAGAACAGAAATGCACCCCAAAATTCTACCCTTTGGAGGAGTTACAACCCTTTGCCTTACATTGGAGTGAGAACTCCCCATCTTTATCCCTTTATGTAAGAAGTGATGATGATATTCGAGTTTTACTTCTCTGCGGGAGTTTCTGTCTCACTCAGAGTAAGTGTTAAGTCTGAACTTTATTGATATCGCAAAACTTCCAGAAAAGTGACTGGGTGAGTGATGTTTTGAAACATGTTTGCAAGTTCGTTGACACTTCTCCCAGGAGATGTGGAATCTAATTCAACCTCCCCTTGATTATAGATAGGCTGGCCTTGGTGACTTCTTCAAAGGGATAGAATGCAGTAGACATGACACCATGAGATTCCTGTGGCCAGGTCATAAAAAGCAATACACTGTCTACTTGGCTTTTCTTCTGTCCTTAGAACATGCACTTCTGGAGCTCTGAGCCATCATATACAAAGTCCAATTACCGTGAAGGCACCATGATGAAGAGGTTATATAGAGAGACAACAAAGAGATAGAGAAAGGTATCTGATGAGCACTGGTAGACCAGCCCTCAGCTGTTTAAGACTCCTAGCCTAAGCTAGGAGCAGCTTTCAGATGAATCCCCTCTCCAGCCTCCAAGCTGCCCGAGCCCACACCAAGTAGAGCAGAAATGAGCTTTTTCCACCGAGCCCTGTTCACACTGCAGATTTGTGAGCAAGTTAGATGTTGTTGAGGGGTAAAGTCATAAGTTTGGGGGTTGTTTATTGTGTAGCCATAGTAACTGAAATAGAATACAAAGCAATCTTCCAAATAAGCTATGGAGTTCTAACTAAGAACAGTTAGGCAGAGCTGCCAAAGATAAAAATGCACATATACCCGTACAGCACTATGGAAGTTTATTCATCCACGTCATTCATCTATCCATCCAACGAATATTCATGAAGCGTCTACTTTGTGTGCTGGGGATTCAGTAGTAAAGACAGAAATGATCTCTGCCCTGATGGAGAATTCAGGCTACTGTGGGTTAAGAGAGACAATGAAGGAGTAATTCATGAGTGTTCCAAAAGGGGAAGCCCAGGATGCTTTGTCAGATAATAAGTCAAATGTCTTTTCTGGGAATTTCTTAAAGATACATTCCCCTTAATTACTAAGAGTCTTTTAGATTCTGGCTCTGTTCCAGACATACGGAGCAAAAGAAAAGATATAAATTTACAGGTTCAGCAAACACAGGCTTCTCTGGGTTACAGGGGGTTTTGGTGGCTGCTTTCAACTGTGGCAGTCAGCTGTCCTTTCTCTGGATCAAACATACATAGACAAGATGCTAATTGTATGCTTTGTTCTGCACCTACTTTGAAATTAGTTATAATGAAACTATACGTCATCTTGTCTAAGAAACATTGCTGTTCAGAGTGGCCATAGTTTGGTTGCAAATAGAAATTACTCACAAGATCTATATCAGAAGCTAAAAGCTTTCTCATCAGGCTGCTGATAATGAAGCTTGCTAACTATCCTGGTGCAGAAAGTAGAATTATGAAAACTGATTCAGTCTAATTATCAAAGTGTTGGAGTTTTTCCGCTATTCTCAAAATGTAGCCATTGAAGCGGCTTGAAAACTCGTTGTCCAGAATTTAAATTGCCTATTGCCAAGGCTCAGTGACTGCTCCAGGAGTGAACGAAAGTGCTTAAAATCTCCGGACTGTTTGATTACAGGTACCCATCCATCGTTTGCTCAGTCATGTACAACTGTGCAATTAAAACAAATGGTGGCACATAAAAGGCTGCCTGAGGTAGATCTGGCCTGTGGGCAGAGTGCCAGCCTGTTAGAAGAAAGTGCCAGGCAGAGTGGGGGAAACAGTGAATAAAAAAGACACAGGCCCCCATGCAACATGCATGCCTTCTTGGAGCTCACAGTCTAGTAGGGGAGAAAGACAAGTAAATGGGCATCAGTAACACAATGCCTAAGAGCTGTGTTTCAGAATAGTGTGGGATCAGGGAAAGCTAACCCAGGGATGCAGCCTCTAAGATGAAGGTTGTGTAGGAGTCGGCAAGGCCAAGGTGGAGGGAACATGGGGAAGAAGAAAACATGGTTCAGGCTGACTCAGGTACTGCTAAGACACTAGAGAGACAGAATGTCAGAGGAACTAAAAACATTCAGAGTGGTTGAAATATTAGGAGGTAAAATGATGAGAGATAAGGCTGGACAGGTAGGGAAAAGGGTCAGTCAGGTCATGGAGGGCTGTATAAGCCATTTTAAAGAGGTTCAACTTTCTTTTCCCTAGATTTTATTTTTAACACAAAAGAGACAAGTTCAACTAGCCTCAGAAATGTTTTTAAGAGATTCACTTTTATGAAGATCTAGAATAATGAGAGAATCAGTTCTTCCCTGGTCTTACATCAAGAAGACAGAGAACATGGAGTTCCCATTCTCATGCTCAAGTGTTTTTCTTCTGAAGACCAGTAGCTATTTACTCATTTACCCACTTAGCCCTGATCTCTCTGCCAGGCAGATTGGAGAGGGCACAGAGTGAAAAATATCATTGTTCATTCTCAAGAGAGAATTATCCAGCAAAAAGGATAAGGATTACTGTTTCTAACAAGCACCAGAGGAGGTAAACATTGAGAATTCAGAATTGTCAAAGATTTTCTTTTTAATGTAAGAAAGATCCCTGTGTAGAACATGTATGCCTTTTCTCCAAGTGTCAGAAAAATCACATACCTTATAGTTTAGTAATGGGCACATGTGACTACACTACCAGCATTTGGTAGTGACCATTTTTACTATAGATGAAGTGGTTACACATATGAAAATTTACTAAGTAATAGAATGACCATCATGTCTAAAAGTTGCCCTGTTTCAGAAGGGACTCAAGCCAAGTATAGGATGTCTCCTAGATTGAGTGCTAGGCATTAAGTATACCCAGCATGGTGCCAGGGGGTGAGAATTAATGAATGAATTATGATGGTTTAAATAATGATGAATTAATGAATGAAATATGATGGATTAATTATGATGAGTTAAATACAAGTTACAGTCTGTTTAAGTTCCGGCACAGGCCTGATGACATGAGGCAGGCAGGGCTTCTAGAGCAAACACAATTCTGTGTTCTGAAAAAACTTCACACTTTCCTGAACCAACCAGGCAAAACTCACAGTTAAGAAACCCCTTAACTTAAAACTGACTAAGCAAAAAGACAAGTGTGTTAGTTTTCTATTGCTGCTCTAACAAATTACCACAAACTTAATGGCTTAAAACTACCCAAATTTAGTATCTTACAGTTCTAGAGATCAGAAATCCAAAATGAGTCCTACAGGCTAAAATCAAGGTGTGAAGAAGGCTGTGTTCCTTCTGGAGACCCTAGGGGAGCATCCAATCCTTGCCTTTTCCAACTTCTAGAGGCTGCCCACATTCCCTGGCTCATGTCCCCTTCCCATCACTCTGTTCTGTTGCATCATCTCTTTTTCTGACTCTCCTGCTTCCCTCTTTCCCTTATAAGAATGCTTGTAATGACACTGGGCCCACCCAAATAATCCAAGATAATCCTCCCATGTCAAGATCCTTAACTTAATCACGCCACAAAGCCCCATTCTGCCATGCAGGGTAACACAGTCACAGGTTCCAGGGATTAGGACATGGACATTTTGGGGGGCCGTTATTCTGCCTCCCACAATAAGAAGAAAACAGACTGTAAGATCTGAAGGCCAAATTTCATCTGATTTATTCAACATCATCTCCAGCAAGGTACTGGCTCATCATCAGTACTTAGTCACTAGCTGTTGAATAACTGAGTAAATGAATAAGAAAATATAAATGATGTGCTATTTCTGCAATAACTCCTCATGTGAATAAGGTATGGATGGTTTCAAAATCTGTAATTTGCTGTCTCTTACAAATGAAGGATTGAATGGATACCAAGTTTCAGTTTGGGAAGATGAAAAAGTTCTGGAGATGGATGATGGTGATGGTTGCACAACAATATAAATGTACCTAATACCGATGAACCGTGCAGTTAAAAATTGTGAATGTTACATAATATACACATTTTTACCACAATAGAAGAATCTAAAGGACTAATTCAAAGAGTATATAAGTCAAGAAAAAAGTTACACAATGGCCCTTGACCAGAACCATACATCTGACTTAAATAAATATCCTTCTAATAATAATTCCCAGAAGAGAAAGGTATGGAATATCCTCAGTCTTAGGGCTGAATCCTCTTCTCATTATTTTATTTGCCTCCTAAAGCATTAGAATTTATCACAGGTATGTTCATTAAGCCAAAATGTTTTCACTATGCTTTTTAAGTTAAACTGATGCAAGAGAGATCAGTCAAGCAAGCAGATGTCTACTTGGGCCTTTGGTTGGTTTATTTTTCTAAGTGTCCTCATTTGTCTGCATCATGGTTTTAAACTCTCTCTAAAACACATTCTAACACACATACATGCACACATGCACACACCTGCATACAAAGTCAGCGTCCATATGGTGCCAAAATACTCTGTGGGTTCATAGATGAAATCCAGCCAGACTGCTTGGGTGGGCTTTCCGCAGACTCAACAATCAGGATGTGGAGTGAATCTTTCACTTATTTATCAGTTCATTTGGGCAAACTGTGGACACAGACTCAAACAGATCATTCTCAGAATAGATGGTCAACTTTTAACCCAAAGCAACAACTAGGAACCAATTAGAGCCATTCTCTTCAATGGAGCTTATTATTGGTGCTAACCTGTAAATAGAAGAGTCCAATTGTGAGGAAGGTTAGCAACCCCAAATAACACTCCCATAAGGTTTATTAGGCTTCTGCCAACAACCTTTGGGCTGCCTTAATTGCTCCTTCAGGGCTGGTTTCACACAGAGAATGGAGTCTTTTCCAGTGCTCTAGTCTAGTTCTCCCAGCATCAAATGTAGAAGATGGGAAAGAGCACAGAAAACTTGGGTCACTCTACTAAACCTAGAAGAGAGATATTTTTAAGTAACTTACACAATATTACACAACTAAGATCAGTAGAATAGAACCCGGAGCCCAAATCTGTCTTAAAGTCTACCACGTTTCTAGATTCATCACACACTGACCCACAGCTATAGAGGCAGCCCTCAGGAAAAGAACTAGCCAATATTTGTCTTTAACAAATATTGAGCAGTTCTTCCTGTACCCTGCCCCCCTTTCAGCAGCCATGTCTCTCATGCTCTTAAGGGAGTCCAGTCCACACACCACACACCCTTATTAAGGAAGAAAACATTATGGGGAACAAACTTTCATGCCAACTACAGCTAGAATTTACTGGGTGCTTACTCTGTTGCCTGGACCTGTGTCAAATGTCTCACGTGCATTATGACATGTAAAATCTTTTTCTGAGATATGATTGGATGAGGCTGAAGACTGAGAAGTCATTAGCAAAACCAAAGCCTGAACTTATGATGCCAGACTGAGTTCCAGGCCTTTGGGGCCATGACTGCATCTTCCCTACCTTAGTGAATGTCAGTAAGTGGAGTACAATATTGACTTTATCATCTAAACAAAGCAGGGCAGAGAGGCAGTGGGGATAGCAAAAGAACAAGGAGCCCTTAGCCAAGGGAAGAAAGGACTTTTCTACAAACAATGCTCTCTTACATTTTGCTTTCAAAGAATTTCTTTATAGCAGCAAGGACTGTATGAAATACATTTGTGTTGGAAAGCCCAAGAATGCATCAATATTTCTTCTGTGTTTTCTATGCTTTGGGTTGAAGGAGCTTGTTAGAAATTGTTCCTTCCAGGGTAAAGCTAACCCTGATGCTAAGAGATACGGAAGGAAAGACAAATCCAAAGTCAGTCTTCATAGCATCCCAGGGCCCTCTCACTCCTCTAATCACCATCCAACATCTTAGAAAATTAGGCTATATGGTTCCTAAGAGATTTGCTCACAAGAGGTTCATTATTTTTTGAATGAGCATGGAGTAAAAATCCTCTTGTGAAAACTGCCTTCCCTTGGACAGCTTAATGTTTTTTCCTGTCTCAAGATCTCCAGGGCAGAGAGCACCCCTTTGCAAAGTCAGGGAGGGATGTGGAGTGCAGGGAGAAAAGACTTTTTATAGAGACTCAGGTCAAAGAGCAAGAGAAAATTCAAGCTGGATCTTGATTTTTCTTCTTTTCTTTTTGTTTTTTTTCTCAGCCAGTAAAACCATCCAAGACATTGCTGAAATCCTTCTACAGGCCAAAAGACTGAAGTTTGAAAGGAGGGATTCTACACTCTTAATTTTTAGCTTTCTGAAAAGAAATCTTTTTCTCTGAAATTAAGCAGAGAAGCAAGGTAATGCCACACAAACAGTGCTAAACAACCTTGAAAGAAACTGGGGCAAATCAGTGTGGCAGGGATATTTCTTCTCCTTTGAAAGGGACAGAAAACCATACAGTTGTCAGATAGTACGTCTCTAGCCTACAACACAGGACAAGGGAGGAAACTTCTCATGGGTGAAATTAATACATAGAAAATCCCTTGGTGGGCAGTACATACTTTCCGGGGAAGTTGGTGCCTGAGCTTAGAAAGAAGCAGAGTCAAAAGCAACGAACAGCTCCAGGACAGAGCTAAGCTGATCAACAACATGGCTTTTGCTTGAACTTGTAAAATTTAAAGAGTTGAAGAGTTCAGTCTTCCAGTGGCAAGCCTCCTGGAGAGCTTGTTTTTGTTCCCCTGCTGGTTACAGCATTTGAAATCCCCCAAGCTGAGTGGTCCTAATGGAATGTGTAAAGAAAATTCCACTTCATCTAACTGACACCAGGCTAAGGTCAAGTTGTGAAGTTAGCCAAAGAGTTATGGTAAGTCTAGAAAATAAACCACATGGGTTTCCTGCCACCACCTCCACAGGGAAATCAATTCTATACCTTAATTTTCTCCTCTGCAAAATGAGGGTTTGATTAGATCATTTCTAGCATTCCGTTAAACCTTCACAATCTAGGTTTCTAAATTTATCTCTGGTCCCTTTTTATTTCCATTTCAATTCCCTCTCCCCCAGTTTTGTCACTTGCCTACACATTCCAAGGCAAAAGCCTGTTGCAGGCACTTCTGTAAATGACAATGTTTGTAAATATTATCCAATTTAAAATACACACACACACACACACACACACACACACACAGTCAAAAGGATAAAGATGAGTACCTTCATTTAGTAGATGCAGAAACTGAGATTCAGAGAGATTAAAGCACTTGCCTAAGATCAAAGATCAAGAAGAACTCTTGTGTCTGGATTTGAATCCAGGACAATCTGACTCTTAAACTCACATTGTTGCTACACTGTGCAGTCTCCCTGTGGGCCTGGATCTCTTCTATGAATCCCATGGCAAATGGCTCTTTTACTCAGCTTGAAAACCCTAAGTAGCGAGCCTCTGTTCTCCATCAAAGTTTACTTGTCCTAGCTCCCATTTCCTCCAATGCCTATCACTATTGCATTTTCTTTCTAACTGACAGAGGACTTAGCACCTATTCCAATCCACTTATAAAAAAAGAGGAAGAAACCAAAGACAGAGGGGGCAGCTTGCACAATCTCACAGAGCATTTACAGGTAAGGCCCAAATGTAGCCCATTAAAACCCACCTCTTTTTAAGCTATCACATAAAATCATTGACAACTAAACTATCACTGAATTCTCTTAATGTATTAACTCTCATGGATATTTTCTTTTAACAAAAAGATATGTTTTCTTCTTAATAAAAAGAATATGAGTTTATTTTGGACAATTTTGAAACTAAAGCAAAATAGGACAAGAAAGAAATACATTCATAATTCACCCAGAGAAGAGCACTATTAATTTTATCAAATTTACTTCCAGTACTTTTTCTTTTTCTTGTCCTTGGCATCATTTCAGTTTTATTTATTTTTAAATAAAACCTATTATTTTATGATAATAAATATGTAGTCCACAGTGAGATACCACTACATACCCATCAGAATGGCTAAAATTTTTTAAAAGACTGACACCATCAAATATTGGCAAGGATATGGAGCAACCAGAACTTGCTTACATCGTCGGCAAGAGTACAAAAATAGTACAGCCACTTTAGGAAAATGTCTGGCAGTTTCTTTTTTTTTTCTTTTGAAAGAGAGATGGGCTTGGGAAGGACCTTCTTTTTTTTGTAAATTTTTTGGTTGCGTTGGGTCTTCCGTTGCTGCACGCAGTCTTTCTTTAGTTGTGGCGAACGGGTGCTACTCTTCATTGCAGTGCATAGGCTTCTCATTGCGGTGGCTTCTCTTGTTGTGGAGCACAGGCTCTAGGCGTGCAAGCTTCAGTAGTTGCAGCACGTAGGCTCAGTTCTTGCAGCACACGGGCCCCAGAGCACGCAGATTTCATTAGTTGTGGCACATGGGATCAGTAGTTGTGCCGCGTGGGCTCTAGGGCATGCGGACTTCAGAGGTTGTGGCTCAAGGGCTCAGTAGATGTGGCCCGCGGGCTCTAGAGCACAGGCTCAGTACTTGTGTGCATGGGCTTAATTGCTCCGTGGCATGTGGGATCCCGGACCCAGGATCGAACTTGTGTCCCCTGCATTGTCAGGCGGATTCTTAACCACTGCACCACCAGGAAAGTAGTTCTGGCAGTTTCTTACAAAACTAAACATAAACCTACCCTATGACCCAGAAATCCTACACCCAGGTATTTATCCAAAAGAAAAACATCTACACAAAAAAGAAAAACTATAACATCTTTATTTATAACAGCCAAAAACTGGAAATAGCCCAGGTGTCCATTAATAGGAGACTGGAAATACAAACAGTGGTGTAGTCATACCATCCCCAGCAACAGAAACAAACTACTGATACATGCAACAGACTGGGCAAATCTCAAAAACCTTATGTTGAATAAAAGAAGCCCTACATAAGACTATATACTATATGATTCCATTTACATGAAATTCTATAGCAAGCAAAATTAATCTATGCTGGAAAGAATTAGAACAGAAGTTGATTTTGGGATAGGGATTGACTAGGAATGAGGGAACTTTCTGGGGTGATGACAATGTTTTTTATCTTGATAAGGATTTGTCAAGTGGATGGATATGTCATCACCCACCCACTGAATGCTACATAGGATTTGTGTATTTCATTGTAAGTGAATCTCATAAGAAAAAAGTACACAAACAAATATTGAATTTTAACAATATGTATGATGAAGTAGTTGGGAAGAAGGGTACTGATGTCAACAACTTATGGTGAAATACATCAAAAAATAAGATGAATTGGGCTTCCCTGGTGGCACAGTGGTTGAGAGTCCGCCTGCCGATGCAGGGGACACGGGTTCGTGCCCCGGTCCGGGAAGATCCCACATGCCACGGAGCGGCTGGGCCCGTAAGTCATGGCCACTGAGCCTGCGCGTCTGGAGCCTGTGCTGCACAACGGGAGAGGTCTCAAGAGTGAGAGGCCCGCGTACCACAAAAAAACAAAAATAAAAATAAGATGAATTAAATAAAAGACTGGATAGATATGTGATAAAGCACATGTAGTAAAACGTTGATTGTAGAATCTAGATGGTGAGTATATGAATACTCACTGTAAAATTTTTCCAAATTTTCTGTAGATTTTGAAATGTTATAATAACATGTTAGGGAGAAAAGTTTAAAACATTGTAGAAAGTATGGAAAATTCGAAAAGTTCAAAGAAAATGAGACTCTCCCAAAACACTACTGCCCAACAGCAATATTGAAAACAATAGTGAACTGCTTTCCAACCTTTTTTTTCTATATTTATGGGTGTGGGTGGGTGTTTCACAAAATTAGTATCAAACAGATTTATATCTTCCTATGAAGTAGCGTTTTATCAATGGCCCTTTTCCAGATGATTAAATATTTTTCAAAAGTATTGTATTATAATTTATTTAAACATATTTCAAATATTTTAGGTTATAACACTTGGATGAACACACGCAAGTAAATATATATTTTGCCCAGGGCCTGACAGCTACCTAATGCTTTTACCAAAGGAAGTGTTTTTTTAGGTCAGTACAGCGTTGTGGTTTAAAGAGTGCGTATGAGCCCAACTCCCGCACCTACTCCACTGTTACCTTGGGAAATTTGCTAAATGTTTCTAGATCTATTTCTTCTCCTGCTCTCTGAGGTAGTTTGTGGGAAGTGCCTAGCACTGTGCCTGGCACATAGCTCCCAGTAAATGGCAGCTATTATTATTTCACCCAGCCATGTTACTTGTGTACTGTGACAGCTAGTCAAGAATATTTCGGACAAAGGAAATATTCAGGGTTACAAAGAGAACCATAGATATAACAAGGACCATATCTACTTTGACTTAGTATCACTATGCCTTGCATGGTTTCAATCACATAAGAGGTGCTCAATAAATATAAGCTGAATAAATAAAGAATGAATGTATAAATAAGAGGGTAGCTACCTGGCTTTAATTCATCTAGGCATGAGGCCAGCCTCAACCTCCCTTGTAATTTTATCCTGCCTCATCCCCTGGAAGCAGCTGAACACATCTCCCCTTTGTTGGCTGAAATTGTATAATACACAATTAACTAACTGGGAGACCAAGGTTCAAAGTCTTGCTCCATCTCTAACCAGTGGTGTGCCAGTGAACCAAAACATTAGTAACAACATTCCCATTATTCTATTAGACTCTTAAAATAGTCTCCAGTGAGGGAGGGGAAGCAGAGCATGTCATTCTACCCCCTGTTCAGAGGAAGAAACTGAGGCCCAGAGAAGTGAAATGATTTGTCCAAATACCCTCCTCCAGACCAGGAGGCAGTCAGGTAAAAAACCTCTACTGGCTGGTTTGGCTCTATGGGTCTTAAAGTGCAACATTTCCTCTTGACCACCACCTGACTGCAAATAAGTTCCCTGATTGTATTGTCCTTTCTGCTACAACCTTCGTTTTTTTTTTTTTTTTTTTCGTTTTTAACTCCCCTCGGGGCTCCCTTCCCCAAAGCCAGCTGTGCCAAGCTGCGCTAGGGATTTTTGACAGCAGAGGGGGTTGCTGAACCAAACCGGGCTTTCTCCAAATAAGGAAGGGAAAGAAGTATGCTTGCCTGCTGAGATGCACCCTGACTTCCTCATTCTAACCTGAGTGCTGAGAAGACTCATAGGTCGCAGTAGTACAAAATACTCTAGGGATCTGTAGTACAAAATATAATCCATGAGGAACATGTGCTCTGGTCCTAGCTCTGCCAATAACAATTTGTCACCCCAGGAAAGTCCCTTCGTTGAAATGTAAAAAAGTCCTGGCTCAGGGGTTCTCAAACCCTGAGCTGCATATCAGGATCTCCAGGGCTGCTTATTGAAAATACACCATCTGGGGCTCCAAGCCAGGCCTACTAAACCAGAATCTTCAGGGGCGGAACCAAGAAATCTATCATTTTACAATTTAAGATCCCGGGATTTTCTAAAGCACAAACATGTTTGGGAGCCACTAAACTAGATACATTTGAAGGTTCTTTTTTTCATTCTAAAACTAAAAACTCAAAATGTGTTGATCTCTTTCCCACTTCCATAAAACATGACTGCTTTTATTTCTGGTTTATTGGTAATTGACTGCCTAAAGAACTGTCTTAAGAATGATTTGAAGGCAGGACCGTACTCTAGTAATAAAACACGAGCCACAAGTGTGAGTACCACATACAATTTTACATTTTCTAGTAACCACTTTTAAAAAGTTTAAAGAAACAGGTAAAATTAATTTTAATAACATATTTTGTTTAACCTAATACATGCAAAATATCATCATTCCAACTTGTAATCAATATAAAAATTATTGAGATATTTTATATTTTCTCTTTTGTGCTAGGTCTTCATGATCTGGTATGAATTTTACCTATAAAACATACGTCTATTTGGACTAGCCACATTTCAAATGTTTGATGGCTGCATGTGACCTGTGGTTACCAAATTAGACAGAGCTGTGAAGCCACATCAATAGGAGAAAGTGGGGCTTCCCTAGTGGCACAGTGGTTGAGAGTCCGCCTGCCGATGCAGGGGATACGGGGGATACGGGTTCGTGCCCTGGTCCAGGAAGATCCCACATGCCACGGAGCGGCTGGGCCCGTGAGCCATGGCCACTGAGCCTGCGCGTCCGGAGCCTGTGCTCCGCAACGGGAGAGGCCACAACAGTGAGAGGCCCACATACCACAAAAAATTTTTTTAAATAAAAAATAATAATAGGAGAAAGTGCAATAATCAATTAGAAGCATCCACAATGAGCAGGGAATTGGAGGGGAGGCACTAGTGCCATATAGTTGTCATCGCCGGGTAGTGGACACCAAATGGCCTAATTACTAGTCCTCTGAAGATCAGGAAAAATAAAGGAAAGATCAGGGGTGACTCGGCCTAGGATTCAATCATGAGGAGGAAACAGGAAATTCCACACTAGTAATTAGTGGTTAGGAGCACTGTAATTGAGTATAACATTAAATTAAGAAAAAGATTTAATCAAAACAAGTGTAGAATAGACCCAAGCACCAGCACTTGAGAATATATGTTTTATTCTTTCTATGAAAATGATCTTCCTGACTGTCAGTGTCAATATAACGGGCCTATTGAAGGGCTAATATTGATTGATTTATAAGGAGCGTTCACAGTGTGGTTGAATCTCCACTGTGAGAAACAGCCAACTGATATACTACAGAAGAAGTAGGGGAGGAGGGTATCTATGGCCATGAAAATAATCATGTAATCAGTAATAATAATAGGTCATATTTAAAATTTATGATTTTAAAAAGCACTTTATCCATTCTCATTTGTTCCTCATGACATATGGGACAGGCAGGTGAGATGCATGTCCCCTTTTAGACTGGGGAACTGAGATTCTGAGTGTTTGCCTAAGTCTCATAGGCAGAGAATGAG
The DNA here is from genome assembly GCF_059928025.1 of Delphinapterus leucas. Taxonomy (NCBI): domain Eukaryota; kingdom Metazoa; phylum Chordata; class Mammalia; order Artiodactyla; family Monodontidae; genus Delphinapterus; species Delphinapterus leucas. The sequence continues at coordinate 134,668,098 of NC_143131.1, read as the reverse complement.
TAGCATAGTTTCTCCACATGAAGCTCCCTGGTCCCTATGGGAATTCAACCTTGCCTTCATTATCAGCGAGCTCTTTCCAGCTACTTACCTGATGCAGCTATAAATATCGTTAATTCACTTTTCAAAGGCCTTTCCTCTTCTAACAGATTAAGTTCCTGTTAGCCTCCTATCCACCCCCTCTTTTGTGTCTGTGTCTGCATCTCCTCTGCCAGTCTCTAATCATATGTGTCCCTGGAAGGTGTAAATGTCTTTGCCTCGGGCGAGGATGCCTTTTCTAAAGCACCATGTGGAGCCGCCAGCAAGCTTCTAATGTGGGAGCAGCACTTTTCTCTGATGGCATAGTCCAGATAACAACTTGCAAAGTCACTCAGGAGGCATGGAAGGGTTTCAAGCTTGAAAGTGATGTGATGAGACAGGATGGTACGTGAGGCAGGTGTGCTCACCTGCCTCACACACCTACATAGCACTAGAGCACTGTTGTTGAAGTGGAAAGAGAGGAACGGAAATAAAAAGAGGAAGAAGAGAATCATATCATCATCATCAATATCGGCTCATCTTTCAGCTCTCAGTTTATATCAGTTCCTCGAGTGCAATCTACCTGTCCAACCCACCTAAAGTAGCCATCCTATCACTCTCTATAAGATCATCATCCTTCACTTTCTGCACAGCATCTGTCACTCTCAGATGTTTTTGTTTGTTATTACCTGTCCCCACTCCAGGTTGACTATCGGGTCCATGAAAGCACAAACTCTGCTTTATTCACTGGTCTTTCCACAGATAATACAACTACACCTGGCCCTAGTAAACACTAATTAAATGTTAGTTTAATGAATTAATGAGGGGCTGAGCTAAGTACTTAACATGGTTTACAGGTTGCATCACTGAATCCTCACATTAATCCAGGGAATTACGTCTTAACATCTGCACGTTACAGGTTCCTAACCTAAGTGTGAGATGATACGAGTTTATAATCTGCATACTGTAAAGTCACTAGGAATTGTCTAATCCCCAAATCTAAAATCCTTTTCTCAATGAAGCCTTTCCTCATTCATTCCAGCCTTGCTTCGACATTGGAGACTGTCAACCCTAGGTTTCTCCTAGAAAATCTCTTTTGGATTCTACTCATTCCGTCATTCAACAGAAGTTTGTTAAACACCAATTATGTACCAGTCACTATTCTATCGGCTGTGTATGCAAAGTTTTGATGGCCAAGCAGGAATGGGGAAGGGTCCCAATGTGGCGATGCTGCTTTTCTCCCCATCGTTTCTTCTCAACCTCCTCTATTTTTCCTCTATCCCTCAAATGTGAGTGCCCCCAAGGTCCAGCTGTAGGCCTCTCTCTGTGTACATTTCCACCTGTGATGGTGATTTCAATCTACCATAGCCTCTTAAACAGTCACCTATGTGTAAATGCCTCCTAAATCTATAATCTCTAACATGGACCTTTCTCCTAAACTCCAAATCTGCAACTCTTTTCTACCTGGATATCCCATTACCACCTCATCTCAACTCAACGACCCTAAAATGGAATCTATCCATGTACCTCACCCTCCCAAACTAGCTTGCATTCCTGGCACCTATTCTCTCAGAGAAGTCACAAGAAAGAAACCAAAGGGGCAAACTATTGGTAGGAGTATTGACCTCACAGGATGACAGATTGGGAGAGTCTGAAGTAGAGCGCCCTAGAAATCAGGGCTGTAAGTACAATGGACATATTTTCAGCTGCAGCTAAGGGTCAGCAAAAGGTCTAAAGGCTTCAGTGTAGAAGGTGGGATCAAGGGCTCCTACAAGAATGTTCAAATGCTTGCAATTAAGTCATTATACACTATTTAAAGGTCCCATTGTATTGATTCCACTTCAATCCCCATGTAGGGATGGGCTAGAGTCAATATGGAAAACCTTTAACCAAATACACTTTCTTCAAAAGTTGCCCAAAGCGTTTGAGTTGCAAAAACAAATGGAATATCCTTGGCCTAATGGATCCAGGTGAAAGGAATGCAGAGATTGCATAAGACTTTAGCATAAGAAGTCAACTCAACCCCCATCACTGGTGGAGGAATTCCCTATACTGCAGAAAAGACAAACTGAATTCATTGAGGACAACTGCTAACCAAAAATCAGTACCTGTGTGCTGCACATTCTTTGAGAAAGAATGCTGTGATTGATGAATGATTTCTGCCATGGTGGGGAGGAAGACACAAGGTAATAACAGGATTATTTCACATATTTGCCATCTGGGTGGTCAGACAGTTTTTAGACGTATTCTGCTAATCATACTCAACAAACATCAACATTTTCTTTTTGTACAATGCAAAAAAGTAGATTTAATTTTGACCAAACATGTTTTATTTGAATTAAGCTAAGGAATAGCTGCTAACAATACCATACTTCTAATGTCAAAGCCATGAGTTCAGTCCCTGTGGGCAAGATAACTTTGCTCTAGTGAGCAATTCCTAATTTCATCCCTTTTCAAAGTCACATATTTACTTATAACTACGCTATTCAGTTATGTAAAAACCAAATCAAAATGAAATGCACTGTTGGTATTTAGACGTAAATTCTCCCCAAATTAACCTATAGATTCAATGCAATCCCAGTCATAAATCCCAGTTTCTTTACAGAAATTGACAGAAGTTGATTTTTAAATCTAAACAGAAATGCAAAGGATAAGCAAAATAATTTTGAAAAAAAAATCCAAAGTAAGGGAACACACACTACCTGATTTCAGGAGTTATTATAAAGCTATCTTAAAAAGAAAATGTGGTATTAATAAAAAGACGTACTTACAGATAAATTGGACAAAACAGAGACTCCAAGAAGAGATCCACACATACAAACTCAATTAACTGATAACCAAAATGTCAAGGCAATTCAAACAGGAAAGGATAATCTTTTCAACAAATGATACAAGGGAATAAACCTCATCCTTCCTTTATACCACACACAAATAATAAGTCAAAAGGAATCTTACAGCTAAATGTAAGAACCAAAACTATAAAACTTCAAGAAGAAAACAGGAGACTTTGGAGTAAACATTTAACTCAGACCCATGAATACAATCAAAATGAAAAACTTTTACTCTACAAAATAAAAAAGAAATTATTAAGAAACTGAAAAGGCAAGTCCCAGACTGGGAGAAAATATCAGCAAAATAGTTACCTGATGAAGGATTGTAACTAAAAAATATAAAAAACACTCAGAACTCAATAATAATAGCTTTAAAATGATAACATATGTAAATATTTGAACAGTCATTTCACCAAAATAAAAGATATACAGATAGCAAATAAGCACACAAAAATGTGCTCATCATTATTAGTAATTAGGGAAATGCAATTTAAACCACAATGGGATGTCATTACACAATTCTTAAAATGGCTAAAATTAAAAAGATTGACACTACCAAGTGTTGATAAAGGTGTAACTGAGGGCTTCCCTGGTGGCGCAGTGGCTGAGAGTCCGCCCGCCGATGCAGGGAACACGGGTTCGTGCCCTGGTCTGGGAGGATCCCGTATGCTGTGGAGCGGCTGGACCCGTGAGCCATGGCCGCTGAGCCTGCGCATCTGGAGCCTGTCCTCCGCAACGGGAGAGGCCACAACAGTGAGAGGCCCGCGTACCACACACACAAAAAAGATGTAACTGAAACTTGCATGCATTGCTGGTAGAAATGCATAATGGTAGGACAACTTTGAAAAAAATTTGACAGTTTTTTAAAAAAGTCAAATATATACCTACCATAAAATTCAGACATTTCTCTCTCCTAGGTATATACCCAAGAGAAAAGAAAGTATATGTCCAAAGAAAGACATATGCAAATGTTCACAGCAGCTTTATTTGTAATAGGCAACTGGAAACAACTCAAATGTCTACCAATATGTGAATGGATAAACAAATTGGAATTCCATACAATGGAATACTACTCAACAATAGAAATGAACAAATTGTTGATACACATGACAACATGGATGGACCTCAAAATAATCAAACTGAGTGAAAGAAATCAGACAAAAAAGACTAATACTGTATGATGCCATTTATACAAAATTCTAGAAAATGCAAAATAAACTATAGTAAAAGAAAGCAGATCAATGGTTGCTGGGGAATATAGTAGGGGACATAAAGAAACTTGTGAGAAGTATGAATATGTTCATTACATTGATTTCAGTGATGGTTTCATAGGTGTAGGCATATGTCAAACTCATCAAATTGAACACTTTATATATGTGCAATTAATTTTATGGCAATTATACTAAACTGTTGTTTTTAAAAGCATGAGAAAAGACTAGAAATTTAAATAAAATGTTTAAGAAATTATATTTGATTACAGAAGTACAGACACTATACATTTTCCTTTGCCCTATTTGTATTTTCCAAAATTCTAATATTTATTATTTTTGAAGGTTTTTTCCCTCAAATATACCTTTATATTTGCTCATTATAACAAAGTTAAACAATAAAGGAGTTTAAAAGGCAAAATCTATTCATCACTCTGACTACCATCATCAAATCCCAATCCCAAATTAACCACCATTAACAATGTGGTGTGAGGCTTTCCAGACTTTTTTAATGAATGAATTAACATGAATTGTGTGTGTGTGTGTGTGTGTGTGCGTACACACACATATATAGATTTTTTTCCCACTTCTGCAGGAAGTTAGATCATGTAGTTTTAGAGATTACTGACCTAACACTAATTCTTGGAAACGCATGATGCATGATTCTACCAGTTAGAAAAAGGACTTATGACTCAGGTCCATTTCACAGTGAGTCCAGTGGTTCCTTGATTCCACCCCATGTTAAATACAACATTGCTTGTGCACCCAAACTTATAAATGTGACTGGATCTGGCATAATATTCCTTTTACCCTCACCCATCCAGATTCATTCCCTAACATATTCCCTGGATTTCCATATATAAAAAATATAGAGAGACAAAATCTTCCACAATTTTTGGCACTTATGATCCTTCCCCATGAGTTACACTTTGTACCTGACCTCCTGGTGCCTGCCAAAACTAAGTCTGGGTTAAGTCTATAGGCAATGAGAGTGGTGAGAGGTAGGTATTGAGGAGGATCAGTATTCTACTGTAAAGCTACCACCTCAAGAGAGGCTCTTACAGGTTCTTCAGTCAAGGGAGACTAGACTTCTCCAATATGGAAGGTCACTGCTACTGACCAAAAATGTTCAGCAAAATTTGGAAGTTCAACAAATAACAAATGCTGGCAAGGATATGGAGAATAGGGAACACTCATACATCGTCAGTGGGAATGTAAATTGTGGAAAACAATATGGAAGTTTCTCAAAAAAACTGAAAATAGAACTACCATATGACCCAACAATTCCACTCCTGGGTATATATCCAAAAAAATAAAAATGCTAATTCGAAAAGATACATACATGTCAATTTTCATAGCAGCATTATTTACAATTGCCAAGATAGGGAAATACCTAAGTGTCCATCCACAGAGGAACCGATAAAGAAGATGTGGTATATATATATAACAGAATACTACTCAGCCATAAAAAAGAATGAAATAATGCCATTTGCAGCAACATGGATGGAACTAGAGATTTTCATACTAAGTGAAGTAAGTCAGAAAGAGAAAGACAACCACCATATGATATCACTTATATGTGGAATCTAAAATATGACACAAATGAAATTATCTATGAAACAGAAACAGACTCATAGACATAGAGAACAGACTTGTGGTTGTCAAGGGGGAGGAGGGGTGGGGGAAGGAAGGATTGGGAGTGTGGGATTAGCAGATGTAACCTATTATATATAGAATTGATAAACAACAAGGTCCTACTGTATAGCACAGGGAACTATATTCAATATCCTGTAATAAATCATAATGGAAAATAAAATAAAAAAGAATATATATGTGTATATCTACATATAACTGAATCACTTTGCTGTACACCAGAAAGCAACACAACATTGTAAATCAACCATACTTCAATAAACTTTTTTAAAAATTAAATTTCGCCATTTGCAGCAACATGGATGGACTTAGCGGGCATAATGCTAAGTGAAAGTCAGGCAGAGAAAGACAAATACTGTATGATATCACTTATATGTCGAATCTAAAAAATATGACAAACTAATGAGTATAACAAAAGAGAAGGAGATTTACAGATATAGAGAACAAACTAGTGGTTACAGTGGGGAGGGAGCAAGGGGTACTGTGGGGACCGGGGAGTGGGAGGTACAAACTATTGGGTGTAAGATAGGCTCAAGGTTGTATTGTACAACACGGAATATAGCCAATGTTTTTGTAATAACTGTAAGTAGAGTGTAACCTTTAAAATTGTATTTTAAAAATAGTATTGTAGGGCTTCCCTGGTGGCGCAGTTGTTGAGAGTCTGCCTGCCAATGCAGGGGACACGGGTTCGTGCCCCGGTCCGGGAAGATCCCACATGCCGCAGAGCGGCTGGGCCCGTGAGCCATGGTCGCTGAGCCTGAGCGTCTGGAGCCTGTGCTCCGCAAGGGAAGAGGCCACAGCAGTGAGAGGCCCGCGTACTGCAAAAAAAAAAAAAAGTATTGTACCAATATAAAAAAAAATTTTGGAGGTTCAAAGTGCTGAGCTTTACTGGAATCTACCCATATATCCCCATCTTAATTTTCAGGATCCCACTCCTGCCAACACGAAGCATAAATTTAACATACGAGACCTTGTGAGACTTGTGAACTCCATTTGTGTTGTAATTCAGCCACTCACAGGATTAGACTTTGGGTCTGATTTTCAAAAACCTAACCCCATGGCTACAAAAGATAAGCTTTTTTCTTTTTTTCAGAGAAGTCATAGAAGATTTGTGTTTCCTTACTTGGCCTTTGTGCTAAGAATTAAAATCCCTGAGCTTATTATTTTCTTTCTCCAAATTCTCTGGTGACCTTGAAGTAGTTAATCAACTGCAGTCCTTAAATTTTTACTTCCACTACAGTGTTTTATGGTAGCAGCTACTTGGTTATCTTGCCTTCCATAGGCACTTGGCTCCAGGTGGCTACAGGTGATCAGTAAAGTAAGTGATTCGCCACTATATACCACATACTATCAGTGTCCCATTTACCACTGGCAACAGGCTCATTTATGCCATAAAATCAAATCTGATCAAACAGCTAATTCCAGATTCCAATCTTTATGGTTTAATTTCCTGGAACCATTCCAGTACCAATAACCGTATCAGAGAGGGTTCGGCCGGGGAAGCAAAGTCACTCTGAGTATATAAAATAAATACTTTATAAAATAAATACTTTAATATAGAGATCGGATCTTACACAATTGTGAATGAAACTGTGAAAGAAATAAAGGTCAAGTAGGGAAAACCAGATGATCAGAAGAACCACTAACCTGTTAATCTGAGAAGCCAAGAGCAATCAGCCTCTGAAGTATGACCACAAATAAGAAGCTTGTGGAAAGGTCTATGGAAAGCTATTGTTTCTGTGTTACTACTGCCTCTGTGGGTCCACAGCCAAGCATCTAGTGCTCGGTCTGGGACCCACAGTTAGGAAGACCTGAGAGCACCAACGACAAACTGGAACCCTACCAGCACCTGTCTGTCACCACAACTGACCACAACAACCCTCTGAGAGTAATGGCCACTTCTTCACTTCCACCTGCCCAATCTCACAAAATCTCCTCTTTCAGCCAACTCTTAACACAGAACCATACAGGGAAGGGAACTCTGGGAAATGATTCCCAGTTAAACCAAGCTGACCCAGCATAATCTAGCACGTATAGTATACTACAACGTAGGCGTATCATGCTTTCTTTGTTCCTTTATTGATTATATGTACTTAAGTTGACTCTATTAGCTGTTTAAAAGTGCTCCAATAAATATCCTTGAGTATATATATGTCTATATATATAGACAGATAGATATTTTTTTACCAGTATTTTTTTAGGTAAATTCTTAGAATTAAAATTGCTGGGTCAAAGGACATATGGATTTCAAGTGTTTATAGATGAGTTCAAATTGTCCTCCAAAATGGTTATGTCAATTTATACCCTTTTCTGCCTTCTTTTCTTGTCCACACTGAATATCATTTGCCAATATGATAGAGAAAAATGGCATCTTGCTTTTTTATATCTTTCACATGTCAAGAGATTTACATTTCTTCTTTCAGTTATGATTATAGTCTTTGCTCTTTTTATACAGAGTTTTTCTTGTTGATTTTAGGAGTTCTTTATCTTTTAATATATTTTAGGTAAATATTTACAAATATTTTCACTCAGCCTGTAGTTTACATTTTAGTTTGGTTTATACTGTTTGACTTTTTGTTTTACTTTGTTTTGGTTAGGATCCTATCACTTAATAATGAAAAATGTCAATGTGTGCTTGTGGGCTTAGTGAAAATACGACTCTATCAGTGTAAAAATTCCCCACTTCAAGAAAAACCACAGATGTATAGATCCAATTGATGGCAGGTTAGAAGCAAAGCTGTCCTAAATGAAGCAAAGAATTATAGCTATTCCTCTGCTCTAAACAACCCAACTGTAATTTTGAGAAAGTTCACAGAATCCCAATTCTGAATACAGAAAATCTCTTTGAATATTTAACAAATAATCGCATTAGGTTTCAGAATTCCAGTTGGAATTTCTTAGAGCCTATTTGACCAAGGGATATTAAAAATGAGGCACCCATGCTATCATCACCACCACCGTCCCCTTTTTTCACCCATGGTAGACAGTGCTAATTGATTATTCTTTCTTTCGGAGCCCAGATGTGTTCTAAAAAGCTTTCCCTATGAAGCATTCAAGGGAGCTGTTACCAATCAGTCAGATAAAATCTGTTTTGCCATCCTGTTTCTAATCTAACCTCCCATTTTCAGAGGAATAAATGGGAGTCCAAGGCAGGGATGTGACTTACACAAGAACATTCAGCAAGTTAGTTGCAAAGCCAGAGCTCAAAGCTAGCCTTCTGCCTCCCAATCTAACACTCCTTCCATGGGACCACTGTATCTTGCCACCACTAGCGAAAGCCCTTCACAGAGGATTTGGTGAAGACCTTTTCAAAGAATGAATACTACATAAATGGTTAATCACAGTATATGTGTCAATAGTATCCTGATAGCTTTAGAGCTGGGTTAACAGGGGACTAAGTTGGGCAATTAATAATCTATAAGAGGCACTGAAATACAATGACAAATCAAAGAAAGTGGAGACCTTGTCTCACTAAAAGCTCCACATGGAATTGGATGAAACATTGAGGATAAGTTGCTTGCAGAGGGCATAGGGAGCAAGGGTCCCATCAAAGAGCAAGCTCAGTACCAAAAGATCATCTCTAAACTAATGCTCTAGGGACTTCCCTGATGATCCCGTGGCTAAGACTCCACGCTCCCAATGTAGGGGGCCCAGGTTCCATCCCTAGAACTAGATCCCACATGCTACAACTAAGAGTTCGAATGCCACAACTAAAGACCCCGCATGCCCATCCTGCATGCTGCAAAGAAGATGCCGCGTGCCACAATTAAGACCCCGTGCAGCCAAATAAACAAGTAAATATTAAAATAAATAAATAAATAAACTACTGGTGTAATTAACTTTTGTTTTGCAAAGTGGAGCAATAATAAATTGTTGGGGACAATCAAGGAGAGACTAAAGGCTAACAGAAGCCAGCCTCCTCTCTGATCCTCCCCCATGCATGTTCCACTTCACCTCTGAACTGATCCTGAACAAATATTTAAGGACTATCAGTTTAAAGGATCACCATATTATTGGTCTGCTCTGAGCACCAAATCACTAATCCTCAGGAGGCAGTCCCAGGTCTCCCGCTAACTCCGTTTACCCCTGCCCCAAACTCTACCCATCCTTGCATCTTAACTACTCTACAAAAGCTTTCCTGATTCCCACCCTGCCCACTGTTATCCATTTCTCCTTTTGCTTGTTATCTGCATCTTGATTAGGCCCTGGGAATGTGCCACCTGTTATCAGCAAGTACCCCTCTATGGAGGGACAACCTGCTTCTTCTTCTCTACCAGGCACAAACTGTGCCTTTTCCTTATTTGTATGCCATGCAGCACCTGGTTGACACAGTCAGTGCTCAAAAACTGTCTGTTGATTAAATGGCGAAAAGGAAAATTCACAGTGACTCCTGGGCTTGACTTTCAAAGGGTCTGTGGAGACTTTGGAAGCACACAGAGTTCCATTTCCTCAAAGGCCTGACTGGGTCCTGTGCCATTTGTGGAAGGGTTCTGCTTGGAGAGGAATGATTTTGAATTGCCTACACTGTTTTTTTTTTTTTTTGACTGACTCCCATTTTATCATAATACTACACATACAGTAGTAATTTGTTTCTATTTGCTCTCATGCCTAAGGCTAGCAACAATTTGTCGTGAGACCCACAATGTAATTTATGGTATCGTGAAGGGCTGGAATTAAGGAGCTGGAATTAAGGAGAGAGATGAGAAAGAAAGAAAAGTGGGGCAGGAATAAGAGGAGGATGAGGTTGTTGGTAATGTGAGTTCACTGATAAATGCAAATCTTTATCTAGAAGAGTGGCTCTTAACTAGGGGGAGACTGTCCCCCCAGGTAGGTTACCACATTAAATATAGTACATCCAGTTAAATTTACACATTCTAAAATTTATTCATTGTTTCTCTGAAATTCAAATTTAACTACGCACCCTGTATTTTTATTTGCTAAATCCAGCAACCCTACCCAGGGGACACGTGGCAATGTCTGGAGGCATTTTTGATTGTCATGACTTAGGGTTGTTAAAAGATAAACTGGGGCATATTAAAATTCTTAAGAGTTTATTTGAGCAAAAATCAATTCGTATTGGGCAGTACCAAATGGGAAGTGATTAGGAACCTCCTCCAACAGGAGCTGGGGGCAAGACTTTTAGAGATAAGACCACAGAAGCAACGCAAGGAAAGTATTTGACTGGCTATGGCTTAAGTGGTTGCCCCATTTGGGAAAGCCTGGGTTAGCTGTTTGTGCTTGGTTAGCCTCAGGTTTTGATACCTTAACCTTGGGGCATTTACAGCCTTAGTCGTGGTTGCTTACACAGACTAAGTAAGGCATTAGAACCACCTCAGTTTAATGGCTTCCTTGTTTAATTAATTTCACAGGGTGCTACTGGCATCTAGTAGGTAGATGCCTGGGATGTTGCTAAACAGTTCCCCCCATAGCAGAGAATGATCTGGTCCAAAATGTCAACACTGCCACTGCTGAGAAGCCATGATGTAGAAGAATAATTTTCATCCCTAAAAAGTACCTAGTATGGCTAAAATAGCACCGTAGGAAAACAGTATGCATATGTATACATAAGCATATATATATTACCCAGAAAACATGTATGCAAAGCTTTTCTAATTTAAATCTACAAGCTGTGATGATCTACAGTTTTATCACAGTAATTTCTCCAATTTCTCTCTCCAGGATCCCACAGAGCCCCAAGGAAAATAGAACTAAAGCTCACAACTGCTGAACACACTACTCATTCCAGTAAAGCCAGCCTCTCTGCACCTCCCCTGTTCAGCTCTCACCACGCTCAGAATAAGGCAATTGCAACGGGGTTTTCGGGTTTTCGTTTCCAAGAGATCAAAAGTTTTCACAACTGATTAGTATCCAAAAAGAAACAGCCTCCTTTAACCTTGAGATGCAAATAGCCCAAGATTGTCAAGGGATCTGAAGAGCTGGAGGATCTGATTAGTTTCACATGCAAAGTCACAGGATGGTCCTGTCTACTCTCCTCGAGCAGGAAAGCTGTAACAAGACTCTGAGCTTTATAAACTTGGACTAATTGGTCTGTACCCATCCAGCAGAGTTCATTATTGTCATCCCCATTTCATAAAACACAGAAGGTGTGTAGAAATCTTTTTACTCCACCACCACTGGGCACGGGCTTCTTTACTTCCCTCTTCGGATCACTATACATAAACTCCAGGTACCAAAGGTGGGGATTGCTCTGCTAATTATTCATACTAGAGGGAAGGAAAGGTCTAGAATTAAGTCAAATCTCATTGCATGTGCCTCTTAACATTCCACTTGAAGGTGAGTCCTGGCCTCAGAAAGGTTTAAAAGAGTTCAGCACTCTTATCTAACAGTTCAGGAAACCAGGGAGGAAATTGCTGTCAATTACAGCCCGGACTTTGGAGCATGAGCTAAACTGATTTTGAAAGACCTGATTGCTGAACCACTTCCCACACACTGGCGGCCAGGACTGGAACCATGGCTGACTTCTCCAGACGTGCTGTGGCAATCGAGATCCAGCCAGTTGGTCAAGTCCATCCTGTAGCCTGTTGTCACAATGGATTTTCCACTCACATATGTACAGTTATGTCTGCATGTCTTTTGTCATCACCTCGCTCTCTGAAGGGCAGCATGTCAGCCTCCTCCAGGACCATTTAATGGCTGGAGAATCTTCTGTCAGGAGACCCTGCCTGACCAACGAGGTTTATGACAATCCCAGACTCTCTAGGGTTTTCATCTTGGTGTTTCCCTTCCTCTGGCACTGATGAGGCTTTATCTTATGCAAGCTGGCAGCTCGCTTTCTCAAATTGGCCAAAGGATACTGGTGGCAAAGACTTGCCCGGAGGGAGCGTGGCCAGCCAAAGATGCTGATGGAATCCTCGCTGTCAGCATTGACTCTGACTGAACAGCTCGGCACTGACTCCCTCACCCTTTAGGCTTTCCCCTACCTATCAAGAAAAAGGCAAGGCTGATAACAGGAGGTCCAGGCCCTACAAGATTTCTATCCCCCCTTACCTCTCGGGGATGCTTGTAACAGTAAGGTGTGGTGGTTAAGAACAGGGCTCAAGTTTCTGCCACTTTGCTAACCTCATACAAGTTACTTTTTAACTGCCATTTCCTCATCTATAAATAGGGGATAATGATACTGAGACCACAAAGAGTTGTAGGGAGCAATAAATGAACCATGGGCACATGGCAAGGACTCAATAAATATGACCTTGTATAGTGGCAGTGGCGGTATGGGCTCCCCCTGTCAATCAAAGTCACAGGCAAATTTAAGCCTCAGGCCCACTCTATGACACCCACGAAAATCCATCAATCATGGAAAAAACAAACTCCAAGTGGCCTCATTTTCTTGTTAGCCTGTTGCACTCTAAAACCACTCTCTATCCCCACCCAGTCCCAGTGCCCTACTCCCGCCCTGTTTTTAACTGAAATCTACACCACCCTTTGACCTTCACTCAGACAGCCCTTTTACATGCACCCTGGCACACATTAAAATCCTGCTGCCCATTCCATCAAAACTCCTGCTGACTCCATCGCTCTAGTCTCCTCCAGTATCACAGCATACCCACTGGGCTGGCCCTGGGCACTGGCAGGTCACACCACTACCTTCAAAGGGTGACTTGAGGAATGTCAGGAGGCCATGCTTGTCCAAGGACCTCCCCCCAGTGGTCAGTCTCAGAGCCTTCCTTCTTTCCTTACTGGCCTAAAAGGCCCAGTGTGAAACTTCTAGTTTAGACAACATCAAGTAACCCATGAGCTACTATAGAGATGTTCATTTATTACATGAGAGGTGAAGGAAAGCCACTTCTCTTACTAGGTACCCAGTAAGTCATTAGTTCAACAAAATTGATCAGATTAGTGCATTGAAAAGAGAGCAGACTGAGAGAGCTGGGCCACAGATGGGGAAGTTTTGCTGGGATCATCGGGGAAAACATTTTACTGTATGAAGAACAGGCAGCTCTGGGGACCATAATTATTGGGGGAAGAATGAGGGCTTGATATCTAGGAACTTAGGAGGAAAGAGGCCCAAGAATGTAGGACAGAGATACAGGAGATGTCAACTTCTCCCTCTCCCCTGTAGCCTGAGTCCTGCCTCCCTGAACCAGAAGGCAACAGCTGACTGGCTGGATATGCATGTTCATGAACCCACGTTGCTGCAGACAGAAAGGCATGAATATTTTAAATCTACATTTCCTGTTTCTGTCAGGAGCTTCAGAAACTTTTGCAGACAAATTGTGGAAGGCAGGAAATCTGAAGGTAGAAGTCATTACCTTCTTGGGCTGAAAGAACAATAAACTTTTTCACCTGCAGGGTCTGTTGGGTAACATATCAAAAGAAAGGGGTAGCACAGGGAACTCTACTCAATACTCTATAATGGCCTATATGGGAAAAGAATCTAAAAAAGAGTGGGTATATGTATATGTATAACAGATTCACTTTGTTGTACACCTGAAACTAACACAACATTGTAAATCAACTATACCCCAATAAAAATTAAAAAGAGGGGCTTCCGTGGTGGCACAGTGGTTAAGAATCCGCCTGCCAATGCAGGAGACACGGGTTCGAGCCCTGGTCCGGGAAGATCCCACATGCCACGGAGCAATTAAGCCCGTGCGCCACAACTACTGAGCCCGTGTGCCACAACTACTGAAGCCCGTGTGCCTAGAGCCCGTGCTCTGCAACAAGAGAAGCCACAGCAATAAGCCTGCGCACCACAACGAAGAGTAGCCCCCACTCGCCGCAACTAGAGAAAAGCCTGTGTGCTGCAACAAAGACACAATGCAGCCAAAAATAAATAAAATTAAATAAATTAATTTTTAAAAAATTAAAAAGAAAGGAAGGGAGAGAGGGAGGGAGGAAGGAAGGAAGGAAGGAAGGAAGGAGGGAAGGAAGGAAGGGGTAGGGAGGAACTCCGCACTTCCACTGCAGGAGGCGCAGGTAATATCCCTGTTTAGAGAACTAAGATCCCACCTGCATGCCGTGCAGCGCAAAGAAAGGGTCAGGGGAGAGTGCTCCATGTGGGGCTTTTATCATGTGCCTGTGGTGGGTCACTTTATATGGGAAAAGAATCCAAGAGTAGAAAAAGCAATAATAAATGCAGGTGAGAATAGCACATATTGTAAAGTATCTCAATTTATAAAGTCACCACTTTAGGTGACCTGAAACACTTGAAGTATCAAACGTAATTTTTTTGACTTCTACAGATGCCATTAACATTTGGCATCTAACTCCCTGATGTCTGCACACCTAAAACTAGAGGAAAAAAAGTAGGCAGACACAGTAGGGTAAAAACTCTCCCCCCACCTCCCCAAATCTCAGTGATTTGAGAGATAAAGGTTTATTTCTCATTCCCATCACAGTCCAGTGTGGAATGCAGTTCCTCAAGCACCCAGATCCTTCCAGTGAATTCTCTCTTTGGAGCTGGTCAAGAAGGGAGAAGGAGAGAGCCCAAAGAAGGCTTCCTTGTGCTTAACCAGCTCAGCCCATAGGTGACTTACATTACTTGAGCTTATATTACATTGGTGGGAACTAGTCACATGGTCCAGACTTAATACAAGGAGCTGGAGAAACATAGTCCAATATATGTGCCCAGGCAGAAGATAAAACGGATTGGCAAGCACCTAGTCTCTACCATAGCAAGTGACATTAATTTTAGCATCTAGTCAGTTTCACATTTGGTTTTCCCTTCATTAGCACAATATATAGTGCAGATTATGGTTGGGTTGAGCAAGATTCTAATTCAAAGCAGTCAGAGGAATCATCTTTCCCTAGATTGCCACATTCTTGGCAGGTTTGCTGTCACTTCCTATTTCCTGACCACAACAGACATAGCTCATTAATCATGACATTCTTCCCTATAACTCTAGTCACAGCCCCACAATCCTTCTCAGTATAGAACTACAGATATTCAGGACCAATGGATCAGAGGCAGCATGCAATACAAAACGTATTTTCATCAAGAATCATTGGATTCTTTCCACCCCTTACATTTTATAGATGAAGGAACAGAAACTTAGGGAAGTAAAATAACTTCATTCACTGACAAAGTTCTCTTTTGTCCCTACTATATATTAGACATGCTAGGTTTAAACAATACTACTTCAAACAAGATACAGGCCTGCCTCCAGGAATTTAAAGGACAGTGGGAAGTCAGATGAGAGGAGGGTAATTACAATACAGTGTGACAAGTGCTACAAAAGAGGTAGGGGTAGGATGCTATGGGAGAACATGACTGACATCTAACCTGCTCTTGATGAGGGTTAGGCAAATCTTGCTAGAGGAAGAGCCATCTACGCTAATCATAAAAATGAACAGACTTTAGCCAAGGAAAGGGTGAAGCTGAAGGATAAGAACATTTCAGGCAGAGGAACCAGCCTGTGCAAAGATCAAAAGGTAAAAATCAGGGCTTCCCTGGTGGCGCAGTGGTTAGGAGTCCGCCTGCCAATGCAGGGGACACAGGTTCGTGCCCTGGTCCGGGAAGATCCCACATGCCGTGGAGCGGCTGAGCCTGTGAGCCAGGGCCTCAGAGCCTGTGCGTCTGGAGCCTGTGCTCCGCAACGGGAGAGGCCACAACAGTGAGAGGCCCATGTACCACAAAAAAAAAAATCAGGATGGCAATATATAGAAAACTGCAAGAAATTTAGCCTGACTGGACCCCACAATACAGAGAGATTAAATTAAGGGTGTATCAATTAGCTGCTGCTGTGTAACAAGCCACCCAAAACTTAGTGGCTTAAAATAATAACATCATTATTATTGCTCATGAGTCTGTAGTTCAGCTGAGCTGTTCTTCTAGTCTTGGCTGGCTCATTCATGTATCAGCAGACAGCTGAGAGCTGGGCAGGTAGTCTCTCTCTCGCATGTCTGGGCATTAGCTAGCTATAGACTGGTTTAGGATAGCCCTGGCTGTGACAGCTGGGCTCTACTCCAAATAGTCTCTCATCCCCCTGCAGGCTAGCCTGACCTTGTCCACATGGCAGTGGCAGGATTCCAAAAGAAAGAGTAAAAGCACTCCAAGCCTCTGATGCCTGGGCTCAGAAATAACACAGTGCCACTTCCAGTGCATTCAGTAAGCCAAAGTGACAAGGACAACTCAGAGTCAAGAGGTGAGAAAACAGACTCTACCTCTTGATGGGAGAAGCCACACAATCTTTTTGCAAAGCATGTGCATACAGGGAGGAAGAATTTAGTCTATTTTTTAAAAAGTCAACCTGCCACAGAGGGATAGCAGTGGCAAGAGGTAAACCTGCAAAGATAGACAGGTCCAAGACATAAAAAGTCTTGTTTTTCAAACTCAGGTGTTCAGAGAGGCAATGGAGAAACAGGGAAGAGCAGCATGTTCAGATGTGAACTCTAGAAAGGTGTTACTTTAACCCAAAAGATAGTTGATGAAGGCCTGGATCATGGCAGGAGAGATGGATTGCACAGTGATTAGATTCAAGAGAAAACTACAGATACTACCTGTTGTGGGCATGGAAACGAGGGAAGCACCTAAGGTTTTATAGCTGGTGAGTAGAAGGGCTAAGATTAAAGCCAGGCCTTCTACATCCCAATCTCATGTTACTGCCATTCTTCCCACGAGTACAGTATTTTAATTAAGTTCATGGATTTTTCCATCCCTCCCCTACCAGTTACCGTGTTTCCTTGGCTGCTTTCTGAATCCATTACCAGGAAACAGAGGCACCAAGGCCATTCTAGGAAGTAAACCTCGTTGAGATATGAAGCCCTGCTTATCAGAGCTAACTATCAGTGGTAGAAAGCCTTTAGAGATAGGGAAATAACAATAGACCCTAATAACAAGGGTGTCCACCTGGTGTGGCCTGGAACATTAGTAACCGTTGTTAAAGAAATCCTGCTTATTGCTTAGCCAGGAGCATGCTTCTCAAAGTTGCTTATGTGATAAGCAGCTCAGTAGCAAATCAGCACCTGTCATTAGGAGCATTCACCCTTTTGACTTTCAATTTAGGACTCATATTTGAAATCATTTTGTTTTTCTCTGCCTACAGCATCTCAGTCCTTTGGCCTGTCTCTCCCAGTCAGCAGTCTGCAGGCCTCAGTTCAATTTTAACTGCTCTGAAGAACGGCTTCTTTAGAGAGAGCTCCTCACAAGTGAATCCCATGCATGCCAAATCAATATTGCCCATATTTTGTCTGATCTTTGCAAACATACCCTCCAAACCTGATGAAATCTACCTAATTGATTTTGTAGGTCATGGTGACAAACAGAAACTACTTCTGTTTATTTATAGTGGATAATTGCCCATACACTGCACTTTTCTAGCAAGGGGCTCAAATCAGTTTTTTTTGTTTTGTTTCGTTTTGTTTTGTTTTTTTGCAGTACACGGGCCTCTCACTGTTGTGGCCTCTCCCGTTGTGGAGCACAGGCTCCGGATGCACAGGCCCAGCAGCCATGGCTCACGGGCCCAGCCGCTCCGCGGCATGGGGGATCCTCCCAGACCGGGGCATGAACCCGTGTCCCCTGCATCGGCAGGTGGACTCTCAACCACTGCACCACCAGGGAAGCCCTCAAATCAGTTTTTGAATCTTCTTTCATTTAATATTACACCTTGACAGGTATGAGTCAGCTATCATTATTCCTTTCCCTTTTTCAGGTCCATTGTGACAGTTGATCTCCAAAGATGGTCTCAATAATTCTGCCCACCCTTTATATTGCATACCCTTTTTCAGCAATTCCCACCAAGAAGTGGAATCTGTTTCTCCACCTCTTGAATCTGATTTGGCCTCATCACTCACATGAACCAACAGAATATGGCATAAGTGACACTGGGCAACTCAATTGGTCTTGCAGCTTCTGGTGTGGCTCTCCTGGAGCTGCTGCCATGTTAATTAATGGCAGCCTGCCAGATAGCCTGCCAAGCTAGCCAGCTAGCCAGCTGGAGGATTAAACAAGAGAATGTGTACTAAGTCCCTAGCACATAGTAGGTATTCCAGTACATGTGAGTTTCTTGCCTCATTTTCTATAGTAATCAGTTCCTATCTAGGTAAGGCTTGAATTAAATTAGTAATTTCTGCACATTTCTTTTTAAGAGTGGGAGAATGGTTTTTCCCTCTTCCTTGTTCAGAAATGTACTAAGAACCTGGTGTGATCGTGGCCAGTTGAAGCGTGTCAAATATAATTACCATCTGAAGGACAACAGCAGGGTTCTTCAGAAACCCTCTGCCCCTTAGTGAGAGAAAGGTTTCACTTTGTAATATGTTCTCATCAATGAGCACAGAGAGGACTTTGAGTTCTGAATACTAAGTATAGTTCAAAAATCCAACTTATTGGAAAGGAAAAAGGAAAATCACAGGTTTTACAACAAAGTCACTCTTCAGGTTCTCGGAATCAGTTTAAAAGACCAATTCTACTGTTTGCCTGCCAGACCTGAGTATTTTCGTCCTGTGGCTGCTAACCGCATAGGTCTCCATGGGTCACCAAGGCCTCAGAGACTGGGCTGCTGTAGCAGGAAAAACCAGTCAAACTGGTGGAGGGCAGTGCAGCAGGTGGCAACTTACCTTGGAGTCCTTTGAGGTTTACAAGGAGAAAGGGGTGTGGGAGGTGGGTGGTGGCAGTGGTGAGGGTAGTGTGACATTTTCTTGCCAAGACTGTGTGACAGCAGCAGTGGCAGAGCTGATAACAGTCCAAAATCTGGGGAGCCATTAATAGAAAAAAATACAGTGCCTGCTAAAACCTCCTGACCACCAGCAGGAAATATGATCAACCAGGGTCTGTGGTCTTTCAAAAGCACCCATCCAAGACTCCAATGCATGCTCTTCCATTCGCGGAGGCTGTGCCCATATATAGGGTGCTGTGGGTGCTAGGGACTGAGAACAGAGAAGGGAGGAAGTGAGAAAGTCAATAAGCCCCACAATCAGGTGGGGAAGGTTACTCCTATGCCAGTTTTCTTTGGCATATGAGTTGATGCTTGCCAATACTTGCAATGAATTGAAGTCTGTATGAAAGTTATTTTAGTGAGTAGAAATTGTGACTCAATACTCCCAATTTGAGCAATGTCACATTTTTTTAAAAATAAATTTATTTATTTATTTACTTTTGGCTGTTGAATCTTCGTTGCTACATGAGGGCTTTCTCTAGTTGCGGTGAGCGGGGTCTACTCTTTGTTGTGGTGCGCAGGCTTCTCACTGCGGTGGCTTCTCGTTGCTGAGCACAGGCTCTAGGTGCGCAGGCTTCAGTAGTTGCGGCACGTGGGCTCAGCAGTTGTGACTCGCAGGCTCTAGAGCACAGGCTCAGTAGTTGTGGCACACGGGCTTAGTTGCTCCGTGGCACATGGGATCTTCCTGGACCAGGGCTTGAACCCGTGTCCCCTGCATTGGCAGCCTGATTCTTAACTGTGCCACCAGGGAAGCCCCAATGTCACATATTTTTATTTTTATAAACCACACAAAATCCACCTTCATGTCCCAGATGACAAGGTCAGTGAGAAGATGACATCTGTCATCAGTCATTTTTGTGGCTTCTCTCTGTCTTGGTTTGTATCAGAGCATGGGTGTGGTGCACTTCCGGAAAAAATGGAGGTAAGAGCTCTGGTTAGTCTTTGCTGGTCACTATCATCACCACTGTGCCTTCTAATATGTGCGCAAGTGTTGAGAGCTGCTCCCTCCATTTGTTGGTACTGGCCACTCTGTGTGCTTACTCCTTCAGCCTTCCTCTCCCTAAGTCCCTAGGCCACAGGGGCTGAGACATTCTTCTCAAGAGCACAGCAGCTACACAACCACCTGCTGGCCAAGGGCCTGTGATTTTTGAAGGGTTTTGTACAAGAGGCAGCCCAGATTTCAGACACCCTACACAGGAGTCTACAATCCCCATCCCGCCCCCGTCTTCAGGACAGAACTTCAGCACAGCGCTCTTATCTGGAAAATAAACAAGGTGGTCAATGCACCCGTGGACCAGGAACCTGAAACTCAAGGCTGCCTGCCCTTCCTTAGATGTGAATGGAAAATCTACCTCCTCATTCTTTGGCTCTGAGTCCACCACAATGAATAAAACAAAGCATAAACTAAGTAATTATTAATGACAGCCTCCCTGATGCTGAACCATGGTCATTTCTCTGTCTTTCCACTGTTGGTAAATAACAGTAAACCTTTCCTGATAGACAAAGAAATGCAAAGTCACTTACACAACGTGTCCATGCTTTCTCTGTCCAAGCTACTGTGGTCTCTAAGACAGTCAATTCCCAGGGAGTCATCACCAATTGTTTACTTTCCAGTATAATTACAATATGATGCACAACTAGGCAGTTATGTATAATGATCCCTTCTAATAATAATTATCATCATCATCATTAACATTATCATATATTATCATTTATTGGGAGATTATTTTGTAATAAGCACTATGTCAAGAGATATACTTGCATTACCTCATTTTATCCTCAGAACAACCCATAGAAGCAGGCATTATTATCCCCATTTTCCAGCTGTGAAAATCAAAGCTCATAAAGATTAAATTGCCCATGATCACTAGCTAATACATACAAGAAGTGGGGTCAAGGATACATTGTCTGACTTGAGAGCCCAAGCTTTGAACCTCTAGGATACGTAGTCTTCCTACCACATACAGGATATGCCCAAGCGTGGCTTACTAAGCCCCCGCCCGCCTCTCCAGGCTTTTGTACAGCCACACATCACATTTCAGGTCCAGCAAAGAACATACAACTCCCTGAACACGACCTGCTGTTTTACACCTTGGAGCCTCAGTTTCTATGGATCACTCTGCTAGGATCACCTGCTCCCCACCGCTTTTGCTCATTCATCTCACACAAATCAGCTGAGACATAAGTTCCCCAGGAAACTTTCCCCAGGCTGGGTTTGTGTCCTCACTCTGTTGTCCCCTAGCACTCTAGGCATTCTTCTGTCATTGTCCTTACCACATCATGTTGTAGTATTATATTTCCTTTTTATTTATCTGTCCTACTAGACTTCAAAAACAGGAGTTATGTAATATATGTTTTTATATAATATACAGTCATATATAATTTATATAATATATATTATATATAATATATATGAGTCCCTTGAGCCACTGTTAACTAAAGCACAGATGAAATGACAAGGTATCTGTGTCAAAATACTAAAGCGTATCTGTATATCAATCAGGTAAATGGTATTTATATATATATAAATATATACATATACACATATGTCCTGTTATATACATTAACGTTATATTTTATGATACATTTGTATTTTATATATATTTTTAATCTCCAACACATCATACATTCCCTATTGTGTATGAGATACTCAATAAATATTTGCTGACTTGTACTTCCTACAATGTTAAGTGAGTTTCCAGATGCTTATCTAAAAGTATTACCCACAGCTCTGAAACAATGTTAAAACTGACCACCATTTAATTCAACCAGTATTTATCACAGTCACTAAAAGAGCACAGAGAGATCTTGGAGAAAATTTAGTTCACAATGGCATGTAGATGAAAGACTCTGTCTGGAATGGGAAGCAAGGAGCTGAGTTCAAGTCTGTCTTAGCTACTTTCCAGCTCAGGCACTCATGACCTCCCTGAGCTTTGGTTGGCTCATCTGTGGAACAGGGTGAATCGTACCTTATCTACCACGAATGGTTGGTGTGAGGATCAATTAGAATATTTATGAATACTGAAAACATTATATAATTAAATAGCTTTGTTTTGTTTTTGCTTTGCATAGAGCCTGGGACATAGTAAATGTCCAATAGTTGCCAATAAAAGGAATTAATGATTAAACTCTTCATTCTCTGGTTAAGATATCAGAGGTCAGATTAAATAACTTGCTTAAGTTTCCCCCTAAACTATAAGCTCCAGAAAGCAAGGTATTTTTTTTTATCCCCAGCACCTAACACAGTACCTGGCCCATGGTAGATGCTCCATGCGTTTGCGGAAGGAAGAAAGGGAGGGAAGAGAGAAGGAACATCATACAGCTGGGAGTGACTGAAAAAAGGCCCTTCCACCTGATTATGGCATTAGGTACTCTAGGTCAGTGGTTCTCAAAGTGTGGTCCTGAGAACCAGCAGCACCAGCATCAAGTGGAAACTTGTTAGAAATGCTCACACTTCATCCTAGACCTTCTGAATCAGAATCTCTGGGGGTGAGTCCCTGCAATCTAGGTTTTAACAAGACCTCCAGGAAATTCTGATGTGTGCCAAAGTTAGATCTCATTGCTGGAGGACAAACTCTTCATCATCTGCTTATATTTGACACTAAATGGACAGAAAAGGGTGAATGTATTTATGGCTTTTAGATAATGTCTTCAAAAACCCTAATGCATATTATTTTCATTGTCATTTCCTTTTGACTTGATATATTTATGATACAAGGGGGGTACATTGCTGGAAAGATTGCATCAATAATGCAATATGTTTTTGGTTAAAAATAACATTTACTGAATTGTTTTCTAAGTATAGAAGACTACATGATCATTGCTAATAATATGTATAATACTGAAAATTGTAATGACACTTACATAGTGTTACTATATACCAAGCACTATTCTATGCACTTTTCCTATCTTAAATAACTTATTACTCAAAACAATCCCATGAGGCAGGTATAGTTTTTATGATCCTCATTTTACAGAGGGAAAATTGAAGCATGTAGAGGTTCTGTAACTTGCCAAACAAATGTCACATGGCTGGTAGAGCCAGGATTTATATCCATGCGGTCTAGCTCCAAAATTCTTGAGATTAACCACGTTATACCATAAATCACCCATAATTTAGAGATAATCGCTGATTATTAATATTTACAGAGAATTCAGAATTTTCCTTGAGGTTGGTAAAATATATATATAAACATATATAAATATACACACATATCTGTGCATTTACATATGTGTATATGTGTATATAATATATTGATGAACTATTTATAATTTATTTATTTATATGTAACTAATCATAATAGTTTTTACATTTTTAACTTATTTTTATATATTTTACAAATACATTTATTTACAATTTAAAAAATAAAACTGGGTCATATGCTGCTATAACCTAATTATTTTATTTAATAATATATTGTACACACATTCTAATATTACTACAACTCTACAATAATTGTAATGGCTGTACTGAATTCTCTTCTAATTTATTTAATCAGTTCTCTATATTGAACAATCAGATCATATCCAGTGTTTTGTATGGTAACACGGTAGTGAATATCTCAGAACTTAAACTGTGACAATCGTGCACTTCAGTTTTGAATCTCTGAATCACTCTTATTTATTTATTTAATTTTATTTATTTTTGGCTGTGTCGGGTCTTAGTTGCGGAATCTTCGTTGTGGTGTGGAGGCTTCTCTCTAGTTGAGGCGTATGGGCTCAGTAGTTGTGGTGCGCGGGCTTAGCTGCCCCGTGGCATGTGAGAGCTTAGTTCCCGGACCAGGGATTGAACCCGTGTCCCCTGCATTGGAAGGCAGATTCTTTCCCACTGGACCAACAGGGAAGTCCCTGAATCACTCTTAAACATGGGCGCACATAAATAAAGAAGAATAACTCTATCCAAACAGTACATACACTCCATAAACTTTCTCACTTTAATACTTTATGACAGCAAAATCTAATTATGCCCCACTGCCCAGCAGCAAGACTATCTAATAATTGTACATGTCATTTAAAAATACTCTGAGTGACAATTTTATTAGCTTTACATTAAGGAAACCACAGGCACTATCTTCAGAGATTCATAGATGCAGTAAAGGAAGAACTGAATAGCAATAAAAGGTCAAAATATTTATGAAGGAAAATAAAAGCTCTCCTTGCATCTAGATTCATCCCAAAGGCTAGACAGTGTCTAGAATGTAGCAAATGTTTTGTGAATGAGTATCCATCTAATACCAGTAAATAGATGAAAACATGAGAGAAACTAGAGAAAAGGAGAAAATAGGCCCTTTTTCCAGACTTCTCTGTAAAAGGCTATTGATTCCATTGTGGCAAATAATTTGGATATGATTCATACACCAACACTAGAGAGAAATAAAAATAGCAAAGTGATTCATTTACATACCACCACATTCCTGGTGCAGACTTCTAGGGCCTCGATGTGTTTGGATTTGGCCTGAGGTTTCTCAAATCCAAACTCCCAAGGAACTTGAGGGAAACCAAAATATTTAAGCCAAATTGGACGGGCCCAGGATGTCTGCTGCAAGCTAGTAATAATAGGATCTCTGGGTCCACACCTGTTACAGTGGGAAGGGGAGGTGCAACTCTACTAACCCAGATTTAACTGGAGGATTGGAGAAGAAAAAATAATGATTGAAATAGATGTATACTGCCAGGAGCGAGCAGATCATTTCAGTGTCAGAACCTACTGAGACCTCGTTTCCCATCATTATCTCATTCATACTTTGTTGCCAAAGGAAAATTTCGTACCGTGGAGAGACAGGTTCTTCTGGTATAACTGATCCTTTTGGATCATGTAACTAAATTTTAAAGGCATACTGTTGACTTAAATATTTAAAAAGCTTAAGATGCTGAAGTTGGAAGGACTTTCATGTTCAACAAATCTCAATCTAGCATTTCTCAGATGAGAAAATTAAAACCTAAAGAGACGAAGAAACTTCCAATACCACAGAGCAAATTAGTGGCACAGCCAAGATGAGAGCCACAATTTTGATTTCTGTTCTCATACCACATGGCCACTACCCCATGCTTGTGGCCTCGGTGTAATGATATTACACTTCCTCAGACCATCAGACAACAAATTTCATTTTACCCCAATACTGCTTAATTCCTTTGCATTATTTTATTCAACACCTATTTACTGAACACTTTCTAGATGTCAATGTTCTAAATGCAGGTGAGAAAGTAAGCAGCAAGATGTGTCCTTGTCTTCATAGATTTAGGGGGATACAGACGAGGAGCAAGTAAAGAAGATAATTTCAGGTCATGATAAATGCTATGAAGACAACATAATACTGTGGCAAAGGGTGTCTAGGATTGGAAGAGGCTACTTTATAGAGAGTAGTCAGAGGAGGCTTATCTGAACAGGTGACAATTGAGTTAAAACCTGAAATATGAGTAGGAGTTGGTCAATCAAATATCTGGGTGAAAAGCATTTCAAGCAGGGAAGAAAGTAAGTGGAAAATCCCTGAGGCAGGAGTGCCAGTTCCAGGTAAGATGATGTAAGCACATTCTCTCCCAGTAGATATGGCTAGAAAGCCTGAAGTTTTCTTAACTTAAACCATAGAAGGCAAATTAGAGAAGATCAGAATTTGAAGTACCACCAAACCAGCTGTGAACTTCCCCTTTTTTCCCTGGTATCCCCAACCTGGTTTCTAGACATCCTGATACCCAGAGCTTGTCAGGAGGCAGAGAAAGAGAGGTCCAGGAGAAGCCTTCTAGAGCTGGGCTAATGCTAAGGGAGAATGGAAATTTCTTGGGGGTTGTCCTTTTCTCTGTGCTCTCATGCACCAGCCCTCAGGCAATCCCACAGCAGCAACGATAGCAACAGTAACAGCAGCCAGGGCCTACAGGTGTCTACTTTCTGAGGAGGGGAGCCTTTCTCTCTCATTAGAGGGACTTTGAGCCTAAGGAGTGGGGGGAGAACACCTATTGCTTTTTTCTTTCTTACTGTTCTCCCACCACTGATGCAGGCACAGCTGTAGGAAGTCCAAGGCTGAGTGTTGTACCTAAAGGCCTGAGGACTGAACAGGGGAACACCAGGAACCTGGAAACTACAGGGAGATCATAGAAAGGGAGGAGTCAGAAGGAATTTTTTCATAAAAAAAGGAAATGCAAATGACTCTTAAACATATGAAAAGATGTTCCATCTTGCTCATAGCGAGAGAAATGTAAATTAAAACCATGCTGAGATACCACTTCTTACCTATCAGATGGCAAAAAGTCCAAAAGATTGACCACATATTCTGTGATGTTACTTTGGGGAAACAGAGCTTTTCATTCCTTTATGGTGGGAAGGCAAAATGGTACAACTTCTATGGAGGTTAGTTGGCAATATCTACAAAATTTTCATTTTCTCTTTGACTCAGAAATTCCACTTCCAAGTTTTGATCCCAAAAATACACTTACAAAAATAGGAAAATTTCTGTGTATGCTGTGCCAAGTGCAAATTGCATTACTTGGAATAGAAAAAGACTGGCTACAACTTAAGTGTTCATCGGTAGGAAGCTGTCTGCATAAATAATAGTCCATGCTCACAGTGGAGTTCTCCAAGCTGTAAATATGCTATGAAGTGATTTCCAAGGTATAACAATGAGTGAGAAAACAAGACAGAGAAAAGTTATTGCAGTAAGCTCCTGTTTAAATACATATATGCTTATACATACATGATATCTATGGTATATATATACACACACACATATTATATATATATATATGCATATATATAAAAGAAATTACATATATTTAAAACAAAATGTTACCTGCTGGGGAGAGAGTGAACAAGATAGAGGGAATAAGATGAGAAACTAGACTCTGCATATAATTTGTTTTATAGATTTGACTTTTAACCACCTAAATGTCTACATGATTAACTAACAAAAATAAAAATAAAGGCACTTCCTAAGAAATAAAAACAAAATGAAACAAAAACTAACAGTATATTGAAAGGAATTATTTCACATGATTTTAAAACATAGTAATTTGGCTATGTATCCCTAGTAAAGAAAAAGAACTGCAAAACTATCTTAAAGTATGTTTAGTAATCATATTGTTAGTAACAATATTGCTGTTATTATTCTGAAACTATTATATTCATGGTAGAATAAAGCAAATAAGTAATTGTTAATGCTGTTAGGAACCAAGATTTTCAGATTAGGAGAAAATAGATACAAATACTATGAAAATCAAAGATATTACATAATACCCTGTAATAATAAATTTGTATTATTATGAACTCATGATGTCTTTCCTTTTTAAAATAAAAAAAGTATTGCCAAGATCTCTCCACTGCAATGTCATAAAAACAATAATAAACCCAATAGAAATGAGCACTGCTAATCTTCAGATCATGGCCTCCAAATACCATTTCCTTGGAAAAATGGTTGACTTGAGGTTGAAGCAGAAAATGTAAAAGACAAGTCTGGATATCGTGTAATAATAAAAAGCGAGGAAGCAGTTAAAGAAGTCTGGTGTTGTGTCAAAAGGATTCAGGAGCCATAGTGAAAAAGTTCCCCTTGGCCAAAGTTGGAATAATCTGAACATTAAATAGAATAACAACTGTAATTAATTCAAACAAGTCAAATGTACTAAACTTCATGAGTTCATTTTTAAAAAGGAGCATTTCTGAAAGATGCTAGGGAACCAACTCACTATTCTGAATACTGGTGAATACAGAGAGAATCAAGCATTTATTTTTGTTCTCAGAGTTTCCAAACAATTGGTGAAGGAAACATTTCTCTTTAGAAAAACAAATAAATCCCAGTTGAATGAAAAAGTAATGATAGAATTAGAATGTGACCATTTTTGCAAACCCTGAATGAAATAATGGATCTAGTCAATAATCCTCAATGGGGCTTCCCTGGTGGCGCAGTGGTTGAGAGTCCGCCTGCCGATGCAGAGGATGCGGGTTCGTGCCCCGGTCTGGGAAGATCCCACATGTCGCGGAGCGGCTGGGCCCGTAAGCCATGGCCACTGAGCCTGTGCGTCTGGAGTCTGTGCTCCGCAACGGGAGAGGCCACAACAGTGAGTGCGAGGCCTGTGTACCGCAAAAAAAAAAAAAATCCTCAATGATAGCTTCTATTGCCATAGAGGGAGACGACCCCTCACTATGTGCCTCGTGATAGAAATTCCCAACACCACCTGTGTTGGTTTTCTAGCCTGGGTGGCTGAAACAAAAGAAATTCATTTTCTCACAGAGGCTAAAAGGCTGAAATCAAGGTGTCAGTAGGGTTGATTTCTTCTAAGGCCTCTCACCTTGCCTTGCAGATGGTCCATCTTCTTGGGTTTTCACTCTGTAACTGTCTATGTCCAAATTTCCTCT
The DNA here is from genome assembly GCF_059928025.1 of Delphinapterus leucas. Lineage (NCBI taxonomy): Eukaryota > Metazoa > Chordata > Mammalia > Artiodactyla > Monodontidae > Delphinapterus > Delphinapterus leucas. The sequence goes on along the minus strand of NC_143131.1, from coordinate 134,639,438 downwards.
TCTTATAAGGACACCAGCCATACTGGATTAGGGCCCACCCTAATGATTTGATTTTAACTAAATTACCTCTTTAAAGATCCTGTCTCCAAGAACAGTTCACATTCTTAGGTATCGGGGATTATGACATCAACATACAAATTTTGGGGAGACACAGTTCAGTCCATAACAACATCCATGACATATTCTTGCCAAAAACTAGAATCTGAATTAGATCACAATTAAACACCAGTTTACAGGGAATCCGGGGCGGGGTGGGGGGGGCAGTGTTGTGGGGGTGAGAAACATGTTAAACAACACAATGGGAATGCAGTCTGCAAAATTCAGAATTTGGAAAACTCCAAACTTCCAAGTGACCTGCTTCTGCAACAGATAAATTGCAAGGACAAAAGAAGAGGTACCCCCAGATTATGAGAGACCTAAGAAATACATGGATCAAATGCTATCTATGTGCCTCATATGAATCCTAATGAAACCAAGCAATTTTTTAAAAGACATAGTTGTGAGACAATTGGGAAATTTGAACATTAACTGATTCTGAGATTTTTTACATTATTAAGGAATTGTTTTTAGGTGTATTAATGTAGGTTGTGTTTTTAAAACAGTCCTTATCTTTTAGAGATAACATACTAAAATATTTACGTATGGGTGATATGATGTCAGGGATCTATTTAAAAATAATCCAGTGGGGAAGGAGGCAGACAGAGTGCAGATGAAAAAAAGAGTGGCAATGAGTTAATGCTCACAACTAGGTGATGGGTACATTGGGCTTGCTTATACCACGCTCTCTACTTTTGGGTATGTTTGAAGTTTTCCATAATAAAAAGCTTATAAATCAATAAATGAATGAACAAACGGGTGGTCATACCACGCATCCCACTGGGCAAGAGCAAAACAACTGAGATGAAAACAGGGAAGATTAACATACCAAGGGAAGCAATTGGGAATAAAATGTGACTAACACATAATAGCAACTGCCCTTTGTTGAGTAACAGGTAGATTCCAGGACAAGCACTAGGCAACATCATACATCTATACGTATAGTCACAAATTTCTACTGCTTTTCATCTTTATAATGTTCCTGGAGCAGGGGAGAAACTGGGTCATTTTACAAATAGAAAATCCAAGATTCAGAGATGCCTGAAACCATAAACTGGTAAGGACCTGAGATAAACCAGCACCCAAGACTTTGGTCTACAATGTGTATCCCCTTTCCCGTATCCCACTGTACCTTGGGGGTTCAAAAGGGAATGAAATAATGGCCAAAACTTGAGTCAAGAGGGAGTGGCCTCAATCTGGAAATAAAACTTTGTTTTCTTCCTTTGTTCTTAAGGAAATTAGTTTTAAGAGCTTTCTTAGCTTTGTCCTCTATTAGTACTCTTCTTTTTTTTTTTTTCAGGAAAAAAAAAAGCACTTTAAATGGTCCTCATCCAACAGAAATGCTTGCAGTCACATTTCTCTGCAGGTTCACTTTCACAGTAATGAATACAAAGCCTTTTCTTCACCCCCATGATGATATATGTAGAGCTATGACACCAACGTGGAAATATAAAGAAAACAGAGATAGTGTGGAAAATATGTGCGCATTTTTTATCTTCTGCTATGAGTTTCTAGGTATTCCTCTCCGCCAAAATAAAACTCTTCAGACATGATTCACAAGCTCATGGTATCTCAAATAAAATGTCATCCATCTTTTTCATTTGTAGACTATGTTTTGGTTCTGTTTTTTATTTTCAGTACACTCTTTTTAATAACGTGGGGAAGTAGACTCCATTTTAGAAAGATTTCCATCAAGACAGGTAACAGTGAAAGGATCAGCCCATGAAGCTGAAGCCTGGCTCACCTGTGATTCTATACAACCAGCCATTACTCAAGCTACTAGAATGTCAGCTTCTCTCTCCCCTTAGATTTTTATCTTCCTCATGAATGTTAGGGGAAGAGTTGAGGTGGAAGTGGACGTTAATGATTTGTCCCTTGCAGAATCATCTGCTTGACTGCTCCTTCAGGCTACTTGGTCTTTGGCCACTTCTCTCTGCAAAGGTGGTGGGACGGGTCTGGGGAGAGAGGGCCCTTACATCCCTTTATGAATCTGCCTTGAGCACAAGGATTGGGAGTAGAGGGGTGCAGAGGGGACTTTTGGTCTGGCCTCCCATTCATGAAAGGACTAAAGTTCTCCTGTAAAGATTTTTCTCAGTGGGCTTATAAATAAAGATAGGAAGATAAGGTGACAGGACTGAAAGATACTGATGTTTGCCTTGCCTTTCAGCTTTAGGCTTGTATCCTATCCCTGAGCTACAGTGTCCACAGTACGCAATTTGTATACCATTGTAATTATCCCATAAAGAGCGCAGTTTTATTGCTTGTATTTTTCGTGTGTGTGTTGCAAAGCATTAATTTGTCACATATAAATGTCTAAAGCATACCAATATTTTGCAATCATATTTTGTAATTTCCTTATTTGTTAATACACTGGTAGCCTCAAAAACTGGAAGTAGCTCTGGCTCCTTTGCTGTCTGAAAGGCCTTGAGAGGGACTTCCCTGGTACTCCATTGGTGAAGACTCTGTGCTTCCGATGCAGGGGCCTCACGTTCGATCCCTGGTCGGGCAACTAAGATCCCACATGCCACATGGTGTGGCCAAATTAAAAAGAAAAAGAAAGGCCTTGAGAAGAGGAAGAGGAGAAGGTATGGTAACAATAGGCACAACAGTGAACATATACTGAGCATTTTTATGGGCCAAGTGCTGCTGGGTATCCTAATTTAACTCGTTAATTAGCACTTTTTTAAAAAAAATAAATTTGTTTTTTTTTTTTTTTTTGGCTGTGCTCGGTCTTCGTTGCTGCACGTGGGCTTTCTCCAGCTGTGGCAAGCAGGGGCTACTCTTTGCTGCGGTACGTGGGTTTCTCATTGTGGTGGCTTCTCTTGTTGTGGAGCACAGGCTCTGGGAGCACGGGCTTCAGTAGTTGTGGCATGTGGGCTCAGTAGTTGTGGCTCGCAGGCTCTAGAGTGCAGGCTCAGTAGTTATGGCTCGCGGGCTCTACACTGTAGGCTCTGTAGCTGTGGCTCACGGGCTTAGCTGCTCCACAGCATGTGGGATCTGCCCAGACCAGGGCTCGAACCTGTGTCCCCTGCATTGGCAGGTGGATTCTTAACCACTGCGCCACGAGGGAAGCCCTAATTAGCAGATTAATTAACATGTATTAATTAATTTAATCCTCACCTAAGAGGTAGATATTATCTCCATTTTACAGATAAGGAAATTGAGGCACAGCTAATAAGAAGCTGTGTATCAAACTTTACTGAAGGGTTGGAAGAAGCCAAAGGCAGTTACGGAGTATGAGGGAAATAGCATAAAACTAAATACTAAGTATAACTTTTCGTGGTTAAAAGGAAAAGCACCTAAGAGGTTAAACCCTCCATAAAGGGAATTTCCTTCCTGGAATTCCCCCAGATCCTAACCTTGTTTCTGGACCCTCATATTCTTATATGAAAGCACCACCCTCCTCTCTAATCTCTGGAAAATTCCACCCTTTCTCACAAGGACTGTTTTTGCCCCGTCAGGGCCATATCTCTTCCCCAACCAGGGGAGGTGTTTCCCCTAGGGAAAATATCTCAAATTCTGAGTTACTCAGTCTGACATTACACTCAGATATTTGTCGAGGAGGTGCGCTGTAGGGGAGGGGGTTGTTGATACTCCAGGTGTCCAGTCCTCTTTGGTGTCTCTCTTGACATGGTAGGTGACAAAGATCTTCTATCTTGGCCTGTCAATAACTTTTGGACCTACTTGTATCTTCCAAAACTTAACATTAATCATCAGAGGCAGTTAAATCTAAACCAATCCACAGGGATATAGAGAATCATACCTAAATGCTTCATAATTTGCAAATGTATCTTTCTCAACACTGGAGTTAGTGCTCTGGATTATATTTGCTTCACTGTCCCCCTCTCCTCAAATAGGGTTCCCTTGAGCAAACTACCTTCCTCCCCATAACTACTTGGGGTGGATGGGAGGTGTGTGGACGAGGGTATGAAGACTTAGGTCTTCCAGCTGCACCACAATGTAAATAAGGTCATCTGAGACTTTTTTTTTAAAACATACTTCCTCTATATTCTAAGTCATCAATAAAAGACTATAGTTGATATTATTCAGTCACATTTTACCCCAGCACCAAAAGTATTCGTTGAGAGTTCCCTGAGAGCTTGGTTGTTAATAAACGCTGTATAACTACTTTCTGTGAGGCAAGTACCAGGGCCTGGCCCTTACCCAGCTAAGTTGTAAGAAATCTCATATTAATGTTTTATTATTGTAAACATCAGTTGGGGCTGGCCCCAAGCACAGGGATAAATTGGTACTGTAAACAATTCAAGGGCAGTTTTTAGAATGAAAGCAATTCCTAGAATAAGAAGTTTTCCAAAGCACTTTTACACCTACTGCATTGTTTCAGTCTCACGATAACTCAGAAAGGTCGTTAAACTTGTCATTATTACCTGCATTCATAGAACAGGAAATTGAGAGTTTAAGTGATTGGGCAAGGTCACCCAGTTAATTAATCAAAGTGCAAAGCTTGCTTTCGGACAACCTAGTCCAACTTTTGCCAAAGCATTGACATTTGCCTTCTTTATATCTGTAATGCATTTCACAGGATTAAAACTCATTTAATCCTTGTGATGGTTAATTTTATGCATCAACTTGTCTTGGCTAAGGAATGCCCAGATAGCTGGTAAAACAGTGTTTCTGGGTATGTTTCTGAGGGTGTTTCAGAAGCGGTTAGCATTTGAATTGGTGAAACGAGTAGAGCAGATGGCCCTCCTCAATGTGGGTGGACATTATCCAATCTGTTGAGGGCCTGAATAAAACAAAAAGGTAGAGGAAGGGTGAATTCACTCTCTCCCTGTGAGCTGGGACATCTGTCTTCTCCTGCCCTTGACATTATAACTCCTGGTTCTTGGGCTTTCAAACTTGGACTGGGACTTACACCATTGTCCTCCCTCAGCCACCTCCCTTAGTGGGTTCAGCATTGTGTTAATCAAGAATACAAGTCTGGGACTTCCCTGGTGGTGCAGTGGTTAAGAATCTGCCTGCCAATGCAGGGGATACAGGTTCGAGCCCTGGTCCTGGAAGATTCCACGTGCCACAGAGCAACTAAGCCCGTGCGCCACAACTACTGAGCCTGTGCTCTAGAACCTGTGAGCCACAACTACTGAGCCCATGTGCCACAACTACTGAAGCTTGCGTGCCACAACTACTGAAGCCCGTGTGCCTAGCACCCGTGCTCCGCAACAAGAGAAACCACTGCAATGAGAAGCCAGCGAACCGCAATGAAGAGCAGCCCCCACTTGCCACAACTAGAGAAAGCCCGTGTGCAGCAAAGAAGACCCAATGCAGCCAAGAATAAATAAATAAATTAAAAATAAATAAATAAAACAAAATAAAAATTAAAAGGTAGATATGGGGGGAAAAAAAAAGAATACAAGTCTGAGATCCTGGAATGACCTCTGAAACAAAAGTACCCAAATTGAAGGAGACAAAAATTCTTCATGGAAAATAAGAGCCAGCAATAATTCTAGTCATTATTATTGACATTAGGAATAACTTCTGACAGTTATCATCAATCAACTAAAATAATTCATTGGGAAAAGAATAATCTTTTCAACAAATGGTGCTGGGACAACTGGATATTCACAAGCAAAGAATGAAATTCACACCATATACAAAAATTAACTCAAAATGGATCAAGGACCTGAATCTAAGAACTAAAACTACAAAACTCTTAGAAGAAAATATAGAGGTAGATCTCTGTGACCTTGGATTATGCAGTATTTAGGTACAGCACCAAAAGGACAAGTAACCAAAGAAAAAAAATTAATAAATCGGACTTGATCAAAATTTTAAAATGTTGTGCTTCAGAGGACATTATCAGGAAAGTGAGGGACTTCTCTGGTGGTCCAGTGGGTAAGACTCTGAGCTCCCAATGCAGGGGGCCCAGGTTCAATCCCTGGTCAGGGGACTAGATCCCACATGCACGCCACAAATGAAGAGTTTGCATGCCGCAGCTAAGAGTCTGCATGCCAAAACTAATTAGTCTGCATGCCAAAACTAAGAAGTCCGCATGACACAACTAAAAGACCCTGCATGCCACAACTAAGGATCCCACATGCCTCAGCAAAGATCCGGCATGCCTCAGTGAAGATCCCACATGACACAACTAAGACTTGGTGCAGCCTAAGTAAACAAATAAATACGGACTTCCCTGGTGGCGCAGTGGTTAAGAATCCGCCTGCCAATGCAGGAGACATGGGTTTGATCCCTGGTCCGGGAAGATCCCATATGCCACAGAGCAACTAAGCCCATGTGCCACAACTACTGAGCCTGTGCTCTAGAGACCATGAGCCACAACTATGGAAGCCCGCACACCCTAGAGCCCCTGCACCGCAACTACTGAGCCCACACACCACAACTACTGAAGCCCGCGTGCTCTAGGGCCCGTGAGCCACAACTACTGAGCCCGCATGCTTCAACTACTGAAGCCCGTGGGCCTAGGGCCCATGCACCGCAACCAAAAGCAGCCCCTGCTTATCACAACTAGAGATAGCCTGCGTGCAGCAATGAAGACCCAACGCAGCCCAAAATAAATAAAGTTAAAAAAAAGGACTCAATTGACTGGTCTTAAATCATTATTATAAATAAATAAGATTTTTTTTAATTTTTAAATTTTATTTATTTTTGGTTGCGTTGGGTCTTCATTGCTGAGCGCAGACTTTCTCTAGTTGTGTCGTGCGGGAGCTACTCTTTTGTTGTGGTGCACAGGCTTCTCATTGCAGTGGCTTCTCTTATTGTGGAGCATGAGCTCTAGGTGTGCAGGCTCAGTAGTTGTGGCACACGGGCTTAGTTGCTCTGTGGCATGTGGGATCTTCCCAGACCAGGGCTCGAACCCATGTCCCCTGTATTGGCAGGCAGATTCTTTTTTTTTTTGCGGTACACAGGCCTCTCACTGTTGTGGCCTCTCCCATTGCGGAGCACAGGCTCCGGACGCGCAGGTTCAGTGGCCATGGCTCATGGGCCCAGCCGCTCCACAGCATGTGGGATCTTCCCGGACCCGGGCACGAACTGTGTCCCCTGCATCGGCAGGCGGACTCTCAACCACTGCGCCACCAGGGAATCCCGGCAGTCAGATTCTTACACACTGCGTCACCAGGGAAGTCCCTAAATATTTTTTTTTTAAGTGACAAAGACAACGTACAAAATGCGAGAAAGAAATGCGCGCGTAGCACCGGGGCTGCGCATGCGTCAGACGTCTTCTCCCGGAAGCCGCTTCCTAGGTTCTGAGCGTGAAGTCGGTTTCTAGCTTCTGAGTGTGAACCCGCAGAGATGAACCCTTTAACTAAAGTTAAGCTGATCAACGAGCTGAATGAGCATGAGGTCCAGCTGGGGGTAGCGGAGAAGGTGTCTTGGCACTCCGAGTGCAAGGACAGCGCCTGGATCTTCTTGGGAGGGCTTCCTTATGAGCTGACTGAAGGGGACATCATCTGTGTGTTCTCACAATATGGCGAAATTGTTAACATTGTTTTGGTACGGGACAAGAAGACTGGGAAATCCAAAGGATTCTGTTTCCTCTGCTATGAAGACCAGAGGAGCACAATTCTGGCTGTTGACAATTTTAATGGGATCAAGATCAAAGGAAGAACTATCCGAGTGGATCATGTGTCTAACTATTGGGCCCCTAAGGACTCAGAAGAAATGGATGATGTGACCAAAGAGCTGCAGAAGAGGGGGCTGCGGGGCTCACACTCCCTCACTGAGTTCATCTGAGGGCTCTGAAGATGGCAAACCCACCAGAAAACACAAAAAAGACAGAAAGGAAAGGAAGAAAAGAAAAGAAGAAAAAGAGAAGACTGACCAGGAGGTACAGGCAGAGCAGCCAGCCTCCTCTTCATCACCCAGAAGCAAAATGATAAAGGAAAAGGATGACCCTGGCTCTAAAAAGCACAGTGGCAAGAAATCAGAGAGGGGTCAGAAGTCAGAGTCTAGGGAGGTGTGGAAGCCCCAGCCCAGCTCCCCTGAGATCAGGACGACCTGCCATGGTGGAACAGAGGACCGAGAGAGGGAGCCGAGGAAGGAGAAGCCCAAGCACGAACACAAGTCATCAAGCAGGAGGGAAGAGAGAGAAGACAAGAACAGAGATAGAGACAGAGGTCGAAGCTCAGACGCACATTGCAGCCGGCACAGTGAGCGCTCTGAGGGGCTTAGTCACAGAAGTAGAAGTAGGAGTCAAGATAAATCCCACAGGCATAAAAGGGCCCGGCACTCCCGGGACCGGGAGTCCTCTAATCCTAGTGACCACAGGCATCACTGAAGCCACAGCCTGTTCAGCTGCATGGTAGAATTGGAAATGAACTGTGTTTTTTGTTTGTTTGTTTGTTTTTTCTGTACGCGGGCCTCTCACTGTTGTGGCCTCTCCCGTTGCGGAGCAAAGGCTCCAGACGCGCAGGCTCAGCGGGGATGGCTCAGCATGTGGGATCTTCCCGGACCGGGGCACGAACCAGCGTCCCATGCATCGGCAGGCGGACTCTCAACCACTGAGCCACCAGGGAAGCCCCTGAACTGTGTTTTTAAAATGCAGTGAAATTCAGTTATGCTTTTACTATTTCTATATGTAAAATATCTGAGGATGAATTCTTTTATTTTTTTAAAATTTTTTTTACATCTTTATTGGAGTGAGTATAATTGCTTTACAATGGTGTGTTAGTTTCTGCTTTATAACAAAGTGAATCAGTTATATATATACATATGTTCCCATATCTCTTCCCTCTTGCGTCTCCCTCCCTCCCACCCTCCCTATCCCACCCCTCCAGGCGGTCACAAAGCACCGAGCTGATCTCCCTGTGCTATGCGGCTGCTTCCCACTAGCTATCTACCTTACGTTTGGTAGTGTATATAGGTCCATGCCTCTCTCTCGCTTTGTCACAGCTTACACTTCCCCCTCCCCATATCCTCAAGTCCATTCTCTAGTAGGTCTGTGGCTTTATTCCTGACTTACCCCTAGGTTCTTCATGACATTTTTTTTTCTTAAATTCCGTATATATCTGTTAGCATACGGTATTTGTCTTTCTCTTTCTGACTTACTTCACTCTGTATGACAGACTCTAGGTCTATCCACCTCATTACAAATAGCTCAATTTCGTTTCTTTTTATGGCTGAGTAATATTCCATTGTATATATGTGCCACATCTTCTTTATCCATTCATCCGATGATGGACACTTAGGTTGTTTCCATCTCCAGGCTATTGTAAATAGAGCTGCAATGAACATTTTGGTACATGACTCTTTCTGAATTATGGTTTTATCACGGTACATGCCCAGTAGTGGGATTGCTAGGTCATATGGTAGTTCTATTTGTAGTTTTTTAAGGAAACTCCATACTGTTCTCCACAGTGGCTGTATCAATTTACATTCCCACCAACAGTGCAAGAGGGTTCCCTTTTCTCCACACCCTCTCCAGCATTTATTGTTTCTAGATTTTTTGATGATGGCCATTCTGATTGGTGTGAGATGATATCTCATTGTAGTTTTGATTTGCATTTCTCTAATGATTAATGATGTTGAGCATTCTTTCATGTGTTTGTTGGCATTCTGTATATCTTCTTTGGAGAAATGTCTATTTAGGTCTTCTGCCCATTTTTGGATTGGGTTGTTTGTTTTTTTGTTATTGAGCTGCATGAGCTGCTTATAAATTTTGGAGATTAATCCTTTGTCAGTTGCTTCATTTGCAAATATTTTCCCCCACTCTGAGGGTTGTCTTTTGGTCTTGTTTATGGTTTCCTGTGCTGTGCAAAAGCTTTGAAGTTTCATTAGGTCCCATTTGTTTATTTTTGTTTTTATTTCCATTTCTCCAGGAGGTGGGTCAAAAAGGATCTTGCTGTGATTTATGTCATAGAGTGTTCTGCCTATGATTTCCTCTAAGAGTTTGATAGTTTCTGGCCTTACATTTAGGTCTTTAATCCATTTTGAGCTTATTTTTGTGTATGGTGTTAGGGAGTGATCTAATCTCATACTTTTACATGTACCTGTCCAGTTTTCCCATCACCACTTATTGAAGAGGCTGTCCTTTCTCCACTGTACATTCCTGCCTCCTTTATCAAAGATAAGGTGACCATATGTGCGTGGGTTTATCTCTGGGCTTTCTATCCTGTTCCATTGATCTATATTTCTGTTTTTGTGCCAGTACCATACTGTCTTGATTACTGTAGCTTTGTAGTATAGTCTGAAGTCAGGGAGCCTGATTCCTCCAGCTCCATGTTTCTTTCTCAAGATTGCTTTGGCTATTCGGGGTCTTTTGTGTTTCCATACAGATTGTGAAATTTTTTGTTCTACTTCTGTGAAAAATGCCAGTGGTAGTTTGATAGGGATTACACTGAATCTGTAGATTGCTTTGGGTAATAGAGTCATGTTCACAATATTGATTCTTCCAATCAAGAACATGGTATATCTCTCCATCTATTTGTATCATCTTTAATTTCTCTCATCAGTGTCTTATAATTTTCTGCATACAGGTCTTTTGTCTTCTTAGGTAGGTTTATTCCTAGATATTTTATTCTTTTTGTTGCAATGGTAAATGGGAGTGTTTCCTTCATTTCAGTTTCAGATTTTTCATCATTAGTGTATAGGAATGCCAGAGATTTCTGTGCATTAATTTTGAATCCTGCTACTTTACTAAATTCATTGATTAGCTCTAGTAGTTTTCTGGTAGCATCTTTAGGATTCTCTATGTATAGTATCATGTCATCTGCAAACAGTGACAGCTTTACTTCTTCTTTTCCGATTTGGATTCCTGTTATTTCCTTTTCTTCTCTGATTGCTGTGGCTAAAACTTCCAAAACTATGTTGAATAAGAGTGGTGAGAGTGGGCAACCTTTTCTTGTTGCTGATCTTAGTGGAAATGCTTTCATTTTTTCACCATTGAGGACGATGTTGGCTGTGGGTTTGTCATATATGGCCTCTATTATGTTGAGGAAAGTTCCCTCTATGCCTACTTTCTGGAGGGTTTTTATCATAAATGGGTGTTGAATTTTGTTGAAAGCTTTCTCTGCGTCTATTGAGATGATCATATGGTTTTCCTCCTGCAATTTGTTAATAAGGTTTATCACATTGATTGATTTGCATATATTAAAGAATCCTTGCATTCCTGGAAAAAACCCCACTTGATCATGGTGTATGATACTTTTAATGTGCTGTTGGATTCTGTTTGCTAGTATTTTGTTGAGGATTTTTGCATCTATGTTCATGAGTGATATTGGCCTGTAGTTTTCTTTCTTTGTGACATCCTTGTCTGGTTTTGGTATCAAGGTGATGGTGGCCTCGTAGAATGAGTTTGGGAGTGTTCCTCACTCTGCTGTATTTTGGAAGAGTTTGAGAAGGATAGGTGTTAGCTCTTCTCTAAATGTTTGATAGAATTCGCCTGTGAAGCCATCTGGTCCTGGGCTTTTGTTTGTTGGAAGATTTTTAATCACAGTTTCAATTTCAGTGCTTGTGATTGGTCTGTTCATATTTTCTGTTTCTTCCTGATTCAGTCTTGGCAGGTTGTGCATTTCTAAGAATTTGTCCATTTCTTCCAGGTTGTGCATTTTATTGGCATAGAGTTGCTTGTAGTAATCTCTCATGATCTTTTGTATTTCTGCAGTGTCAGTTGTTACTTCTCCTTTTACATTTCTAATTCTATTGATTTGAGTCTTCTCCCTTTTTTGCTTGATGAGTCTGGCTAATGGTTTATCAATTTTGTTTATCTTCTCAAAGAACCAGCTTTTAGTTTTATTGATCTTTGCTATCGTTTCCTTCATTTCTTTTTCATTTATTTCTGATCTGATTTTTATGATTTCTTTCCTTCTGCTAACTTTGGGGGTTTTTTGTTCTTCTTTCTCTAATTGCTTTAGGTGCAATGTTAGGTTGTTTATTCGAGATGTTTCCTGTTTCTTAAGGTAGGATTGTATTGCTATAAACTTCCCTCTTAGAACTGCTTTTGCTGCATCCCATAGATTTTGGGTCATCGTGTCTCCATTGTCATTTGTTTCTAGGTATTTTTTTATTTCCTCTTTGATTTCTTCAGTGATCACTTCGTTATTAAGTACTGTATTGTTTAGTCTCCACGTGTTTGTATTTTTTACAGATCTTTTCCTGTAATTGATATTTTGTCTCATAGCATTGTGGTCGGAAAAGATACTTGAAACAATTTCAGTTTTCTTAAATTTACCAAGGCTTGACTTGTGACCCAAGATATGATCTATCCTGGAGAATGTTCCATGAGCACTTGAGAAGAATGTGTATTCTGTTGTTTTTGGATGGAATGTCCTATAAATATCAATTAAGTCCATCTTGTTTAATGTATCATTTAAAGCTTGTGTTTCCTTATTTATTTTCATTTTGGATGATCTGTCCATTGGTGAAAATGGGGTGTTAACGTCCCCTACTATGAATGTGTTACTGTCGATTTCCCCTTTTATGGCTGTTAGTATTTGCCTTATGTATTGAGGTGCTCTTATGTTGGGTGCATAAAAATTTACAATGTTATATCTTCTTCTTGGATCGATCCCTTGATCATTATGTAGTGTCCTTCTTTGTCTCTTGTAATAGTCTTTATTTTAAAGTCCATTTTGTCTGATATGAGAATTGCTACTCCAGCTTTCTTTTGTTTTCCATTTCCATGAAATATCTTTTTCCCTCCCCTTACTTTCAGTCTGTATGTGTCTCTAGGTCTGAAGTGGGTCTCTCATAGACAGCAAATATATGGGTCTTGTATTTGTATCCATTCAGCCAATATGTGTCTTTTGGTGGGAGCATTTAGTCCATTTACATTTAAGGTAATTATCAATATGTATGTTCCTATTCCCATATTCTTAATTGTTTTGGGTTCGTTATTGTAGGTCTTTTCCTTCTCTTGTGTTTCTTGCCTAGAGAAGTTCCTTTAGCATTTGTTGTAAAGCTGGTTTGGTGGTGCTGAACTCTCTCAGCTTTTGCTTGTCTGTAAAGGTTTTAATTTCTCCATCAAATCTGAATGAGATCCTTGCTGGGTAGAGTAATCTTGGTTGTAGGTTTTTCTCCTTCATCACTTTAAATATGTCCTGCCAGTCCCTTCTGGCTTGCAGAGTTTCTGCTGAAAGATCAGCTGTTAACTTTATGGGGATTCCCTCGGGTGTTATTTGTTGTTTTTCCCTTGCTGCTTTTAATATGTTTTCTTTTTATTTAATTTTTGACACTTTGATTAATACATGTCTTGGCGTATTTCTCCTTGGATTTATCCTGTATGAGACTCTCTGTGCTTCCTGGACTTGATTAACTATTTCTGTTCCCATATTAGGGAAGTTTTCAACTATAATCTCTTCAAATATCTTCCCAGTCCCTTTCTTTTTCTCTTCCTCCTCTGGAACCCCTATAATTCGAATGTTGGTGCATTTAATGTTGTCCCAGAGGTCTCTGAGACTGTCCTCAGTACTTTTCATTCTTTTTTCTTTATTCTGCTCTGCAGTAGTTATTTCCACTATTTTATCTTCCAGGTCACTTATCCGTTCTTCTGCCTCAGTTATTCTCCTATTGATCCCATCTAGAGTATTTTTAATTTCATTTATTGTGTTGTTCATCGTTGTTTGTTTCATCTTTAGTTCTTCTAGGTCCTTGTTAAATGTTTCTTGTATTTTCTCTATTCTATTTCCAAGGTTTTGGATCATCTTTACTATCATTATTCTGAATTCTTTTTCAGGTAGACTGCCTATTTCCTCTTCATTTGTTAGGTCTGGTGGGTTTTTATCTTGCTCCTTCATCTGCTGTGTGTTTTTCTGTCTTCTCATTTTGCTTATCTTACTGTGTTTGGGTTCTTCTTTTGCAGGCTGCAGGCTTGTAGTTCCCGTTGTTTTTGATGTCTGTCCCCAGTGGCTAAGGTTGGTTCAGTGGGTTGTGTTGGCTTCCTGGTGGAGGGGACTAGTGCCTGTGTTCTGGTGGATGAGGCTGGATCTTGTTTTTCTGGTGGGCAGGTCCAGGTTTGGTGGAGTGTTTTGGGGTGTCTGTAGACTTATAATGATTTTAGGCAGCCTCTCTGCTAATGGGTGGGGTTGTGTTCCTGTCTTGCTAGTTGTTTGGCATAGGATGGCCAGCACTGTAGCTTGCTGGTCATTGAGTGAAGCTGGGTGCTGGTGTTGAGATGGAGATCTCTGGGAGATTTTCGCCATTTGATATTATGTGGAGCTTGGAGGTCTCTTGTGGACCAGTGTCCTGAAGTTGGGTCTCCCACCTCAGAGGCAGAGCACTGACTCCTGGCTGCAGCACCAAGAGCCTTTCATCCACACAGCTCAGAATAAAAGGGAGAAAAAGTAGAAAGAAAGAAAGGAAGGAGTTAGGGAGCGAGGGAAGGAGGGAGAGAGGGAGGAAGGAAGGAAGGAAGGAGGGAAGGAAGGAAAAAAGAAAGAAAGAAGATAAAGTAAAATAAAATAAAGATAAAATATAATAGTTATTAAAATAAAAAATAATTATTAAGAAAAAAAATTTTTTTAAATGAAAACAAAAAAATGGACGGATAGAACCCTAGGACAAATGGTGGAAGCAAAGCTATAGAGACAAAATCTCACACAGAAGCATACACATACACACTCACAAAAAGTGGAAAAGGGGAAAAAATCATAAATCTTGCTCTCAAAGTCCACCTCCTCAATTTGGGATGATTCGTTGTCTATTCATGAATTCCACAGATGCAGGGTACATCAAGTGGATTGTGGAGCTTTGATCCGCTGCTTCTGAGGCTGCTGGGAGAGATTTCCCTTTCTATTCTTTGTTCTCACAGCTCTCAGGGGCTCAGCTTCGGATATGGTCCCGCCTCTAAGTGTAGGTCGCCGGAGGGCGTCTGTTCTTCGCTCAGACAGGACGGGGTTAAAGGAGCCGCTGATTCGGGGGCTCTGGCTCACTCAGGCCGGGGGGAGGGAGGGGCACGGAGTGTGGGGCGAGCCTGCGGCGGCAGAGGCCAGCGTGACGTTGTACCAGCCTGAGGCGCGCCGTGCGTTCTCCCGTGGGAGTTGTCCCTGGATCCCGGGACCCTGGCAGTGCCAGGCTGCACAGGCTCCGCGGAAGGGTGGTGTGGATAGTGACCTGTGCTCGCACATAGGCTTCTTGGTGGCGGCAGCAGCAGCCTTGGCGTAGTATGAGTTCTTTAAATCCCTTGAGTGTTAGAATCATTCAGAGAGCTGTAGTTTTTAACAGCTAAATGTCCTGGATTTTTGAGCAAAATCCATTGTCCCTGAGAGTATACTTGGTACTTTTGGTACTTAACCAGAGTATATATCCTAGATTTGGGTTCATTTATGGCCCTTGAATTTGAGACCCCAATTTATGATGAAATGGCCAGGAAGGGGAAATACCAGGCAATTCTAGAATTCCAGTCTTTGTGAGATATTTAGAACACTTGCAGTAACATTTCCAGTTGGCAGGTATAGCCCTAGAGTAGAGAAGTGTAGCTTCACTAGGCTCAGACAGCTTGCTGTGAATGTGGTAAGGATTCTTAACATCAACTTGCTCCCTTCCCACCTCCCCACCCCTTTTTTGAAATTGTAGACTTTTTTTTGTTTGTTTTTGTTTTGGTTGATATGTCTCCACATCTTTTCCTTACAACTTTATTTATTTATTTTATTGTGAAGAAATTAACATAAAATTAACCATTTTTAAAGGGAAAAAAATGAGAGAGAGTACTTGCAAATCATATATCTAATAAGGGACTTGTATCTAGAATATATAAAGAAGTCTCACAACTTAACAACAAAGACAAAAAATTCAATTAAAATATGGGCAAAGGACTTGAATACATAATTCTTCAAAAAAGATATACAAATGGCAAATAAGCACATAAAAAGATGTTCAACATCATTATCCACCAGGGAAACACAAATCAAAACCGCAATGAGGTAGCACTTCACACCTACTAGAATGGCCATTATCAAGCTCTAAAGAGGATGTGAAGAAACTGGAACCCTCATACATTGCTGTTAGGAATGTATAGTGGTGCAGCCACTTTGGAAAACTCTCTGGCAGTTTCTCAAAAAGGTAAACATAAAAAAAAAAAAAAGTAAACATAGAAGTATCATATGACCCAGCAATTCCACTCCTAGGTTTATACCCAAGAGAATTAACATATGTCCGCACGAAAGTTTGTACACAAATGTTCATAGCACTATTTATTCAAGGTAACTGAAAAGCAGAATGAATGTGCATCAACTGATGCACAGATATACAAAATATGGTATATTCATACAAAAGAGTAATATTCAGCCATGAAAGAGAAATGAAGCACTGATGTATGCCACAAATGAATGAACCTTGAAAACATCATGCTTAGTGTAAGAAGCCAGACACAAAATGTCACATATTACATGATTCCATTTATATCTATTGTCCACAGTAGGCAAATCTACAGAGACAGAAAGTACATTAGTGGTTGCCAGGGACTGGGAAGACAGGGAGATGGTAAGTGACTGCTAACAAATACGGGTTTAATGATAATGTTCAGGAATTAGTGTGATGTGAATATGCTAAAAATCACTGAATTCACACTTTAAAAGACTATTATGATATGTAAATTATATCTCAATTAAAAAAATAAATTCCAGCTTCTTACAGGTGCTACATTAAGGAAAACAGATAAATCAATTCAGGGCATCTAAGCCCATCATCAGGGAACCCAGTGAGGAAAGAATAATGCTCAGAAAATCACCAGGGAGGTCAGATTGGTTGTTATGACTCTAAAAGTATTCTAGTAGCACTCCATGTCACTCTCTAGGAAATTTGCATCATGCTTTATACGATGACTAGCCCCAAAGTGAAGCTATGGCCTTAGGACCAAGCTGCTTTCATTTCTCATTAACCTCTATCTTGCCATCTTTCAGGTGTTTCCTCTGCAGTATCAGAAACAAGGACCGTCAAGTTTATGACTCTCAGATAACTGAACTCAATTCATTCAACACATTTTATTGAGTACCTGGAAAGTGCCAGGCACTTGCTATACCCAGGGAATCAGATGTGATCAGGATAAATGCTCCCTTCTCTTGATGAAACATATTCTAATATGAAAAATGGATAATAAAAAATATGCTGCTTCTCTTCAATGGCTCTCCCATCCCCAACCTATTCAAAGGCCTTTTCTGACCTGCTTCTGGAGAGGTAGGGTTCACCTCTGAGAACTGTGTAAACCAGGCTCCCTTTTACTAGCAAGAAATTAGGCAGCAGGAAGAGAGAGGTGAGGGTATTTCTTCTCCCTGCCTCAGCCTCACAGTTCTGGCAGTAAATTTCAACTACTACATCTCCTGTAGGATAGACTTCCTCTATAGCACCAGATCTCACTGGAAATTCTACTTTCTTCCTCTGTCTTTTCATACTGAAGCATGTGTGGCAGATTATCTGAAAAGACAGCTACTAATGATTCATTTCAACCTATATATTCAAGCTGATCCTCCCCTTAAAAAGTAGTATCTAGTTCACCTCCCCTTGAATCTGGACTTGCCTTGTGACTTGCTTTGACCAGAAAAATGTGGCAAATGTGATGCTCTGTCTGTTCTGGGACAAGTCCTTAAGAGGCCCAGCAGCTTCCACTTTGACTTTCCCGGGACCCAGCCACCTAATAAGCGCTCAGGCTAAATTATTAAACAGGGAGAGATCACATGGAAAGAGAGACAAGTCTAGCCCACTACTCACCAGTCCAGCCACCCCAGCACAGAGGTACCAGATGTATGAATGTACCCATTTTGGACCCTCACTCAGCTCCAGTTGAATTTCCCCAGCCAACTCTACCAAGTACAGAGCGGAGATGAGCCATTTCTACCAAGCCCTGCTCAAACTGAATAATCGTGAGCAAATAAATGGTGGTTGCTTTTTTTAAGTCACTAAGTTGTGGGCACCTTGTTACATAGCAATAGAGACCTGAAACTGATGGTAATGGGTCCTCAGTGCTGCTTAGTCCCAGATGCCTCGACATCCTTATTAATACCCTTAACCCTGACCTTGGCTCCATGAAGGGTCCACTGGCTTCATTCTCTTCAATTAAACCCTCTTGAGTTCTGTTTTATGTTCTGTTTTGAGCTCTGAGACACTGCCCAACACAAGTAAATAAATGAATAAGACAATCACAGATCCTTGTTGGTACCAGGATGAAAATAAGCAGGCTGCACGATAGGCAATGACAGAACCAACTTCAGGCAGGGTATTCAGAGAAGGCCTTTCTAACTAACTCTGCTTAAGCCAGCTAACATCTGCAGCAAAGAGGCTGAAGGAAATGCAGTGCTAGTGGAAGCAAGGTTGGTGACAAACTCAGCTGAGGAATACACTTCAGGTTCAAGTCACTTTTTCTGGTGTCTCTGTCCTGTGCCACAGAGCTAAGGCTTGCAACTGCTTTCATATCTCTGGGTATATCACTCATTTCATTCATCCCATTAGGCTGAATATCTGAAGTAGAGAAAAGACAAACAAAAAGAATGGGAATGGCTCCTTCCCTGCCATGCTTGCCTCTCATCTCCCAATACACCTGAAAATACAAGTTTGAAGGGTGTGAGCCATACTGCCTAAGAAGAACCAGGACTAAAAAATGGGAGGGATGTTAAAAAGGACTTTTACATAAGGTATGAAAACATATTTTTTTCCCACAGTTAGGAGTAATTTGAAATTAAGGCAACATATTTTTATCAATACAATTGGCAAAAATTCTAAAGAGCAATAGCATCTAGTGCTGGTGAGGATGTGACAAAATGGGCTTTTCAATATGTTGCTTGGTGAGAGAAAGAACTGCTATCCTCTCTTTGGTATACAATTTGGCAACATCCTTAAATAAAAAAACATATAACATATCTTTCCCTGGTCCCACTTTTGAGAATCTACTCTAAACACCATATGTAAAGATAGATGTGCAAAGATCTACTTTATTGCAATATTGTTCACAGTGGCAAAAATAAAAAGCAGGAACAACCTGATTATCCATCAATAAGAAAATGGTTCAATAAATTACGGTACATTCATATTAAGGAACCACACCAGTATTAAAAAGAATGAATTAGATCTATATTTATTGAACTGGAGGGATATCCATAATATATTATTAAGCAGGTATTTTAAAAAGCAAGCATCATGTATAGTATGATCCTAAAGCAAAAGTGACATATGTGCACGTATATTTGTTTATATTTATAGGAACATGAAGACAGTGTAGAAAAATACATATGCTTTTAACAGGATTACCATAGAGGGGTGAAAATAAATGGAAAAGGATCAACTTTTCTTTACATATTTTTGGACTGTTTCATTTATTGAAATGAGTGTATATCACTTTCATTTTTAATTCTGCTGTCCCCACCCTTCTTTCCACCTCAGGCAACCAGTTCTGATTTACTTCACCTTAGATTAATTTTAACTGTTCTAGAATTTTATATAAATGGATTCATAATTTTTTGTGTCTGGCTTCTTTTGTTCACTGTTGTGCCTGTGAGATTCATCCAGGTTGTTGTATACATTGGTAGTTTATTCCTTTTTCATTGCTAAGTTGTATTCCATTCAAATGGTGTATCACAATTTGTCCATATCCTGCTGATGGACATTTGGGTTGTTTCCAGATTTTGGCTATTGTGAACAAAGCTGCAGTGAACATTCTTGCATGAGAATTTTTTTTTAATTGCAGTATAGTTGATTTACAGTGTGTTAATGTCTGCTGTACAGCAAAGTGATTCAGTTATACATATACATACCTCCTTTTTTATATTCTTTTCCATTGTGGTTTATCAAAGGATACTGAATATAGTTCTCTGTTGCACAAGAATTTTGACATAGATTTCCATTTCTCTTGGATAAATACCTAGGATTTGAATTGTTGGGTCAAAGGGTAGATATATGAGGATGTATGAACATATTTTACTTTTGGTAATTAAAAAAAAAAAAAAAACCGGCTTCCCTGGTGGCGCAGTGGTTGAGAGTCCGCCTGCCGATGCAGGGGACGCGGGTTCATGCCCCGGTCCAGGAAGATCCTACATGCTGTGGAGCGGCTGGTCCTGTGAGCCATGGCCGCTGAGCCTGCGTGTCTGGAGCCTGTGCTCCGCAATAGGAGAGGCCACAACAGTGAGAGGCCCGCGTACCGCAAAAAAAAAAAAAAAAGTTGAAGGAAGAGTATGAATCTGTACTTCAAAAAGGTAATAATCCTTGCTATCTTTTTCTCCATCCTTCCCCTCCCAACAGGTGTTTGCATCTGTCAGTTCTTAGGCTTCCCAGGCCAGATCAGTGACCCACTACTTTTCAGGATGAATCATCAAAGATGGGGAAATTCTAATGTTATACCCGCCCAACAGGAACTAGGTTTAGATAACGCCCACCAGAAGGCTTAAGACTCAAATGATAATTCAAGAGAACTGCTAACACACAGGAAAAGCGGCTTCTATAGTCAGAAACTTATTGCAAACCAAACAAAACTCATGACACTCCTTTTCTATAATAACAAGTTGTCACCAGAATAGATACTTAGCATGAAAAAGAAGAAACGAGTCAAATCAACACATCAACAAGAGTAGCAGAAGTAACCCTACTGCAAGGGAGGGTTTACAAACAAATTGTGAACCAAACCTTGGCAACTTTCCAAACTTAAACTGAAAGTCCAAGATGCTATAAAAATCCAGTCAATACCATGAAGACCTATTCTAGGAAGGATTGGCTGGAATAAACATATTTTTTAAGTGTTAAAAAAAGGGGTACTGCCACACTGTCAATGACAGATTTTAGCACCCTTTTTCTCAGAACCGGCCTTGAGCCTTAACCCATAAGAGGGTCACAGTTTCAGTATATCCTCCAGGATACAGCTGTTTAGACCAGGGATGGACCTCAGACAGTTCAAGTTTGGATTCGAAGTGCCATGGGAAGCCAATAAAGTATTTTGTGCAAGTAGTAACATGGTCTGATTTATGATTCAAAAAGATCTTGGAAGAATAAATTAGCAAGCATTTGCAGTAGTTCAGATGAGAAATGATTATGGTTGACGATGGCAGTGGAGAAGGAGAGAAGTCCTAGGCAGCCCCTCAACATCTACAAGCCAGGGAGAGGAACAAAGGGTTTGTGAAGGAGTCGACATGTAGACCTAAAAGACTGTGGGGTCATGAAAGCTAAGAGAGAGGGAGTTTTGGAGAAGGAAGAAGTGATCAACTGTGGCTTCAGAAGTAATGACGAGGAGCCTGTCTGTGAAGAAGACAGCCCTCTGTTAAAGGGAGCAGAGAAACGGGGCGGTAGCAGGAAGAAGATAAAGTGACAAGGAAGTGACTAAAGCATGTTTGTAGCTTCTTTTGCACTGCAGATAGAAATCTAAAAGGCCAGGTTCTTAACTTGCCATACAAGTCCCTCCGTAGCGTCACTACTTCTATCAGTCAGGTTCCCAGTAGCAGACGCTGGCACACTCGGAGTTTAGCCGAAGAGAACACCGCAATGGGACAATTTACAGCCGTGCAGGCAGGGTGAGGAAACACATCGTATGGGGAAGCACCCAGGTGTTAGCTTCAGGGTGAGAACATTGCCACACAAAGCCTGAAGAGAAAAGGGAGGGAAACTTAGAGCTGGGGCCATGGAAGGGGGGCCACCTGACACCAGCAGTGGCCACGGAGGGCCAGAACCCTGTTGCTAAAGCAGGAAGGAAGGAGAAGGAAATATCTCTCCCCCTGTTTTCTGATCCACCCTCACAACATTGAACCCAACTGGAAACCACAAGCCATGAGGATGCAGATGATGTACTCCACAGAGGTCAGGAGGGCACGGAGAAAGGCAGAGAAGTCCCTGGGAAGTTGATTGAGCAGCTGACTCACCAGCACACCCTTGCTCACCTCCCCAGCTCATCTCTGACCAGTTTCCCTCCCCTCCCCCCCACACTGAGCCTTCTTTCACATCCAGGAACATGCCGAGCTGCATGCTACCTTGGGCCTGGGTACAGTCTGTTCTTTCTATCTGGAATACTCTTCCTCTCTCCGCCTTGTTAGCTCAAAATTATCTTTCCACCTTCACTTTAGATGTCACTTTCCCAGAGAGGCCTTTCCCTGCCCTTGTCCCTATCCCATCTTCAGGAAACACCACTGTTACATTCTCTCATAGCACCCTGTTCTTTTTCTTCTACAGCATTCTTCATCGTGTGCAATGATAGCTTTACCGCAGCGTTATTTGTTTAACATCCACCTACTCCCTCAGACTAAACATCATGAGAACAGGAATTTGTGTGTTTTCACAGGATGATTTTGGCAATGGGGTAAATGCCCAAACACATATTTATTTAAAGACTTAATGAACCTGTTATAATACCCTCTCCACCTCACCCATGATCTCTGAACACAAACGGTTTAGCAGTGATAACAGATCTTATTTAATCCGTCCTTGTTACATGTCAATCAGTGTGCTAGAAATTTAATGTATGTCATCTCATTCACCGCCGACAACAAAGTTCTAAGAGTCAGGGACTCTTTTCAGTCCCATTTACCCAGAAAGGGCGCCAAGGCATGAGAGGTCAAGGAATTCAGTCAAGGTCACACAGCTATGGGTTGTGAACCAAATCCCACTGATATCACAGCCGGTGCTCTGACCTTCCTCCCCCCACCACCCCCATTATACTGCCTCATTAAACATCTCTCTCTGGTTTTTGCTTGTTTGTTTATAAGTCTATCTTCCATATTAGACTATAAGCCCCTTGGGTAACAACAGGTTTTAGTCAACTATTTAACCCCACTGCACATTGCAGATGCTCTATAAACACTGAACGTCAACCCTTTCCTACCAGAAAAGCACGTCTTGTGCTGACTGACCTCTCCCCTCACCTCCAGTCTTTACCCACATTCATTCTGTTTATTAAAGAACAGTGGTCTCTCAGTCAGACTCTTTTGATGTCCACTGCAGTGAGCTCTTCCACTACAGCACAATTCTTTTAATGAACTGATAAAGAGTTCAAGGACCAGCAAAGCCTCCTGTGAACTCTGAACACCTGGGGGCTTTCCCAGGACGCTTGCCCTTATGCAGAAAGACCCTGCCTCAGAAACCAGCCAGCCCATCCTTTCTGACATCCACCCAATTCAGCCCTGAATCTCACTTGACAAAGCAGGATCAGTTCCCACAGTCACAGGCTGCCTAGTTGCTTCACTGACGGCAACTTGCATTCCTGTGAATAGAGCTTTCAGAGGCCCAGCCACTGGGAGCAGCACATCTACCCTGGGCTCCCCTGTGGTCAGGGGACAGAAGGGGAGAGAGCATTCCAGGAGGCAGAAAAATGATTCCAAGAGCACTTCTGCCTCCATCTCACCTACTGCCAGCACCTGCGCATTCTTGCAGAAGGACCTGGAATGTGTTAGCCCTTTAGAGAACTTACCAGGCTCTCTGAATAGGTCCACCCAAGCCCTCTAACAGCCCTGAAAGGAGACCGAATTTCAGCCAAGAAGAGCCCAACTGTCAGCAGAACAGAGAGTTAGGGAGGGCATGCCCTCCTACCAGCTTACCTGCTGCACGGTGCTGCGGCTCCACTTAACTCCTTACTTCTTCATCGCTTCTTTTTCTTTTCAATTATCCCCATGGCACTCTTTTCTCTTTTGCTCTCCACAACCCAACTTCTGTGTGATGTGGACCAAAAAAAAAAAAAAAAAGTCAGAGCTAGAAAGAAACTTGTGTCATCTAACCCAAGGCATCCCAAGCCCTGGCAAAATCACTTAAGAGGTTTTTTAAAATACAGATTTCTAGACCCTACCTTAGACCTGCAGTAGTAAATAACTATTGCTTTCGTCTGTCGAGGCATGGCTTTCTTCAGCGTTTCTTCAGAGAACTTTTCTTTCCCCAGCCTACATGGTTCTCCTAGGACTAGCAATTCCATGATGCACGGCCCTAAGATAGGTACATGATCCAAACTGGGCTAATCAGTCATCCCCAGTGCTATCAGACTCAGTGGAGGAAAGACTAAAGTGTCCCTTTCCCACTGGTTGCCTAATCGAAAAAAATGCAACCCACTCTCCACACAGTGGTAGCCCTATTTCCTGCCAACTAGAAGAAACTTATCTGCAATGAAGGAAAGTGAAAATCAGAGAGAGTTCTGACCATATCTGCTAAGTTCCTGAGGCAAATTCTATCTCCAAACTCCTCTGTCTCCTGGGTCAACAAATTCTCTTGCTTTGCTTAAGCTAGCTTTGAGAGTTTCTGTCATCTGTGACCGAAAGTATAGGGATTAATACATCTACTGAGTCAATAACTCAAAGGTTAGGAAACAGAATCTGAAATTTTGAAAGATGTGCAGGGATTTCTGATGTAAGGCTAGGTTTAGGATATTCTGATAGACCAACCCCTCAGCTTATAAGGATAAAAGCTGAGATCCACATAAGGGATTTGATAATAACGATGAGGTAGAATTTAGTGAGCACTTACTACATGCAGGACTCAATGTGAAATGAGTTATATGTATTACTTCAATCCTCAGCACATCACTTTGAATTTAGTATGTTTACCATATCTATTTGCTTGTTTACTGTGTCTGTTTTATCTACAATTATACATCTACCACCTTACCACCTAGCACAGTGCCTGCAACATAGTAGGAGCTTACTAAATACTTGCAATATTGAATAAATTTTACAGATTAATACAATTACTAGCAGCAGCAGTAGTAGTAGTAGCAGCAAGGTTACTAACATTTACTGAGTGTTTATTTTGTGTTAGATTCTATTCTAAGTTCTTTTTAAACATTAGCTTAATTGTCTGAAAAAGCTTTTAAGGTAGGTTTCTGTAATCCCCATTATGATAAGAAAACTGAGTCACGGAGATGTCAAATAATTTCCCCAAGGTCACATAGCTAGTAAGCAGCAACACTAAGATTCAAACCCAGGCAATCTGGCTCCAGCGTCCCTGTTCACAACCACTATGCTATACTGGTTTAATTAACTTATTCAGAATGACCAAGCTACTGAATAGCAGATACAGAATTTGGGCCTAGGTTTGTCTGAGTCCAAAATCTGCACTTTTTAACCACTACTTTATACTTCCTGCCTGTGGTTAATTGTCTGACAGTTCATGGTAGTCCACATAAATGGTCCTGGGGTCGTGCAATATACAATCTGCCTAGCTCTTGTGGTGACCCTCATAATATGATTCGAAACCAAGTATCCTGACTTCTAGAGAGGAATAGTTAGGTGTGATCAAAAACAGCCCTCGCTGGGCCAAGTACTGAAACCAAGGTACAACTGTTTGCCTCTTGTGTCAGTTTGGATACTGCAAGAAGCAAAAGCCAAGATGGAATTAGAAGTATAAGAGATTTATTGAAGGATAAATGGAAGAAGGAACAGGAGTATGTGGGAAGAGTTTCAGACTACAAGGAAGTTCTGTCAAGAGAGAAAGGAGAAGGAAGATTGGGTTGGAAGAGAATCTGTCCAGTTGCAGCAAAGCTCCGAGGAAATGTGGGCCAGGTCAGTGGGGAGCCCAAGGCAATGCTGGCCCAGCAGAGGAGTCCTGCTTTGGGCAGAAACAGCCTCACTCCAGAACACCTTGCTCAGTCATTACTTGGGAGCAGCCCAGTGACAGCACAGCCTTGGCATAAATGCTGTGGCTGATCCCTAAGAAGTGGCTGTCGGAGCTGCTGGTCATCCACACTCCTCTCAACTGGTCCTCTTAAAGATAGATCTGGCCGGAGCCTTCCCATGGCTGCCACAGCCCTGTACTGGGAATCAAACTCCTCTGGAGGAAACACCAAGGAGCCAGTCATAGGAGAGAAGCAGTGTTTACAATTGCTCCTGGCACATAAATAACACTGCTGCGTACATTTGCTTTCAAACCTTGTGTTGGTTTGGCCTTACTAAAAGCCCATTTAGTGAAAAATATGTTTTCCTGAAGAGGGGTAGGTGGGACTTTTTCTTGTTTATTTTTCTGTGGACACATTTAAATTGCCACAAAGAAGTTACTATGGAAACTGCTCCCAAACTTGCAAGATAAAGGGTAAAAATGGAACACTTTGTTAAAATGCAAATGATTAGCCTTTAGAGACCAGAGCACTTTTTAACAAACTCTCCTTGTCTGGCTCTTCTGAGTCCATTAAGGGCTCTCTTAAATCAAAGGTAGACAGGCAGGTTTTTTGTGTTATATTCTAGATGGCATTGGTCAACTGTGAAAACACCACAGGTGACGACTCTGGAATAAATCTAGACACTTTCAAACTTGTTGGATCAGGCAAAGTAGATAACAGTATTGTACTCTCTGGGTAACTCTGGTGAAGCTGACTATGAATTACTATGAATGTGCAAACAGGCCGAGGGCAGGGAAGGTGATTATTTTTATGCCAGGCTCATTCTGCTGGTGTACCCTGAACCCGCTTGTTTGAAAGTTAACTTGCTGAGCTCTTATTTATGGGAAGCAGTTTCCCTTTCTTATCTCCCCAGGCCACATTCCACCCTTTGAATCTTGAGCTGGACAGTCCTTTCAACACGAAACACAAACTTCTCATTCGAAAGGCCCATTTCTCTGCCTATCTCTTTACCTGCCCCTCCCCACCCACTCTCCAACTCACTTTACTTCTGTCTGCCTGAGCAATCCTATCTTGACAAAGCTCTCAGATAGCTTTGTCCTGATTTCTGCTTTTTGTACTTTTCTGCCTGGCAATTCTTTCAACTTGCTTGTCTTGTTGAAATCCCGGAAGTCTTACTGAAACCCTTTTTCAGAGGTGCTTCCAGTTATTAAGTGGATGCAATACGAAGGGGTGATTTGACCTGAAGAACTAACTGAGGGGTCACATGTTCTAGATTCTTGATTTGATATCATTGTTACCTAGCTTCATGACTAGCAGCAATCAATTTCAGGTCTCCTTTGTGAATCAGGGTCATCATCTGTTCCCTTCACCAGGAATTCTTTTCTTGCAGTTGTTTTGTTTGTTTGTTTTTTGCCAGCTCCTTTTTATCATTCAAGTTTCAGCTTAAATAAAATGTCATCAGGGGAATTCCCTGGCGGTCCAGTGGTTATGACTCCAGGCTTCCACTGCAGAGGGCACGGGTTCAATCCCAGGTTGGGGAACTAAGATCCTTCATGCCAAAAAAAGAAAGTCCTCAAAGAGGCTCTAAATACTCCCTAATGTTATTTTCCTCGAACATCATTCTTCATAACATTATCTTCTGTTTTCTTCAAGCACTTTCTATCTGCAATTATCGTAAATGTTCCCTTGATTACTATGTTTTCCTCCAAAGGACCTTTAAGAGCCAAGAGAGCTGAGGCCTTGTCTGTCTTCTTCCCAGCTGTATTCCCCACTCCTGGCACACAGAAAATGCTCTGTAAAAATTTGTATAATGAAAAAAACTATAAAATTTAAGCAGTTGGACCAAATGAACTTTAAGGTTGCTTGTGGCTTTAACATGAACACTGTCAAAAATGAGTAAGTTAAAAATAAAATGACAACAACCATTTAAATAAAACAATGAATGCAGTGTGGATGTATACTTACGCTTTAAGGATATACACCTGCCAAGTTCTTGGGCCTGTCATAGTGTTGTACTGCTGTTTTTATACAGTTTCCCAGGGAGTATGAACTGAATTTCTGAGCTTTATAATACAGTATTTAACAAGGATATCAAGTAGCTGTCTAAATATAAGAGCCCCGTATCACAGAATTAGAGTGGGATAGGTTTTAAAATACAATCTCTTCAATTTACAAGGATGTAAACTAAAGCCCTGGGAAGGAAGTATATTTGGACATTTGGAACCAAATTCAGCGTTGCTTCTGTCAGTGAGGAATACATACACCAATCACACTTCTTTATATGTAATCATTATTCATAACATAATAATGCTTTATATTGGAAAAACAAGTTTGTGTGACGAGATTCTATACCGGTGGTTCTGAAATGTGAGCATGGAGGATTTGTTAAGGCACACACTGCCGACCTCACCCCTAAAGTTTCCGGTTCTGTGGGTCGGGGGCTGGGGAGGGGTGCGGAGAACCCCGAGAGTTTAAGAGGAGCCCTACTAATCTTACCTCAGGAACTCTCTCAGCTTAACTGGCCCGCTTGGCGCGCTGAAAGAACTACAAGTCCCAGCGTGCCCCGCGCGCAGCGGGAGGAAAGTCGGGCACTTCCGCTCCACGCAGAGCCTCTGTCCCCGCGTCTCGACGTGTCACTGGCGGCGCCGCGGCTGTGGCACGATAAGGCGCTGACTGGGGGAGTTTGAGGCGGCGGCGACCTCGGCCTGGATCTGTCCCGGCACGGAAGGGTTCTGGGGTCCGTGGGGAACAGGAAAGGGAGGTGGCGGCTCAGCCCGCTCGGGGCACGATGTTGAACATGTGGAAGGTGCGGGAGCTGGTGGACAAAGCGTGAGTATCTGGGGTCAGTTGTGGCCGAGGCCCACGCGGGGGAGGGGCGGGGGGAAAGGGGAGCCTGGTGTGCGCGCGGGGCCTCCCGCGTCACGCCCCCCGTGTCGGCCGGCCCCATCATGGCGGCGTCCGGCTGTCTCCTCGGCCCCGGGCCGCGTCCCGAACCGCCAGTCTGGGAAGGGACCCTTCCTCGTTCGAAACATCCTCTTAGCCCCCTTCTCTCCTATGCAGGCCGTCCTCACCCTGCCCCTACCGCCACCCTTCTAGGCACAGACACTTTGGTCGGGGAGGGGGCGGGGTTGTCTAGAGATGGGTCAGTGCCCTGGCCGGAGAGCTGTCTTGGCCCCAGGCTTTGGGCTTTTGACTCCTGGGCAGCAGCGAAAGCTTGTGGGTGGAGGACTCACTTCACTGGCTCTCTGTGCACCTCAGAGTGTGGTGCAGAGACCTTAGGCCTGGTCGGGAGGTGTCCTTTACCTTGCTGGGTTTCTTTTAATTCCTAATGAACCTGAAGTGTTGGAGTGGGTGGTAGGTGTAACAAGTGGCCACTGTGGTCAGACTGAAGTTACTCAAGAGGAGACTCATCCTTCGCTTTTCTAACATCAGTGAGAGTAGATCACCACATAGCTTACTGTGATTCTTTTCCTCTGTTTCCTTTTCCACTACACTTCATTTTTGGAGGGCCACTTGTTCCATTTGGTTTAATTAAGAAGTCATTGAATTAACAAGAAATTTCCCCTAAAGAAGGAAACAACCCAGGTTTATATCCTGTTGATCTACTTTTAACTTCCCTGACAGGTAAAAAGACTAATATATAGTTGATTTTCTTTAAGATTTAAGTCGTAACTTTAGTATCTTACACTTAAATTGAGTGTATCAGATAGATAACAATGGTTAAGTAAGGTCTGCTAGGCCAGCAGGAAATAAAGTTTAAGAATTTTCCCCTTCCTCTCGGGTTTTAGTGATGATACAACGTGTGGTGACAAAAACATTTCATTTGTGCCACTTACCCAACCTAAAATCAGGAACTGTAGATGGCAAATTCTTGAGGCTTTCTTGACCCCAGAAAAAATAATTCATTAAGGGATACAAACTACTAGGTATAAAATAAATTAGATCCAAGGATGTAATGTACAGCACAGGGAATATAGCCAATATTTTATAGTAACTTTCAACAGAGTATAATATATGAAAATATCTAATTGCTGTTGTATACCCGAAGCTAATATTATAAATCAACTATACTTCAATAAGAAAAAAATTCACAGTGGCTTGGGTAATACATCAGATAGAATTTAGAGTCTGACCATATTTTCAAGTTTTCTGTGCTACCAAGAAGGCAGTAGAGTGCCTAAGGAGCACAGGTTTGTGAACCTGCAGAGCTGGATTCAAGCTCTGTAACCTTGGCAGATTACTTAACCTTGAAGTGCCCCAGTTTTCTCAGGTGCAGTATGAAAATATGATAGATACTTAGAGTGTTGTTGTGAGAATTAAGGGCTAAGGACTTAGCATATAAAGCCCTTAATACAGTAGGTTTAGATCAGTATGCTTTTGATAACTATAGCAGATGTTCTGCATCAAGAGTAAGATTAAACTTCATTAAGAGAGAAGCTCCATGTTTAGAAAGTGATTTGGTGATTTTGCTTTATCAACTATTTATTTGACCGTTAAGTTCTCAGTCCTTTATTTTAGGTTTGTTTTGCTATTTATATAACCTTTGCTTTCCAAAGATAAAATAAAATCATGTTGCCTTTTTTTTTCAGATCCAGGTTCGTTGGTTTTTTAATATTTGGTGTAAGTCTAGGATACCAGCTTAAATAGTCTTTAAAAATCCAAAAGCCTCTACAAAACTCTCTCTTTATTTCTTAGCCAGATGACAGTGGAAGAAAAACCACTAAAAAAACACGTTCTTATCTTAGGGGACTAAATCTGTAGTACTCAAAAATTTGAAGAGACTGTACATTTTTTAGGAGACAAATCAAGGCAATATTTCTGCTTTAATTGTTCATTTCATATTGTTTTTAACACTTTTGTTACTAATTTTCAAGTGCTTCAGGTTAAATTTGTCACATAAATAGTCAGCAAGTCAATCTAATGGAAGAGCTGCTGTTGAAAAATAGCTTCTCTCTTCCTTTTTACTACCCAATTTAGAATGGAGACTTGAACCAAGTTATTCAAGAACATGTAAGAACGTTGCCACCAAGGACTTTTTAAAGATTTCGTGGGTGTCTGACACATGATATTAGGATTACAACATGAGGTTATTTTACTGATGAATACTCAGAACTTAATTTTCATCTTTCACTGGCAGGAGAGAAGAAATTGTTCCCCCCAAATGAAAGCATTTTACAGAACCAGTACCTGTGGCACTGTGTGCATTTAGACTCTTCACCTTAAATTGCCATAATGAAGGTGAAGCAGATCCATAGAACCGCTGTTCTGATTATCAAGGGGATAAGGTGATGAGGAAACTTGCAAATGAGGAAACAATGAAGTGACTAAGGACTGCTCTGAGAGCTTTGTTGAATAGAAATGAGGCTTTATATGATAGAGCACTGGTTAGAGGTTTAGGAGACCTGGGTTCAGGTTCTGATACTGCCTTTTAAATTAGCCGTATGTCTGATCTGAGGCAGACTCATATGACTCTCTAGACCTTGGATTCCTTATCTTTAAATTGATGGGATTGGGCTAGAGTAAGACTTTTGCCAACAATATGCCAATATGCCAATATGCCAACTGGCATATTGGAGGCATGAATTTCTATCAGGGGGCAAAGAAACAGAGCAGATATTTCATAAGAGCAGATAAATTTTAGGAAGTCATTATCCTCCAGAGACAGTTTCAGCTGAAAAAGGAATTTTGTTTAAATGTGGCAATCAATAAATGTTATATTTAAATGCTTTATGCAGTAAATAAGTGCAACCCATGACTCTGGAAAATTAGGACTTTCATTTAGCATATATCCCTACCTATTAAGGTTTACTTCAGAAAGAAAAATGTGGTCTTTCAAAATGTGTCCTCTGGAGCTACTGTTAGATCCAGCATGGTGGCAGTTCTTAAGTATAATGATATATTTCAAATACTGGCTTTTGAGATTTTATGGAAGGTTGGGGAGGTATTTTCCACAATTGTTGCACCTGCTGGTGGTATTAAATGGCTCTGTTTTGCAGAACATTGTGGAACTGAGGAAAAGCAGATAAAACCATAGGCCAGCCAGAGCTTGGAGTGCCAGTTTCCTCCCACTTGTACTTGAGTTGCATTAAAGAGAGCTGTGGCAGGAGAGGATAAGTGGCACCACTCCCACCAACTGGGAAAAGCTTGACCATTGTCATCCTTTGACCTGCCTCCCTTTATTTGAGGCTGTAATAAAATTGAACAGTTTTATATTTTGTTATCCTGTTTATCGTATAAATTGAAAGTTGCTACAGCTCTGTTGTCTTTTTTCTTCAAATTTTGGAAATGCAGTGAAGGTAACCTGGTAGTGGTCAATCAAACTGCTACTTACTGTTCAAGCCCAGCCAATCCTTCTCTTTCATGCAGGGAGTAGTATTAACAGTAAATCTATTTCATCAGTGGCCCCTATTTTTTTTTATGATAGTGATTCAAACAGGGCTGGCCAAGGTCCTAAGGCAACTGCTATAGATACTCCATTTTAAGTTATTCTCTTAAGCATAGCTTGCATTTTTTTCCCCCATAAGTTGATTTTTTGGTGTTACTTGCATGATTTTAGTTTCTAAATGGTCACATAATGTAATAGAACTGTGGAAACTACTGATCTAGTCTAGCTGACTCCAGAGGGAGAACCCTTTGCTTTTATAGAAAATATTTCATTCAGTTATTTCAACAGATAATACATTTATTATTTCTTGGAATAGTACTGTATTTTCTGAACTTGAAAAATACAATACCTGCCTTCAAGAAATTTGCCACTGCAAATTGGTGCACTTGAACTTATCATTGGTTTTCCACTTCAGTCCTCGGATGTGTTCCCCCTGTTTCCCTATCTTACCAGTAAATCTCTGTTCAGTTTGCTTCTTAGAACTTGAAAACAAAGGTGATTTTCAGCTTTCTAGTTTCCCCCATCAACTTTTCTTTAAACCAGTTGTTATTGCTGTAACAGTAAATTCATTATCCTTCCTTCCTCTCTTCTAGTAACTGGACACAAGTAGATATTAAGAATTTAATTGCAAAGAAAGATGATTTTATCTTTGCCAGCATTTCTTAGGAGTGATTTTCTGTAGTTCAAATTA
The DNA here is from genome assembly GCF_059928025.1 of Delphinapterus leucas. Classification (NCBI taxonomy): domain Eukaryota; kingdom Metazoa; phylum Chordata; class Mammalia; order Artiodactyla; family Monodontidae; genus Delphinapterus; species Delphinapterus leucas. The sequence continues at coordinate 134,606,858 of NC_143131.1, read as the reverse complement.
GTCTGTTTAGTACCATTGCCAAGGTGCTTTTAAAAAGCTCTTAGCTGCCTCTTACATTTTCCTGTGCCCTTCCTGTTTTCAAGTAGTTTTTCATTTGTTTACTATGCATCCACTCAAAGTATTTGGCCTTTTTAATTTTAAGTACCACTTAATAGTACTCACTCCTAGGTTTTACAGTATGACTCCACAGTTGAACCTTTTTCTGTGCTCTTGTATTATTTTCTTACTTATTTCCAATGTTTATTTAATATTTCCTTTAAGAAAAAAAGGAAGAGTATAGGCAGCTTAAATAACTTTTTTTAGTCTTGAAGAAATTTTATTGTTTTATCTTTAATATTTAGATCTGTCTGGTTGGAATTTACTTTTTGGCTTTTATTATGGAAGATTTCAGATATATCCAAAACTGGAGGGACTGTTGTAATGAACCTCTGTGTACACAGACCTAACTTCAACAGTCTGACTAGTCTTGCTTTATCTGTGCCTCTGCCTCCCGCCCCCACTCCGTATTATTTTGAAGCAAATTCCTGACACTGTATCATTTCATCTATAAGTATATCAATCTACAAAAAGTAAAGAGTCAACTTTTTTTTATCATAACCATAATACCATTATCACACCTTTTAAAAAGGATGATTACTTAATATCAAATGCCCAGTTAGCATTTGTTTCTCATTTGCCTCATGATTCCTCTTTGATGTTTCTGAGTTGGTGGGTATCTCTTGATTCTTTTAATGTGTAGGCTCAATCTCTGCCTTCTTTTTTTCCCTCTTAAGGTTTACATGTTAAAGAAACTGAGTTTTTTGTACTTTCCTCAGTTTGGTTTTTGCTAATTGGATCCCATAGGGTTGTTTAAGTGTTTTTCTAACCTCTGTATTTCCTGCAATTTGGTAATTTTATCTACTCGATAAATTCAAGTTCCAATTTGGGGGGCAGCAAGACTACTTCATAGATTCAAAGTACATTTTTAGTACTTGTAATGGGTCTTATGTATAAAGATTTAGCTCTCTTTAGTCTCAGCTGACATTATTTAACATTCTGGGACAATGTATTTAACTGTTTATTCTTTTTTTTCCTAACGTGTCACTGCATATGAGCTTTCATTGTTTAGTCTAATTATGTGAATGTGTGCATATATGTATATTTTAAAAATATATTTATTTGTTTATTTTTGGCTGAATTGGGGCTTTGTTGCTGCACGCGGGCTTCTCATTGCAGTGGATTCTCATATTGCAGAGCACGGGCTCTAGACGCGCAAGCTTCAGTAGTTGTGGCACACAGGCTCAGTAGTTGTGGCTTCTGGGCTCTAGAGTGCAGGCTCAGGAGTTGTGGCACTGGGGCTTAGTTGTTCCGCGGCATGTGGAATCTTCTTGGACCAGGGCTTGAACCCGTGTGGCCCGCATTGGCAGGTGGATTTTTTTTTTTTTTTCTGACTGGTGACAATGTTCTTTATTCTTTTCCTTCTTTTCTACTAATTTTTTTTTTTTTTTTTTTTTTTTTTTGCGGTACGCGGGCCTCTCACTGTTGTGGCCTCTCCCATCGCAGAGCACAGGCTCCGGATGCGCAGGCTCAGCGGCCATGGCTCACAGGCCCAGCCACTCCACGGCATGTGGGATCCTCCCAGACTGGGCACGAACCCGTGTCCCCTGCATCGGCAGGAGGACTCTCTACCACTGCGCCACCAGGGAAGCCCTCTACTAATTTTTTTTTTTAACATCTTTATTGGAGTATAATTGCTTTACAATGGTGTGTTAGTTTCTGCTTTATAACAAAGTGAATCACCTATACATATATCCCCATATCTCCTCCCTCTTGCGTCTCCCTCCCACCCTCCCTATACCACCCCTCTAGGTGGTCACAAAGTGCCCAGCTGATCTCCCTGTGCTATGCAGCTGCTTCCCACTAGCTATCTGTTTTACATTTGGTAGTATTTGTAAGTCCATGCCACTCTCTCACTTTGTCCCAGCTTACCCTTCCCTCTCCCCGTGTCCTCAGGTCCATCCTCAATGTCTGCGTGTTTATTCCTGTCCTGCCTCTGGGTTCTTCATTAACCTTTTTTTTCTTAGATTCCATATATATGTGTTAGCATACGGTATTTGTTTTTCTCTTCCTGACTGACTTCACTCTGTATGACAGACTTTAGGTCCATCCACCTCACTACAAAAAACTCAATTTTGTTTCTTTTTATGGCTGAGTAATATTCCATTGTATATATGTGCCATATCTTCTTTATCCATTCATCTGTCGATGGACACTTAGGTTACTTCCATGTCCTGGCTGTTGTAAACAGAGCTGCAGTGAACATTGTGGTACATGACTCTTTTTGAATTATGGTTTTCTCAGGGTATATGCCCAGTAGTGGGATTGCTGGGGCATATGGTAGTTCTATTTTTAGTTTTTTGAGGAACCTCCATACTGTTCTCCATAGTGTCTGTATCAATTTACATTCCCACCAACAGTGCAGGATGGTTCCCTTTTCTCCACACCCTCTCCAGCATTTATTGTTTCTAGATTTTTTGATGATGGCCATTCTGACTGGTGTGAGGTGATACCTCATTGTGGTTTTGATTCGCATTTCTCTAACGATTAGCGATATTGAGCATTCTTTCATATGTTTGTTGGCAATCTGTACATCTGCTTTGGAGAAATGTCTGTTTGGCTCTTCTGCCCATTTTTGCATTGGGTTGGTTGTTTTTTTGATATTGAACTGCATGAGCTGCTTGTAAATTTTGGAGATTAATCCTTTGTCTGTTGCTTCATTTCCAAATATTTTCTCCCATTCTGAGAGTTGTCTTTTCGTCTTGTTTATGTTTTCCTTTGCTGTGCAAAAGCTTTCATTAGGTTCCATTTGTTTATTTTTGGTTTTATTTCCATTTCTCTAGGAGGTGGGTCAGAAAGGATCTTGCTGTGATTTATGTCATAGAGTGTTCTGCCTATGTTTTCCTCTAAGAGTTTGATAGTGTCTGGCCTTACATTTAGTCTTTATTCCATTTTGAGTTTACTGTTGTGTATGGTACTAGGGAGTGTTCTTATTTCATTCATTTACATGTAGCTGTCCAGTTTTCCCAGCACCACTTATTGAAGACGCTTTTTCTGCATTATATGTTCTTGCCTCCTTTATCAAAAATAAGGTGACTATATGTGTGTGAGTTTATCTCTGGGCTTTCTGTCCTGTTCCATTGATCTATATTTCTGTTTTTGTGCCAGTACCATACTGTCTTGATTACTGTAGCTTTGTAGTATAGTCTGAAGTCAAGGAGTCTGATTCCTCCAGCTCCGTTTTTCTTTCTCAAGATTGCTTTGACTATTCGAAGTCTTTTGTGTTTCCATACAAATTATGAAAGTTTTTGTTCTAGTTCTGTGAAAATTACCAGTGGTAGTTTGATGGGGATTGCATTGAATCTGTAGATTGCTTTGGGTAGTATAGTCATTTTCACAATGTTGATTCTTTCAATCCAAGAACATGGTATATCTCTCCATCTGTTTGTATCATCTTTAATTTCTTTCATCAGTGTCTTATAGTTTTCTGCATACAGGTCTTTTGTCTCCCTAGGTCAGTTTATTCCTAGGTATCTTATTCTTTTTGTTGCAGTGGTAAATGGGAGTGTTTCCTTGATATCTCTTTCAGATATTTCATCATTAGAGTACAGGAATGCAAGAGATTTCTGTGCATTAATTTTGTATCCTGCTACTTTCCCAAATTCACTGATTAGCTCCAGTAGTTTTCTGGTAGCATCTTTAGGATTCTCTATGTATAGTATCATGTCATCTGCAAACAGTGACAGCCTTACTTTTTCTTTTCTGCTTGGGATTCCTTTTATTTCCTTTTCTTCTCTGATTGCTGTGCCTAATACTTCCAAAACTACGTTGTATAATAGTGGTGAGAGTGGATAACCTTGTCTTGTTCCTGACCTTAGTGGAAATGGTTTCAGTTTTTCACCATTGAGAATGATGTTGGCGTGAGTTTGTCTTATATGGCCTTTAATATGTTGAGGAAAATTCCCTCTATGCCTACTTTCTGGAGGGTTTTTATCATAAATGGGTGTTGAATTTTGTTACAAGCTTTTTCTGCAGCTATTGAGATGATCATATGGTTTTTCTCCTTCAATTTGTTAATATGGTGTATCACATTGGTTGATTTGCGTATATTGAAGAATCCTTGCATTCCTGGGATAAACCCCACTTGATCATGATCTATGATCCTTTTAATGTGCTGCTGGATTCTCTTTCTCAGTATTTTATTGAGGTTTTTTGCATCTATGTTAATCAGTGATATTGGCCTGTAGTTTTCTTTCTTTGTGACATCTTTGTCTGGTTTTGGTATCAGGATGATGGTGACCTCACAGAATGAGTTTGGGAGTGTTCCTCCCTCTGCTATATTTTGGAAGAGTTTGAGAGTGATACATGTTAGCTCTTCTCTGAATGTTTGCTATAATTTGCCTGTGAAGCCATCTGGTCCTGGGCTTTTGTTAGTTGCAAGATTTTTAATCAGAGTCTCAATTTCAGTGCTTGTGATTGGTCTGTTTATATTTTCTATTTCATCCTGGTTCAGTCTTGGAAGGTTGTGCTTTTGTAAGAATTTGTCCATTTCTTCCAGGTTGTCCATTTTATTGGCATAGTTGCTTGTAGTAATCTCTCATGATCCTTTGTATTTCTGCAGTGTCAGTTGTTACTTCTCCTTTTACATTTCTAATTCTATTGATTTGAGTCTTTTTCCTGTTTTTCTTTATGAGTCTGGCTAATGGTTTATCAATTTTGTTTATCTTCTCAAAGAACCAGCTTTTAGTTTTGTTGATCTTTGCTATTGCTTCTTTCATTTCTTTTTCATTTTTATTTCTGATTTGATCTTTATGATTTCTTTCCTTCTGCTAACTTTGGGTTTTTTTACTTTTTCTTTCTCTAATTGCTTTAGGGGTAAGGTTATTTGAGATGTTTCTTGTTTCTTGAGGAAGGATGTATTGATATAAACTTCCCTCTTAGTACTGCATTTGCTGCATCCTATAGATTTTGGGTCGTTGTGTTCTCGTTATCATTTATTTCTAGGTATGTTTTGATTTCCTCTTTGATTTCTTCAGTGATCTCTTGGTTATTAAGTAGTGTATTGTTTAGCCTCCATATATTTGTATTTTTTACAGATATTTTCCTGTAATTGATATTTAATCTCATAGCATTGTGGTCAGAAAAGATAATTGATACCAGTGTAGTTTTCTAAAATTTACCAAGGCTTGATTTGTGACCCAGGATATGGTCTATCCTTGAGAATGTTCCACGAGCACTTGAGAAGAAAGTGTATTCTCTTGTTTTTGGATGGAATGTCCTATAAATATCAATTAAGTCCGTCTTGTTTAATGTATCATTTAAAGCTTGTGTTTCCTTACTTATTTTCATTTTGGATGATCTGTCCATTGGTGAAAGTGGGGTGTTAAAGTCCCCTACTATGATTGTGTTACTGTTGATTTCCCCTTCTATGGCTGTTAGCATTTGCCTTATGTATTGAGGTGCTCCTATGTTGGGTGCATAAATATTTACAGTTGTTATATCTTCTTCTTGGATTGATCCCTTGATCATTATGTAGTGTCCTTCTTTGTCTCTTCTAAGAGTCTTTATTTTAAAGTCTACTTTGTCTGATATGAGAATTGCTACTGCAGCTTTCTTTTGATTTCCATTTGCATGGAATATCTTTTTGCATCCCCTCACTTTCAGTCTGTATGTATCCCTAGGTCTGAAGTGGGTCTCTTGTAGATGGCATATATACGGGTCTTGTTTTTGTATCCATTCAGCCAGTCTGTGTCTTTTGGTTGGAGCATTTAATCCATTTACATTTAAGGTAGTTATTGATATGTGTGTTCCTATTACCATTTTCTTAATTGTTTTGGGTTTGTTATCGTAGGTCTTTTCCTTCTCTTGTGTTTCTTGCCTAGAGAAGTTCCTTTAACATTTGTTGTAAAGCTGGTTTGGTGGTGCTGAATTCTCTTAGCTTTTGCTTGTCTTTAAAAGCTTTAATTTCTCCGTCAAATCTGAATGAGATCCTTGCTGGGTAGAGTAATCTTGGTTGTAGTTTTCTACCTTTCATCCCTTTAAATATGTCCTGCCATTCCCTTCTGGCTTGCAGAGTTTCTGCTGAAAGATCAACTGTTAACCTTATGGGGATTCCCTTGTATGTTATTTGTTGCTTTTCCCTTGCTGCTTTTAATATTTTTTCTTAGTATTTAATTTTTGATAGTTTGATTAATATGTGCCTTGGCGTGCTTCTCCTTGGATTTATGCTGTATGGGACTCTCTGCGCTTCCTGGACTTTATTGACTATTTCCTTTCCCATACTAGGGAAGTTTTCAACTACAATCTCTTCAAATATTTTCTCAGTCCGTTCCTTTTTCTCTTCTTCTTCTGGGATCCCTATAATTCAAATGTTGGTGCGTTTAATGTTGTCCCAGAGGTCTCTGAGACTGTCCTCAGTTCTTTTCATTCTTTTTTCTTTATTCTGCCCTGCAGTAGTTATTTCTACTATTTTATCTTCCAGGTCACTTATCCGTTCTTCTGCCTCAGTTATTCTGCTATTGATCCCTTCTAGAGAATTTTTAATTTCATTTATTGTGTTGTTTATCACTGTTTGTTTGCTCTTTAGTTCTTCTAGGTCCTTGTTAAACGTTTCTTGTATTTTCTCTATTCTATTTCCAATATCTTGGATCATCTTTACTATCATTATTCTGAATTCTTTTTCAGGTAGACTGCCTATTTTCTCTTCATTTGTCAGGTCTGGTGAGTTTTTACCTTGCTCCTTCATCTGCTGTGTGATTTTCTGTCTTCTCATTTTGCTTAACTTACTGTGTTTGGTGTCTCCTTTTTGCAGGCTGCAGGTTCGTAGTTCCCGTTGTTTTTGGTTTCTATCCCCAGTGGCTAAGGTTGGTTCAGTGGGTTGTGTAGGCTTTCTGGTGGAGGGGACTAGTGCCTGTGTTCTGGTAGATGAGGCTGGATCTTGCCTTTCTGGTGGGCAGGTCTATGTCTGGTGGTGTGTTTTGGGATGTCTGTGGCCTTATTATGATTTTAGGCAGCCTCTGTGCTAATGAATGGGGTTGTGTTCCTGTCTTGCTAGTTGTTTGGCAGGTCTATGTCTGGTGGTGTGTTTTGGGGTGTCTGTGGCCTTATTATGATTTTAGGCAGCCTCTGTGCTAATGGGTGGGGTTCTGTTTCTGTCTTGCTAGTTGTTTGGCATAGGGTGTCCAGCACTGTAGCTTGCTGTCGTTGAGTGCAGCTTGGTCTTACCATTGAGATGGAGATCTCTGGGAGAGCTTTGGCCTTTTGATATTACGTGGATCCAGGAGGTCTCTGGTGGACCAATGTCCTGAACTTGGCCTCCCACCTCAGAGACACAGGCCTGACACCCGGCTGGAGCACCAAGACCCTGTCAGTCACATGGCTCAGAAGAAAAGGGAGAAAGAAGAAAGAAAAAAAATAAAATAAAGTTATTAAAAAAATTATTAAAAATAAAAGAATTTAAAAGTAATTTTTAAAAATGGACAGACAGAACCCTAGGACAAATGGTAAAAGCAAAGCTATACAGACAAAAATCACACAAAGAAGCATACACATATACACTCACAGAAAGAGAATAAGGAAAAAATATATATATATCTTTTTCCCAAAGTCCACCTCCTCAATTTGGGATGATTTGTTGTCTCTTCAGGTATTTCACAGATGCAGGGTACATCAAGTTGATTGTGGAGATTTAATCCGCTGCTCCTGAGGGTGCTGGGAGAAATTTCTCTTTCTCTTCTTAGTTCGCATAGCTCCTGGGGTTCAGCTTTGGTTTTGGCCTTGCCTCTGCCTGTAGGTCGCCTGAGGGTGTCTGTTCTTCACTCAGACAGGATGGGGTTAAAGGATCAGCTAATTAGGGGGCTGTGGCTCATTCAAGCTGGGGGGAGGGAGGGGTACAGAATGCGGGGCGAGCCTCTGGCGGCCAAGACTGGCATGATGATGCAATGGGGCAGGTGGATTCTTAACGACTGTGCCACCAGGAAAGTCCCATCTATATATTTTTATAGTAATTTGCTAGCTCTCCAGACTTTTTTTATTAAATTTTTTTTGGCTGCTTTGGGTCTTTGTTGCTGCATGCAGGCTTTCTCTAGTTGTGGTGAGCGGGGGCTACTCTTCATTGTGGTGCACAGTCTTCTCATTGTGGTGGCTTCTCTTGTTGCAGAGCACAGACTCTAGTCCCGTGGGCTTCAGTAGTTGTGGCCGGCGGGCTCAGTAGTTGTGGCTTGCAGGCTCAGTAGTTGTGGCACACAGGCTTAGTTGCTCTGCGGCATGTGGGATCTTCCCGGACAAGGGCTCGAACCCATGTCTCCTGCATTGGCTGGCGGATTCTTAACCACTGCGCCACCAGGGAAGTCCTATACACACTTTTATATTTAGACAGCGCCATGTGATGTTTACTGGATCTGGGAAGAAGTGTGGTTCAGAGATCGGAACTGGATTGAAATCTTACGTCCACCACTAAGAAATAGTGATCTTGGGGATTGGGACAGTATCTCCAAACTTTCCCATCTATAAAATAGGATGGTATTTATTTTACAGGGTTCTTGTGAGGATTATATTTATGTGAAACACTTAGCATAGCACTTGACATAAAATAAAGTCTTGAAACACTGTCATTATTGTATAATTTAAAAAGTAATTTATAACAATTTATAACGTGTAGAAAAAAGTGAAAGGAATATAGTGTTTGAAGGAGTAAAGAAAATGTCAGAGTAGATTATTTACAAGTATATAAGAGCTGTGTCTTAATCCATAAATCATCATTTTCAATGTATATTCACCTCAATAGACATGTTAAGCAATGTATAGGAGAACTTATAAAAATATCTGTAATATGTGCCTTATGTTGTGTTCACCAAATCACAAATGCCTTGAATATTGTAAAGCATATTACAGAAATAACTCTTTCAAAAGACATAAGTAAGGAATAAAGTCTTTGGAAGGACATATTGCATTTCCATCTGCTAATTTTTATTCAGCTTGTTTTGTATTTTCTCAAGATTTTAAAGATGCTGCTAATCTAAAATATTTCTTCTAAAATATAAAAAGATTTATTTTGTGAGGGCAATTTGAAGTTGACAGTCTATCCTTAAAGAAACTGAACAAAATCAAGAAAAAGAATCCTCTAAAATGTGATATCCAATTCATAATCTCTGATAATGGATGAGCAGTATATATAAGGAAAGCACATTGCAGTGTGCTTTCCAGTTTTTCAGTACACTCTCCCAAACTGGCAAGAAATTCTTTCGGCTTACCAGAGCCCTTTAGCCAGAAAATTTCATACAGGTAAAATAACATAATGCATTCCCATGTATTGATAGCTCCTCATGACTATGACTGTAGTAAATATGAGTGATTTTGTTAATGTGCAACAATAGCCAAGAGTGTTTTGTACTTAAGAGAAGTCTAGTTAGCCAATTATTTTGGAGTGTCTTCTCTTGACATACGAATTGTATTTAGTTTAGAAATTCTTAGGAGAGTAAGTTCTACCTAATTCTAATATAAATAATTTTTTTTATAACTTCCACACAAACTCACCATTATGTGATAAACGTGTATGTATGCATTTAAAAATGTTTCACTCAAAAAATTTCTCGTCCAGATAGGGTTTTTTTTTTTTGGCCATGCCTCATGACTTATGCAATCTTAGTTCCCCGACCAGGGCTTGAATGGGACCCTCTCAGTGAAAGCATGGAGTCCTAATCACTAGCCTGCCAGGGAATTCCCTTAGGTAGCTTTTATTTTTATAATAGAAAGAAGACATATATTTAAAATTCAATTTCTTATTTTTCTTACTATTTGTTTCTATGAAGTTTTAGCAGTTTTAGCAAATCATTAAAGAACAGTGCATATTCATCACTTGTAATTTTTAAAAGTGACTTAAGATTGTATGATTAAAACTTTTTACTTGAAGTTAAACCATAATGGTTAAAAATAATATCCTTAGTTTGATATGTTTGGTTTATAGTTATAAGTTTGGTACTGAATGGGTTTCTGAAGTGTGGCTCATTTCTCATGAAGCCAAATAAAAATTTTAATCCTATAATCTGTTCCGTCTGCTGCCTCTGGGATATAAGCTCCTTGAGGGCGGGGACTTCGTTTTGTTTACTGCTATATTACTTACTCCAAGTACAGTGTGTGACGTACAGTAGGTGTTCAATAAATATTCTTTTGAATGAGTATGTTAAATTTGGTAAGTTGTTTTATATTACTGAGGAAATCTTTTAAGTACAGATATTTCTAATAAAAACAAATCGTTATTGAGCATTTGTCATGTGCCAAGAACAATAGTGACAACATTATTATTATTCTCAATTTGTGGTTGAGGAAAATGACCACAGAGAAGTCCAGAAACTTGCCCGAAGTAACACATCTAGAAAATAGAGTCTAGATTTAAATCTAGTGTCTGCTTTCAGAACATATATTTAACAGTTTTTGCTAACTTGTACAAGACATTATTCACTGTAATAGAGGTGAATTACTAGTGTATGCCTTAAACAAGTTAAAAATTACTTGAAAAAAGTTTATAATAAGCTTCTGAACCAAATTCAATGAGTATTTATTCCTTTCTTCCGTATATGTACCAGTCATAAAAGAAAATTTTTCTGGCCTCTTGTAATACTCTGAATAATGTAAGTAGGATGCCCCTCAATGATCGAGGAGCAAACAGTTGTAGGTGAAAAAGGAAACCTTTTTTTTCTTGTAATGAACTTGCTCACTGTAATTAATCCTAAAAAAAAATGTCACGACAGTCATGAGCTGTAGTATGTGTTTCAGAATTAGTCCCCTGTAGCCAGCTTCCACAACTTTAATAAGTTTCACACAATTTTTTGATCTTTATATTGTGGTCAGTTAGCTGTGCCTGTAGTGCTATGTCTTATTACCCTGATTTATGTACAACTTTTCCCAATTTTTCTTATGCTCAGATTGAATAATTTGGGAATAATTTTCCTTAGTTCGTTATGTACCTATCCAAGGAGTATGTTTTTGGCATAGGTTTTTTTTAAATGGTATATAATAACTGAAAATACATTACTGATATCCTTACTAATCTTTGCCATATCTTATAAGGATCTTTCAGTGAGTGCTTATTAAATATCTACAACAAGCACTGTACAGTACTGTAAACTGACTGACAGACCTTATGGTTCCAATAGCAGCTCATGATTCTGTGAAGTGGATGCACATGACAAGCACATGAAAAAGACAGAATAATATAAGATATGATATCTGAATTTGGGGTATAGGTATATATACTGTAGAAATTCAGAGAATGGAAAGAACAATTAAGACAGAGCAAAGGCTTAATGAAAAAGATAGATCCTGGTATTTCAAAATATGTGTTTGCTGAAAGGAGGATAAGGCCAAATAAGGAATCAAACATGGAGTGAAAAATCTTAAACACAGGTCAAACGATGTGGGCTCACTGATAAGAACCTACTCCCAAATGGTTCCAAGCAGGGGATGACATTACTGAATACTGTCTAAGCTGTTCTGTTGCAAAGGGAGGTCCCCCTTCTACCCCAATCACATAGTCCAGATTAAATAATTTAAAGTGTAGATGTTTGCTGGTTTGTGTTTGTTTGAGTTTGAGGGGAAATAAATTATATAGGCTTCAAAATTTTAGTAGTGAGGTTCTGGAAACAATTTCCTTCGTGTCAGAAAAATTGAGCCTAGTTTTTGGGATTTGGAAATGCATTTGAGTAAATCTAAGTTTAATCGATCATGGATGAAAATGGGGGAAAAAAACTATTGCTGACTTAATATTTTTAAGTTTTAAATTTTATTTAAAAATTTTAAATTATTTGAGTTCACTTACAGGTAGTTTTACAAACTTATCACTGCTGAGGTGCACGATTTCTCATTTTATTATTCTATTGATAGGATTTCTTAGTTATATACTTTCAGTTAGTGTTTGATATTTGGCAGTGCATCTGAACTTAATCACATAGAAGTGAAAACATCTATAAGTGATGTGATCAAACTACAACGTCAAGCATTTGTGTCTACAAAGATGTAGTTTTCACATATTGTCCCAGTGCAGGATGTTTCATAATTTTCTCATTCTCTTAGAAGGGTTTTATGCTTTTTTTTAAGCTTAAGTAATTTTAGTACTTTCTTTTAGATTTTTTTCCTGAAGGAGTCTCATAATACAGTTAATAAACTTATCTTAATAGGGTATTTTAAATAGGGTGCCACATATTTTAAAAGATACTTTGTTATGAGTATGCCCAAGCTGAGCAAACTTCTTTGGGTTTCAGTTTTATTTTTAAATGAGGGGTGGGAGGAGTAATTTGAGGGAAGACATCATAAGTCAAGAGACTTTTTGTGCATTTCTGTATGAAATGGGCATAAGGTCTACCTTCCAGGAATGTTGAGAGAATTAAATGAGTTAATATATTGTGAAAAGGTTTACCATTGTGTTCTCAGTAAATAAGATATAGGTGAACAAAAACTGTCATTCCTTAGATTAGTTCTAAAGAGTAGGAATTTAAAAGTTGGCAAATAATTTTAATAAACTTTAAACCCCTTTAACAGTAAAATTTTTACTGTTATTTTAGTAGCTACTCTTTTATTATACCTGTAAAAACTAGAATTGGGATTTATAATGCTAAGAATTCTTATGCTGTACTCTTTTTTTAATACACTGGGTTATTTGATTTGCTTCTGAAACCAGTTTAACATATGACATCTCTTGATAAGAAAAACATCACACTGTCCTTTCTTTTTTGGAAAAAAAAAAATTGATTTACTAAGTAACCTGAGCAAGTGACCTTAAGCAACTGTCAGCAATAGGAAAGATTGTTTCACAATTAAACTTACACACAAAACAATGCAAGTCTGAAGCTGCTTAAAGTAGAGAAGGACTGTTTCTGGTTGTTGAATAGGAATAATATTCCCATACTTTAAAAAAAATATGGACCTCAGGAGCTTACGCTTTCAAAATTTATTAGAAGTTGCATTTGAGGAACTTCTGCTTGAATTGTTAACGTGTGTCATAAGATATACAGTTGAATTTGAAATGACTGGTATTTCCAGAACAATTTTCAAATAAATACGTTATGCTAAATATTTAACTAAAAGTTTTTCTAGCAAGTGGGAATGGGTGTCCTAGTTATTTAGAGTCATAAATAGAACATTACTGTTGTATCTAAATATAACATTTAGCTAGCTTTTATTAACTTTTGTCATTAAAAAAATGGTAATAGATTACTGTTTTTCATGAGAACTTTGTAACTACAATAATCCTAAGAGAGTCCTTGAGGGTGTGATTGGCCTATTTATAAGTTGTGTGAAATGTTTAACCTTGAGGATTTTTTACTCATGTAAGTACTTAACACTGCTTGACATGTTAACGTGGTTTGGGGTGTGTGTGTGGTAGTTGGTGTACCAAAAGAATGATTTGCATATGCTATGCTACTAATTGTTCTTTTTTACTATAATTTAATTATAAAATAGAATGATACTAATTATAAAAAGTTAGGTGAGCCTAAATTTCATAATGCATTTTAACTGTGATAAACTTCCTTTACATTAAAACTGATGCATTCTATATCTAAAAGCATAATGTATAGTGTTCACTGTATCGAAACTCTTCGATGCTTTAATGGAGGAATGATTGCACTTGAGAAAGCTAGTTACTGCCTAATTTGACACTGAAATAAATTTTCTCCAAATTATAGAATCAAGAAAATGACAGCTTGAAATGAAAAAGAAATAAACCAATCAATCCTTTCATGAAGTTTGACTTTGTTGCAAGTTATTTGTGTTACTTAGAGGGGTAGTTTTAGGGAAAAAAATGTTTTTTATTGCCGTTAAGATTCACATAGCATGAAATTAACCATTTTAAAGTGTTGAATCCAGTAGCGTTTAGCACATTCACAGTGTTGTGCAGTGAGGCAGATTTTTAAATAACTTTTTATTTTGAAATCAAAGTTTTAAGAATAGTAAAGAGAATACTTGTATACCCTTTATCCATATTCACCAATTTTTAAGATTTTGCCATAATTACTTGTCATTTCCCTCCTCTTCTACTGTCTATTTCTCTGTGCGCGTGCACACACTCTCTCTCTCTCTCTCTCTCTCTCACTCACTCACTCATCTGATCCATTTGAAAGTAGGTTACATGACCCCTTTGCCTCAAGACTTAAGTGTGTATTTTCTAAGAACAAGGTTTATTCTCCATATGGCTATGATATAGTTAGCAGATTCAGAAGATTTAACGTTGAAACAATAATTTTATCTCCCTGTAGCCCATATTCCAATATTGCCAGTTATCCCACTCCAGTACAGGATTCTATCCGGGATCATGTATTTAATTGTCATGACTCTTTACTCTCCTTTAATGAAGTTCCTTAACCTTTCTTTCCTAACAAAAATGACACTGGCACTTTTGAAGGTTACAGACCAGTTATTTTATAAAATATTCCTCAATTTAAGTTTAGCTGATACTTCCTCGGGTTATGTTTTCTGAGCTGGAAAATTCCATTAAGTGATGCTGTGTCCTTTTCAGGGGGAAAACAATTTCTATATGTTGCTCAATAGTGATGTTAATTTTGGTCACTCAGTCAAGGTGTTGTCTGACTCCTCTACCATATAGTCACTATTTATCTAATTGCAAGTAATAAGCAATCTGTGGGGAGATACTCTGAGACCCCCTCCTCATCAGACTCCCCCCTGGATTTAGCATCTACAGATGATTGCTTGAGCCAGTCTTTACTATAATGGTTAAAAATAGTGATGCTCATCCCTCCCCTTCTCTTCAGAGTTATCAGTTTACTTTAAGCAAGAGCTGTTATTTTTTTTCTTTCCTCCATCCCTCTCTCATGGATTTTCATTTTATTCAGTGGATTGTAATCCATTACTGTCTGCCACTTATTTCAGGACTCAAATTGTCACTGATGTAGCCAGTGAGAGCCCCATGAAGCTGGCCTGTATCCTTTCGTCATGCCGTTTTATTTTTTTTCGCCCTTTCTGGCACAAGGTGTTTCAAGCTTGTCCTGTATTTTCACTGCTTCAGCCCTGGAGTCAGCCATTTCTGCAAGGACCCCTGGCTTTGGTTCTTTTTAGCAGTGGGACAGATTTTAAAAAGATTTTTTGGTAGATTAGAGAGATTTTTGTCATAATTAAGATGTTGCTAGAACTTCTTACATGTAGGAACACCTACAGTACAGAGAGGTGGCACATGGGATAAAGACCTCTTTGGAAATGTGGTGGTGGTATTTTTCTTTTGGATAATTAAAGTTTAACATTTTGTTTTCATATTTTTAAACCTTAAGAGAATAAGATTTGTGAAGGATGCTGCATTGCTATTCTCTCCTGCTATTCCCACATCCAGCAATGTAATTTGCTTTCAGTGAATCAATTAAGTATGAAAAGACAAAAATCAAAGCACTTGCTATACAGGTATATACATTGTAGATAATCTGATTATGTCAATAAAATGCTGTCACAGAGTACACTTTTCCTAATGGTATTTCATGTTACAGCCATCTACCTGTACTTCACATACTTTTTATTATATCTCCTGTTTGGCTTTCGAATTGTTTATACTAGCAGCTGATTACTGAGTAATTTAAGTCTCACTTAATTATGGCAGTACTGTTCTAATTAGAATGCTGGATGTTGGTGCTTTATTTAGCTAGCAAATGTAAAATACTTGTGTTTGTGATGTTTGTAGAAATAAGTATTGAAGATTAATTTCCTGTAGATAATCTTAGGATGTATAGCTTAAGTGTAGACTTATGCCTACTTTACCCCCAAACCAAATAGATAAAACTCATTTGGAATATGAAACGCTTTTGACTTAAATTGGAAAAAACTGGCCATATGTTGAGAGTCTCATTTTCTGAACAATTAGAAAAATAACTATATATGCATAAATGTTAAAACGCAGCAAAATTGTACAATTTTAAATAATTAAATAAAAGTAATTTGAACATTAAGAGTTAGAAGAGCTTGAGAAATTTGCTGGAGATACAACACTGGTGTTTGAATTTAACATAGGTAATATCCCTTTGTTCATGTTGAGATTTATAAGGAATAATTTGAAAATAATAACTACATAATTAACATTCCCTTTAGACTGATAATATTTTTCAGATGAGTTTTTTGGAATAAATGGTAATGATCATCTTTTAATGAATGAGTTATATTCTTAATGCTTAGATAATCTCTGATAGAGAAAACTCAAGTTATAGGTATGCTTCTCATGTCAGATACCCATACAACAAAGAGAATGAGGTGTTGTACTAAGGATTGCAGGAAGCCACAGCACAACCTGGCTTATTCACTTAATGAGTATTTACTGATCATCTGGAACTCTTTCAGATACTTGAAGTATAGTTGTAAGCAAGTTTTGGTGGGGAGAGATAAAAAGAACAAGTAAGCAAAATAATTACGTATTTTTTTGAGTGTTATGAAGAAAAGGGGCTGAAGTAGAGAATGATGAATGGGGCTGTTTTAATTAGGGTGGTGAGATGAGACCTGAGAATATGGTATCTACATTAAGACTTAAAGAATTTAGAGCACACAGAGTAAAGGAGGAGTGTTCCAGAGAGAGGGCATTATGGAGTGAGCAAAGACCCAGAGTGGGGAAAGAGCTGGTGAGAAAGTTAGAGAACAATATGGTAAGAGCATGTGGAAGAGAAGGGATAGCCTCAGGGACTTGTAGGCCATTCCATGGAGTTTGGATTTATTTTAAGTGTATAAAGCCAGTGAGGAATTTTGATAAGCAAAGGAGTGAAATGATCTCACTTATGTACCTTACTCTTGGTACTGAGTTGAATAATAGATTGAGGGTGGGGACAAGAGTAGGAGGGGGGGCACTGGTTAAAGTCATGATTATAGCATAGCAGTTAGGAGTGTAAGCTCTGGACCTTTATCTCCGGAGTCAGATCATCTAGGTTCAAATACTGAGGTCACTAATGGTTGTGTGGCCTAGAGTGAGATAACCTCTTTGTACCTCAGTTTCCTCATCTGTAAAATGGGGATAATAATACTGTCTCATAGAGTTGTTAGGAGAATTAGATGAATTGTTTTTAAAGGGCTTAGACATTGCCTGGCCTGTAGAGTTACATAAGTGTTTAAGAACCAATAAACAAATATATATGGCCATCTTATGGAATAGAATGTGAAGCAGGCAATAAAATGTGCTCATTTACCTCTGCCATTTGTGTTACTTTGGAAGGAACACACAAGAATTACTGCTATGCAGTCTTTGCTTTGCTCAGTTCTTCTGTGGTAATAGATTGTGCCAAGTGAGGGCCTGGTCCAGTATGTATGAGTTTCAGTTAACAAGGTGCCATGCAAAGGGAGGGCTGCTTGTATATTAGAATTCCAGCATCTAGAGAAGTGAAATTCATGATGGTCTCAAATTCGTAGTTGATACTGAGCATGAGTAGGAAGTTTAAAGTGTCTGAAGTTTTTGGGGGGGTTTTTTTAGCCTTCAATTTCATATTTAGCTCTTTACATGTTTCTGTGGGACACAGAAGTCCTATGCCAAGGTATCTTAACTTTTTAAGTCTTTGCTAGGGGTCAGTAAGCTAATTTTAAGGGATATATAGTAAATTAACAAGTCTTTCTTGCTGTGATTCCAAAAAGCCTGAGATTGAAACATTCTATGTCAGCTTTTTAAAAAAGAAATTTTGTGAGGGTAGTATTTCTTATGTCATTCTCTTTTGTGTATTTGTTGGTCAGTGGGTGTTTATTTTAGTCCTCTCTATTCATATCTTAATCTCAGCTTCCTTATCTTCCATCCGCCCCTCTCTGTTACCAGGAGATCATAGATTTCATTTATGTATTCACCGGTCAGTTATTAAATACCCATTTTATGTGAGGCATTCATTGTTAGGCACTGAGAGGGAAACAAAAATGCATAACATGGAGTACAGTCAATTCTGATTATTTGAGGTAGTTATGTTTTAAAAAGTCACTGCAAACACTGAACCTTTGTTCATAGGGGAAGTACTGGGTTAGTTTCCTGTAGGCCTCTGGTCACATTTTCATCAACCAATTAGTAACCTTCTTTTATGTGTGTTTCTGTTTAAAGTCACCTTCTCTAATATTGTTGATTCATTAACATTGAACTCAGGGCCAAGTACACTATACTTCATGTCTTATCTAACATAGGTATATTCTCTGTAAGGCACATCATAAGCTTCTTACTTTTAGAAACACTAGACAGCTCTTCAGCAGTCAGCTTGGGGGCCATATTAAACAATGAAATCAAGAAAAATCATAAAGATGTGAAAAAGCAGTACTGAATAGACCAGAGAAAGGATGTTTGTTTACAGTACAAGAACTCAAACAAGAAGACAGAGCATCAACTTTTTGACTTCATCTGGGAATGCATGACAGATGACTCAAATGTTTTGCTGCACTCTTCACAAATGACCACAAAAGCACTGTGAATATTGATTTTGGTGTTAAAAATACATTTCAGTGAGCAAATATAAACTAACAAATACAGAGTCCTCAAATAATCAACTCTACTTGCTTTTTAAAAACTTATATTTTATTAAGGGAATTAAGATAAATTCATACATAGCCGTTGTACGGGCAGAATATAATTCATAATGTTTATTTCTTCATAGGAAAGGGAGACTATGGGCTGGAAAGAGTCAGGAAGTCTTCATTTTTGCATCTTTGTTTAATACTAGGCTTGATTTTAACTGAAAGAAGAGGTGGGGATTCCAGGAGTGAACAGTTACTCAGGTAAGAAAGTAAAGGGCATGTTTAAATTCCAACTAGTAATACAGTATGATTATCCTGTAAAGTAAATGAAACAGAAGTAGTGGGAGAAAAGGCTAGACAGATAGGTTGAGTCCAGATTATGTAGGTCCTGATCACCTGCATGATCAACAAGGACTTTTTTTAGTCAGAGGAAAGAAGCTATAAGGATTTTAATCCTTTTGTTTAATTAGTCAATAAATATTTATTAAACATCTGCTGTCACCAAGCCTGTTCCTGGTACTGGGGATTTTAAGTGAGTTAGACAATTTGTGTCCTCTGGATGTTTTCAGTCTAGAAGGGGAGACAGGCAAGTAAACAAACACGTCCATTATATAGTGCACTGGTTTTAGTTTTAGTTCAAGGTAATAGAAAGCACATAATGTGCTTTGCTGTGTAGAGCACATAGGCAGATCCCCAGAGTTGAAGGAAGATTTCTTGGAAGAAGTAGCATTTAAGCTAAAATCTGATGATAAGGTGGGATTAGGTGGGGGGGATGGGATGTTTGGGCAGAGGATTTAGAAACAGAGGGAATAGCATGTGCAGAGACCTGGAGAAAATAACAGTGATGGGACTGAAGAAATAAATTGGTATCTCATATGAAGGAATGTGGACTTCATCTTGAAGGTAATAAGGAAGACTTTGCTGGATTTAAAATGGGAGCTGAAGAGTCATGGACATATACACACTAACAAACGTAGTAAGGTAGATAGCTAGGGGGAAGCAGCCGCAAGGCACAGGGATATTAGCTTGGTGCTTTGTGACAGCCTGGAGGGGTGGGATAGGGAGAGTGGGAGGGAGGGAGACGCAAGAGGGAAGACATATGGGAACATATGTATATGTATAACTGATTCACTTTGTTATAAAGCAGAAACTAACACACAATTGTAAAGCAATTATACCCCAATAAAGATGTTTAAAAAAAAAAATAAATAAAATAAAATAAAATAAAAAAAAATAAAATGGGAGCTGAGATAGATAGGATTTGTATTTCAGCAAGAGTTCACTTTGTTTCTAGCCTGTTGGAAGATAGAGGGGAAGCAGAGAGACTGGTTACAAGGTTGTTGGCAGGAATCCCTGTGAGAAATGGTGGTCACCCTGGACCAAGGTAGTGGCAGTGTGTGTAGCTAGAAGTGGATGGACATATTTGAGAGATACTTAGAAAACGGGGTTGAAAAGACTTGGGAATGGATTGGATGCTAGCTAGAAGACGGGAGAGAAGTAATCAATAGTGATGTTCAAGCCATAACCCAGGATGGTACTGTTCACTGTACAGGAGGAGGAAGATGTTTCAAGGGGAAGGTGGTAATGAGTTTGTGGTAGACTAACATGACCAACACTAAATATTAGGAAGATGAATCTGATTGTGCTTTGGAGGATGAATAAAAGGAGAATACACCTGAAATGGAGAGATTGTTAAACGCTTTTGTAGGAGTCTAGGCTAGAGGTAGTGCCTGTATTTTTAATGCAGATTGAACAGGTTTTGGAAATTAATGGGAAGTAGGCATTGAGGGAAAAGACTCCTGAAGATGACTCCAGACATCCCAACAACTGCACCCAGCCTGCCCAGCTTTATGATGTGCCCTGAGATTATATATCAGGATGCAAAACAGTGAAGCTACCTTCATGTTGCTACCTCTCAAATACATAGGAACTAACATTTTATTGTTAGAAAGCAGCACTAATTTGTAAGAATAATCATTTTTTTCCCGCTCTTGGGACTTTCTTTTGGGGTATCTCATATATGTATTTAATTGATCCTTGTGAAAAATGTTAGCTCTGCATGAGGGAGCCTAGAAAAGCAGCTACCAGTGTGAGAGTAAGGGGCCATGGGGAGAGGCCATCCATCTCTTTTCCTGAGCTCTTTGCTGTGGTTCTTCTTGTTCAGCTGTGCATTATAAAATATCATAAAATAAGTAAAATATATAGGAAATAAAGATGTTTAACATATGGTTATTAAATGAGGATTAAGAAATTAAAACTTGAAGCTGAAATAAAGTGAGAACTTTGAAGGGGTTGGAATAAAGTTTTAAAGTTTTTTAAAACCCAATGCAGAAAGGACTTTACAAAAAGAGTAAAACAGATGAGTCTTAAAATAATATTGAGGGAATTCCCTGGCGGTGCAGTGATTAGGACTCACTGCTTTCACTGCCAGGGCCTGGGTTCGATCCCTGGTCAGGTAACTAAGATCCTGCAAGTTGCATGGCACAGCCAAATTTAAAAAAAGAAAAAGTATATGTATAACTTAGATCAACAATAAAGTTCAATCAAGAGTTTTTTTAAGTGTGATAAAAATAAATAAGAAGTAAAGTAAGGTAAAAGGCTGAAAGCCAGTCAACAGATAAGAGTTTAAAAACATAAAAGGTTTTCATTAGGTTAAAAATGAGAAATAACAGATACTAAAAATAATGGTAAGGTAAAAGGTATCAACTGACAATATTTTTGGAAGTTTGGAAAAAAGGGCCTTTTTAAAAAAATACATCAAAGTGGGTTTCTTGGGACACTTTCAAAATGTCCCAAGGGAAAAGGTGTCTTGTCCCCAAAGTTTTAGAAATGTTTAATATAGTCCCTGTTGGAGATTCATAATGCACTTGAGAATAGTAAAGCCTCCAACAAGTGTTGCAGTAATAAAGTTGCCTTTGTTTTACATAACATTTCCTAAACCTTACCATGTAACACATTTCTCACACAACACCTATTAATGTCTCCCAGAGTATTTTTCACAAAACACTAGAGTACTGTTTCAAAAGAAAATAAAAAATGAAAATCATAACAGTTACAGAGATATGTGATAAAAAAAAAAGTCAGCTGGAAATAAGAAAATGGTTTTGGGTTGGGACTGGCATTCATTCCTTGGGTATGTCTCCTGTTGAGGCAGCAGTGTTCTGCAGGAGCCAGGGGGCAGAGAGCAACCTGATACCTTTACCTTCTGGCCCTCCATCCATAGCTGTCTTCTTAGAAAGCTTTTTATCTGTGCAGACAGAGCATTGATATAACACACAGGCTGCTGAGGCAGGGGGGTGCAAGCTGATCCTCCTCCAGCCAATGGACACTTACCTAGCAAGTGAAAAGAAGTTTTATATACAAGTACTGTTTTTCTTTTCTTTAAAAAAAGATCATGTTTTTTCATTGTATAAGTGAAATTTTAAACAAATGTGCCTCCACCTCAACACTTCTTACGGGCTTTTTTCCTTTAGGCTTTGTCCACATGCACATGTGTTTTTATATAGTTGGTAGTGGTTAATGTTCATACAATTTTGTGTTGTGAGAGCTTTTTTCCTATGGCCATGAAAGGAAGAATTTCCTAGTGGTGGCTGCCTCTGCCTGTTCTGTTGCTACATTGTTCCAAGCACCATTTCTGCAACGTCTTGGGAGGAGCTTTTCATTCTGCTTCCCTGAACCACTCAAAAAGTCTTCCCTTTTTCCAGCCTTCCCAAACCTTACTGCTGCCAGAGTGCCTCTCTGGAAAATAATAACTCCTTAGCATTGTGGGACTAGCCTATGTTGGGACAGCTTTTTTCTAAGCCTGTCGTCTGCTGCCCAGGTCATGTTAGCAGTGCTTATGCTAGAGAGACATTAGAAGGGCTTCCATATAAACCATCAAGACCTGTGAACATCCAGACATTTCCTAGTATAATGATTTTGCTGTTACAGAGGAAACAGGATAGAGAAACTGGGTGTCATGGCTTTTCTAACATCCTTTGTTCAGCTAGACACCTCATGGAGTGAGTTACATGGGCCTTATTTTTGGTACTTCGAAGCTCAGAATTCTGCAACTTTTTCAGTATCCCCAAATTGTAGATATAAACTTCATGCTAAATATGTTTCTTCTTATAATAGCTTAAAAGTCTTTGTTTTTTGTGTAATTTGCTTTGGGATGTGTGGCTTCAGTAGCTGATATTTATGAGTTAGTTTAGTGAATCCAAAAAAATTAGAGACATTATCAGATGATGTCAGATTACCACTACAGGAGAAATTGCTGCTTAATGTAAAAATAAAACCCTAGCTCATGGTTGGTGGTGTACCAAGATTAAGGAGAGTGAACTTCAAAATACAAACTCTGTTAAGCATAAAATGGCAGTTCTGTGCTAGGGCTTGTATTGATACTTGTCCTGTCTCTTAGTGAAACTCATTTCCAGATCTTTGGCCGTTTTTAAATAATAGCCATCCTGCCTTGTTGTATAGTTACAATAATCTTCATTTCAGTGTGCACACCGGGGTCAGATAGGCTGCCAGTTACCATGACTGTAAAGTCCCACAGCAGTGAATGAGATGGGTAAGTAATAAGTATTAATGCCAGTGTACTCTAAGGAGCCATATAAAGAATATCTTCAAACTAAAAATGATAAATACTGGCAGAAAAGTAACCATGTGTGCTAAATGCTTTACATGTCATTTCATTTAATCTCTGTAATACATAGGAACTACCTTTCAGATGGGGAAACTGAGACACATCAGTGGTTGATTTGTCCAGGGATCTGAGACAAGATATGGGCCCTATTCATTTCTAATAAATTATTGATCAATTAATATACATATCACTTTGCTTTTCTACAAAATAACCATAAAAGATGAATCAGATCATGAAAATACATAGATGTGCAATGTTTTCCTCTAGTGTGGCCCTTGTGTTTTGGAACAGTTCCTGGAGTCAAGGCTCATTTTAATGTCTGAATAAGGGCTGCTATAAAATGGGTTATGTAATTTGCTATTGCTAACCACTGAAGTTGTAAGGAAAGGGAAATAGTTTTATAGTTTCTCCCACAGGTCATAATTTAGTTGTGGACATCAGGATGTTTTTCTTGGCTTATCTCATCCATGTAGTTTTCCTTTGCACATCTGTTACATAAATTACTAAACTATTTTCTTGAAAAGTTGCCAGTTTAAGTCACACTTAATAGTGATCAAGGGGTTGGTACCTTTTGGAAAAATGAATTAAATGACAGACTTTGAGGGGCAGAAATCCAACTACTATCCCAATTTAAGTATTTTTTTGTTTTGGATCAATTCCTGTATTTTTTGAAAATTGAAATAATTATATGTGGTTT
Source organism: Delphinapterus leucas (assembly GCF_059928025.1). Lineage (NCBI taxonomy): Eukaryota > Metazoa > Chordata > Mammalia > Artiodactyla > Monodontidae > Delphinapterus > Delphinapterus leucas. The sequence continues at coordinate 134,583,048 of NC_143131.1, read as the reverse complement.
CTAGTGTTTCCCAAAAGACTTTATGTTGGACTATAAATATTTAATGATCTTTCATATAAAATGAGGTATTTTAGTTACTGCTTCTGTAAATTATCTCTCCAGTGATCAATTTATGTATACATTCTAGTCTGGTACAAAGTTTGCCATTTGAAATTAAATTTGGAGTATTGACTTCTTTAATGATTATTCATCTTATGTACCCTTACCTTGAATTCTACATAAACTATAAAATAATGATTTTTCTGGGGGGTTTTTTTGGGGGGGAAAATTCATAAGATTTATTATTTCTGCTAGTTACATGTTAGGACTACTTTATACTTAAATGATGAACAAGTCAGTTAGGAATCTCAGAAATTTTAGATGTGGGTCTGGTTAATTTTGGCTTGTGCAAACTGATACTGAATCAATACTGGAAATTTTCATGGAATGTTTGGTAAACTGTTACATAAGCAAGGGCCCAAGTATTTTTTTAATGCACATTGTGAAATTGTGTAGATTTGGAATGCTGGTTTTTAAGCTTGAAATCTTTAGATAAAGATATCATTTAGAATACTGATAATCTGTAACGGCTGTTTTTAGAGATGGGAAGAGAAAGTACGTTATAAGTCGGTGTCAGTTACTGATAAAAGTTCTTAGATAAAATTTTTTTACATTACATTTCCTACTGTGTAACCGTTCTCCTTTCTAAATTACGGTAGAGTCTTGATAGATTTTTCTGTTCAGAGTTTTGACTTTTTATAACAGATCTTAGAAGATTTGTTAACAGAAAATAATGTATAATTTTGTGATGATCCAAATCTGACTTGCAGTATGGGAATTAGTCACTTAGCTAATAAGCAAGTCACTGGCATCCACCTTGCAGCTCAGCCCTGTTGTGCTCCAGTTCTGGGGCTGTGGTAACACCTTAACTTTTTGTGTGTGAAAAACGACTCAAAAGAAAGCCAACCTCTGGTACTGGTATTGAATGTGGCAGAGCCTAAGAAAATGATGATTCACAGGCAGAAAATAGAAGTATTATGTGTATTTAAAGAGGAACACATTTAAGGGTTTGGTAGTACCTTGGACTGATGACACAATCAAATCCATATGGAATCAGTAAAAGAAATTTATGGAAAGTGTTCTGCCATGCAAAAGTTTCTCACCTAAGAGATAAAATTTAGTGAATCTAAATATTGGTTACCCTGTGTTAAGGAAGTATAATATGCACAGGATACTTTAATTTTTGATTGAATCTGGGAGATTGTCAGGAGTCTACATTAACATTTTTATTTTCACAATTTTAAAGATACACAAAGGTCTTCAGCTCATCTTTCAAGAATGCTACGGGTTTATTATAGTTCCTTCTACCTGCAGAGTAGTGTTTAGTGTTTTATTTTGCTCTCTGCCTTGTCCCCCCCCCCCGGAATGAAAAATACTTTTATAGAAAACAGTTTTGTACAATTTATCTTTCCACTTTATCTGTAAGTGTACAAATGCAGTGTAAAATTTTGAGTTAAGATTACGAGAATATTGAGCCATATCTATCAACAGTGTTCAGTAATAGTAAAACATCACAGGTGATTAAAATTCTATAGTTCATTTCTCCACCCCATGATAATACTGGTCTGAAGTATTTATTGAAATTGAAGGCCAGCATCACTCAGAATGGATCAAAGAATTTGGTAGTAGAATTGATGTGAGAATAGCTTTTGATTAAGAAAAGAGTATAAAGTCCTTAATTTTCTTACAACTTAAAACAATTAGAATTTCAAAAATAGTTATGTCAGTTAGGAGTACTTTTCATAATAATATGTGGGGAGGGAACAGTTAAAATGGTGTTTTGAACATTAATACATTTTCTGTGGTTTTAATGTCATATTTTAAAAGTTAGAAGCTTTAAAAAGGACTATGGGACCCCCTTCCTCCCTCAATAAAACCTGGCAGCAGATTGCTCTTTAATATTTATTTGGGTTTATTTATTTATTTTTTTTACTGTGATAGCTAAAGGAAGAGGTGTAATATTTCAGTGCATATTCTTGTTGATTATTTTTAGAAGTAGCAATTAAATATTATAGCATTTTAATGTTCCCTGTTGAAAAGTGAAGAAGAGAACAGAAGGTACATAATCCAGCACAGTCCTCCGTGTAAATAGGTGAAGTCATAAATAATATGCACATGAGCATACTACATACCTATAAGTGGATTGAAATAGGGCATTTTTTTTTAAGTAAGCAGGTTATTCTTTTCTGAAATCTTGTTACTGCAGAAGAATGGTTGAGAGCCTCAGGTTTTAGATGTCTTCAATTTCAGTTCTTTCCTATTTAAACTGTTTTCTTTACCTTGCTTTTAAGAATATGTATGTTTAAGAGGGGGTACATTGATTTCCTTATTTTCAACTGGATAGTTTGTTTTTAATTTTACTAAAACCAAAGAAAATGTAATTTCCATGACCGAGAATATATCTTTTTAAACATTAATTCAGCATTTAGTTCTTTTAGTAGCACAATTTGTGATGTCATCTTACATATTAATTAGTAGACTTTTAGCTCAGATGATACTACTAATTCTCTGATTTTAGAGCATTATGGCATAATAGAAAATGGGCTACATTTAATTAGAATTAGAAAGCCTAACAAAATTTGGACATCTATTGCTATTTACTAGTCATGTGATCCTGAGTGTAAGTTTATTTAAAGTTCTCTACTAAGGAGATGCTATTAAATATTTTTCCCTCTCTCCTCACTCAAATTTTTAAATTATTTATTTTTTGGTAGGGGGGCTTTTCTAGTAATGGCAGCGTGGTAGCACTAGAGAGAAAGTGGCAAGCGTCAGATTTGTTATTTGTTTCTTCTGTACTTATCAATATTTCATTAGTTTTCTTTTTATGATACAGATGGAGTACTGTAGTTTTTTCCTTGCTTTAGCACTGTAGCTATATAACTATGTTACTGTATAATCAAATATGATAATAACATCTGCTTTAGCAACATTAATTCTTCTACTGAACCATTGCTTGTGTTAAGACATAATTCATTGCTTTGTGTTTCATTTTCAGATCAAGAAAAAGCTTTTTTTTTTGGATGGGTAGCAATATGAGTATTGAACCTGTAAATGTTCACCTTGCAGATAAGGGTAATGTGGTGAAGACCATCATCCCCTGATGAAAAATGAATGTCACATGGTCCATTATCTAGCTTTTAGAGCAAGTATTCTTAAAACTGTTTCTCTGCTCTTTTGGTTAGAAACATTTTTAAAAAGGAACAGATTTTTCTGGCATAAGTAATTTGTTACCTAAGAAAACTGTCTTTTTCACTGTTCATTTTAAGGGTATTTTATTGTTTTTAAAAAGTTTCTTAAAGATTGATATTTTTAGAGGGAGCGTAATAGTTTTACCTGTATCGTAAAAGTATCTTCTGAAATCTGTGGCATTAAGATCAAGAGGTCACTTTTAAATATAGATTTTGATGTTGGGAATTATTCTTCCCTAATACAGTTTTTTTTTTAATCACATTAATTTCAATATTATGTACCTAAGTTGTCCCTGTGGTTTTACACACATAGCATTTGGTATACATATTTTAGTTTGTATACATATATTTTAGTTACTAGTTTGCTACACTTACTAGCCTGATAACAAGACATTGTAAGTACAAATAATACTAATTTGGTCTACCATGATGCTTATTTGCCTATAAATAGTTAAAGTGTTGCTAATGATGATATAGTACTCGATTTGTATTCTTAATGGCATTTTAATACTTTTCCCTTGGTTACAATATAATGTTCATAGGGGAAATTTTGGAAAATATAGAAAAAAAGAAAACACAGTTTGAAGAAAAAATACATTATTTAAAGCCATTACTTTGAATGCTGTATTTGTCTCTGTCTCTTGCTGCCTCTGTTTTTCTGACTCTCCTGTGTTTGTAAGTGTGGATGTTCGTATGAAAAAACACAAGTTTAACCACCTAATAGAAAATACTGCTGAATATTTTTTCCTGAGCTCGGAATGAATAAAGTCTTTACAATAACTTTAAAACAAAACGAAGGGGCTTCCCTGGTGGCGCAGTGGTTGAGAGTCTGCCTGCCGATGCAGGGGACACGGGTTCGTGCCCCGGTCCGGGAGGATCCCACATGCCGCGGAGCGGCTGGGCCCGTGAGCCATGGCTGCTGAGCCTGCGCGTCCGGAGCCTGTGCTCTGAAACGGGAGGGGCCACAACAGTGAGAGGCCTGCGTACCGCAAAAAAAAAAAAAAAAAAAGCAGTGGTTCAATATTACTTTAAGGTAAAAATCTTCAGAACATGAGCAGCTTCTTATATTTTTCACTCTGGTCACTCCCTGGTAATTTCCTTTAATTTTGTTTGCAGAACAGATCCTTGACCTTTGTCTGAATTTTGTGTGTTTTAAAAAACTGATGAGAGATCCCCCTCTAGTGTCTGAATTATCCATTCTCAAAACATTTGTGTCAGTCATAAGAAGTTTTAGGAATTAAGCTGAATGTTTTTTCCTTTCACATCTGGACATAACTTTTTTTTTTTAACTTTTCTTTTTTGGGGGAGAGGGGAGGAGTTATTTTCCTTTCTTAAAAAGGGCATTGGAATTATGGGTAGGGTGTGGATTGAGGGCAATAGAAAACATGGGAAAGGAAGGATCAAAATGCCATTTCTACCTTTTTAGAAACAGTTATTTTTAAATGACCTGGAATAAGGCCAAACTATACAGTGTTGTTTTGTTTTAGTTTATATTTGTTTCTGAATTAAGTGCAGCTTAAAAATACTTTGTTTTGGAATTCTTTATGCCATCGGATCTCATCTTGAGCATTCCAGTCTCTGGAAAGCAGCGGTATTGTTAGAAAATGGTTTTAAAATAGAGCCTGATACTCTTCATGGAGGTGTTCTAACTTTGTTACTTTTTGTTACTATTGTTGCCATAGTTTTCCATGTTGTTGCCATTTTATATTTTATGTTGTGTGTTTAATGGCAAATTGTCCTTTTACATAGTTCCCATGGTTTCTTAACCAAGGAAATAGGGAGATTCTTAAGCTATTGGCTCTCTGCCACCTCTTCCTCTTAAACACACAGCACTCAAACACATATAGGCCTTCAGCTAAGAATCTTGTGAAGGGTTAGGGAAACAGGACCTTTCTCATTTGACCCATGGGTTTTTGTAGCTTGAACAAGGAAAGTAGTGTTCGGAAAGCTACAGCATTTATGAAGGCTCTAGTAAAAATATTTCATGTACATGAGCTAGAGATTAACTCTTCATCTTGTTCTCCAACAAATTAAACAGTGCAAACAATTTCAGGTGCATTCTTGGTCATGAAATGCTTGGATGAATTATAATTCTAATTGCTATTGTTCATTCCCACAGCTACACTTTTAACTGCCTAAGCCGTGCATTCTTCAGCCAGTAGGATAAACAACAACATTTTGAAATCCATTATTTTGTGGCATCTTAAATTGCAAATGTGTCATTGCCTGCCTTAATTTTATTTTGATTCAGTTGTTAACAAAATTAGAAAAAAAGTTACTATTTCTTTATATTTATACATAAAATTTTTAATAGAATGATTATGGGGTTTTTATAAAAATACATTCATTAATAGTCTTAAATTTTGAAGGAGGCAGTGGAGACCAGGGATTTATTTTAGTGCCATGGAAATAATCTGTATTTGTTATCAAACAGTTGATATTTTAGGAGAAAGAAAGTAATAGGATTTCGCTTTTCTACCTTAATAGAACAGTATTCTGAATGTAAATCTAGAAGCCATATTTATTCTGTGATTTGTCAATTCATATATATGCATAATGGTTCCTTTAAAATTTGAACTGTTTATTAATTGAAGTATTTGTAATAAATTTGAAATTTATATTTGAGAGATTCGAGTGCCAATTATAATCAAGCCTTCCTTATTTAAAACAACTTTTTGATGACTGAAAAACCGTACAGCAAAAGTGGGGTAGATGTAAGTAATAAGAGTTAACCAAATTCTTATTTTTTCACTATTTCTAAAACTCAATTTTAAGTGGAAGATTTGAATTACCATATTTACAGGCATCTGTTATATAACAATTATTCAGTAATAATTGGAGTGTTACATGTCAAATGAGTACTACTATAATATGTCACATTTCCACAGTATGTATTCCTCAGAATGTCTTTGAATTCTTCAATCCATATAAGCATGAGAAATTCTTTTTTAACAACCACACATTTTGCCATCTCATCTCTTAATTGTAAGATATTCTTTTCAAAGTTAGTTCTTTCTTATAAAAATATTACTTAATATTGATATTTTAAAATTCTAATAGGTGATATTATCTCTAATAATAATAGCTAACTTTTATTGAGCACTTCCTCTATATGTCAGACACTGTACCATTGTGTATCATTTGGTATGTTACCCTTTGAGATAGTAGTAGTTTTCTTCTTTATTCCCATTTTACATTTGAGGAAACATTAAGAGAAGTATTGGGTTGGCCAAAAAGTTCGTTCAGATTTGTCTGTAAGATCTTATGGGAAAAACCCGAACGAATTTTTTGGCCAACCCACAAAATAATTTTGCCAAAGATCACAAAGTAAGTTAATTGGAGTCAGATCTTTCTGACTCCTAGAATCCATGTTCTTGACCACTGCTGAAGTCTTAAGTGAAAGTTAAATACATTATGATGCAGTCTCCAGATGGAATATTATGTAGCCATTAGAAATGAGGGCTGGGACTTCCCTGGCGGTCCAGTGGTTAAGACTCTGCGCTTCTACCACCGCAGGGGCGCGGGTTCGGTCCCTGGTTGGGGAACTAAGATCCCACATGCTGTGCAGCACAGCCAAAATATAAATTAATTAATTTAAAAAAAACAACCACTGAGGGTTACAGTGACTACACAGTGACATAGAAAACACATGTGGTACAGTAAGTGAAAAAAGACAAGGACTACAGTTAAATGTTCATAGTGGTTCTAAACATCTTTAGACTTATCTTTGATTTTTCATTGCTTTTTTTATACAGTATAAATAACATTTAGCTTTTATATAATTTTGCTCATTAAAGAATTTCTGTGAACAGGAAACCTAAGACTGCATGTAAACCAGGTCTGGCCAGCAAAATGACAGCTTTATAATAGACTGTAGCATGTTCAGTTTCCTTTTTAATTTGACCTAAAGCCATTTCTTACTGGACTTATGCCAGCTCTAATGTAATCTCTCATCTGTATTCTTGAAGCCTAATGGAATAGTAAAATCTTCTTAAAGATAACTTAAATGTGTTATATAGTGTCCTCAGGGTAGCTTGTGCACAAAAGATGTTTTCTTTCCCACCCTGTAGAGGTATCTCATTAGGACACCCAGTAGTGTCATTATTAAGTTTTCATGTGTTTCTCAGTTTTGATGCTAATCTTTGTGCGTATGTGCATGCATTTTTTTTCTCTGCAGCACCAATGTGGTTATGAATTATTCAGAGATAGAGTCTAAGGTTCGAGAAGCAACGAATGACGATCCTTGGGGACCTTCTGGGCAACTCATGGGAGAGATTGCCAAGTAAGTGATAATTTGACTCAGCAGTGCAGAAAGAATGCAGCTATCTTCACCCAGAAATGTGAAATTTGCTTTCAGTTTTAAACTGTTTAGCTGCCAGATATAAATTTTGCATATAATCATTCATGTATTAGTGGGCGAAGTTCTACAGAGGATCCATTCCCCTTAGATATTAGCTCAGAAAAGTAAAACAAAATTTTTCTTTTTCAATGAAGTTTAGACAAACTTTGTTAAAATTTTGACAAATGCATATAAAATGACTTAAAATAAAGCTAGGAAAATTTTTTCCTGATGAACATCTGGACGATTATACCAGTGAATGAAGGGCTTGTAAAATATGATATTAATTAGTGGGACTTATGAATGTGCTCAATGTTGTATAAAATATAAGAAAGACATTTTTAAGGAAGCATATCTAAAGTTTTTTGAATTAAGCTTATTAATTTTTTAAAGCTCTTTAGGAAAACACAGAACAAGCCTGCCATCTACTGTCAGAATTAACACACTGCAAACTCTTAAGGAAAATTATTCTTTTTTCAGGGCTACATTTATGTACGAACAATTTCCAGAACTTATGAACATGCTTTGGTCACGAATGTTAAAAGACAACAAAAAAAATTGGAGAAGAGTTTATAAGGTATGGGTTTTAGTCTGTATTTATTATTTGACACGTTGAAGACAAATGCTTGAAGTTTTAAGGTGTACATACATAAGTGATTATGAAGGATGTTGAATCCTAGAATAGAATATTCTAAAACAGGTAAAAGAAGTAGATTTGCTGTTTGTGTTCTGTTTTCTAGTCACCATAAACCACTCTTCATATATTTGTCCATATCGAAAGTAATGAATCTATAGTAGTATGCATGTTTAGTGTATGAGCAATTAGGATGAAAACCACCCTCTAATATGCTTTGTCATCTCTACATAAAAATTTGCCAGTATTATTACAGTATTGTACACCAAAAATATGTGTTAAATTTAAGCATAACAGGAGATTCTAAAGCATTAAAATTCTAACTTTTTAAAATTTGCAAATATGTACTCTTTTGTTAGATTCTTTTCATTTAATACTGATCTCATCATATAATGTAGAATTCTAAAACAAGATAGTAATCTGTTCTTCCATCCCCACGATATTTTCTTGCTGCTCAGAAAGTTTTTCTGTGCTTTCCAAAATGGTGTTATTATATTTATATTTGAAACTTTGAAAGCAACGTTTCTGGCTTTCAGTATTGAAAATCAATGCTTTATTTAGTTCCATGTTTTTGATGTTGTTTGTCTCTGAAAACATTCACTGTCATTCCTTTAGCTTATACAGTAGTAGTGATGAAATAGTTTAAATTTCTATAAATTAATTTTTTAAATTAGAGCTTTTTGTTTGTTTTAATAATTCTTGGGTAAACTACTTTTTTAACGAATAAACTCCTGGTAGAATGAGGGTTTTTTGCCCCTCAATTTCTTCAACCTAACTAGATTTTCATAGATCTAATCATCTTTATGTGAGGTTTGTTCCAAACAAATCTAAGTTCAGAATTCATAATTCATTGGTTTTTAGTGCATTCACAAAGTTGTGTAGTAATTACTAACGTCTAAACCAGAACATTTTCATCACTTCAAAAAGAAATCCCGTAAACATTCTTTTCTCATATTTGTTGGCAGCGAGTTTTTTTTTTCCTTTGATTCTTTTTTTTTACGTGTCAGCATAAATCACCTTTTTAGCAGAAAATATCTATATTTTCCAAAGCAAGCAGCAAGAACAAAAGCCATATCATAAACCTCCCAAATTAAATTTTATCTGGGAAAAATGCTGTGAGGTCATATAATTACCAAATAATTGTTCTCTTTAAACTGATGCTTCTAACACTAAAACTGAACCAGCTTTCTAAAAAGCTTAGTGTTCATTTATATCATACATTCAGATATTTAACATCTAAGTTTTTTTTTTAATCTTTTGACACGTGTATCCAGTGGACAGTTTATAATTACTTAGTACGCTTGGTATAAGAGGAACTTTAAGTTGATAGTAAGAGTTTTTAAAGGTACTTTTAAAGTCTAATGTAAGGTAAAGAACCCACATACACATACGCACACAGAGATTATTTATTTGCAATGTTAGAATTTTTTTTTTTTAGCCATTTACCAGAGCTCTACCAGAATTTATTTCATTAAATCTCATTTGGTGCTTTGTATTTTTACAGTCATTGCTGCTCCTAGCTTACCTCATAAGGAATGGATCAGAGCGTGTTGTTACAAGTGCCAGAGAACACATTTATGATTTGCGATCCCTGGAAAATTACCACTTTGTAGGTGAGCAATGGAAAAACCTATAAGCAAATTAAAACAGTAGTTGGAGTTGTCAGTCACCTGAACCAGCTTAGAAGCTTCTCCACTCTAATTAGAATGTGACTGTTGCTGGTTGTGTGACGAGTGCAGAATCCAAGACGTGGGGCCCTAGAGTATTAATTAGTGAAGACAAGAACTTGCAGAAAATACTGGCTAATAACAACAGAACCAACACAACATGAGTGTTCGGGTTTATATTAAAATATGCACTGGAGACTGGTCCCCTGTGGTGTCCATAAAGGAATAGCTTTAATCATATGGGAAGAAAAGGTTAGAGCTCCAAAACACACACATCTGTTTGAAGCTGGGGGTTTTTTTTCCTCCCACCAAATAATATTTACTGTGCAAAGGCAGCAAGGCCAGAGTGTGTTTTGAATGTGAAAGAGGATACAGAATGAACCACATTTCATTTTGTAGCATACCCCAGTTGAAAGCATTTTAAAAATTCAGTTTTTCAGCTACACTAAATCCTGGTAATTAGTGTTTCCAAACTTGTATTGGGGAGACGAAGGCGTTTGGGTGCTTTTCAGTCATTAAAATGTACGTTTTGTTTTGTTTTGTTAAAATACCATAGAAAAAGAAAATAACATTTTTGGATATTAGTCCATTTTGTATGGTTATTGTTAGTAATCATTTTTAGTGGATCTTTAATTGATTTTGCATAGAACCGTTATCTGTGGTCCTTTTTAGTTCATCTTTGCACTCTCTTATAAGCCAAAATTGCATCTCAAGACTTAGGATTTGATGAGGAAATGACAAAATTCAATAACACAATTTGCCTCTTTTTATTCACTTTAAAATATTGAAGTTGGTTTCTTGTGTTGAAATTTTCATGTCTTTTTTGTGTGTGTTAAAGAGTTTGATACATATTAACTGAATTCTTAAGGTTTTGTTTCTCCCTTACCATCCTCACAGATGAGCATGGCAAGGATCAAGGTATAAATATTCGCCAGAAGGTGAAAGAATTGGTTGAATTTGCCCAGGATGATGACAGGCTTCGTGAAGAGCGAAAGAAAGCAAAGAAGAACAAAGACAAATATGTTGGGGTTTCCTCAGACAGTGTTGGAGGATTCAGATACAGTGAGTATCAAAGACAGACTGGCACCTAAGCATCAGTTTAGCTTCTTGGGTGTATTTTAAGAATCATTGAAATACAGAAGACAAAAATGCTATTTTGAATACATACAATACTGAGATATATGTAATACTCATTTTGGCTCCTGTGGATCTTAGGAATCTTTCTATTTTTTACTTTTGTGTTTCAAGAATATGATTTTAACCATTAAGCATTATTGAATGACGAAACTTTGAGTTGACATACAGAGAATAAAATAGATATATGCCCTTTCCTCTTGGGGTTCCCATTCTAAGAAAAAAAAGGATTTCTGTAACTTACCATGTAGAGCATTAAAAAAAAAGTTTGATGAAGAGATTCATCCTCCTAATTCAAAACCAGTTTAGTTCTATTTTTGGCCAAAAATAGAGCTACAGTTTAGTCCATCCTGAGTCTGTTCCCTTAATTAAGCACTGCGTTAATTTGATGTAGAAAAAGGTAACTGACAATACCATCAGTTTTTCATCTAGGCCTATCACTGTATTGTTCCTAACATATTTAAGAACAGCTAGAACATTCATCTCTCATGTTTATTTTTAATGTAATAATATGGTTTTCCTAAAATAGATCACTAGGCAGGTGCTTGAAACAGATACAGAAAATAAGAACTCTCTTTCATGTTCCTTTGGACTCGTTCTGTCTTCTCTGAACACTGACAGTCCCTTGTCATTTTGTATATACACAGACAGGCCAGTGCCACGTATACTTAGCAGCTGCATATTGGGGATCTCTAACTGCCCCCCCAACCATATCTAAGTTTGTTTATATTTGAATTATACTGAGATCTCGTAGCTCCTTCATTGTAACTGTGTAAAAATCTTCTATTTCTTACCTTGCGGGTATCTATAAAATGTCTTCGCTCCTTTGCTCCTCTGCTTTCTTGCCCTCAAATTAAAAATACTGCACTTAATTGGTTAATGTTTCTAACAGCAGAAAAATTCTTTTTAATGTCCCATATCACATTTAAGTCAGTTCTTGAATTGGGCAAAAATGTTTCTCTTAAATAAATCACATAAATATGTTTTGGAGTTTTTATTTGTTTAGGGGAGTAAGAAGTCTTTCAATTATTTACCCAAGTAAATATTTTATTCTTTAGATTTTTCAAAGTAGCTTTAGCAGTTTAATGTGTTTTTGAGTAGAAAGAGCTGTTCGCCACTCCTTTCCTCATTCTACTTGCTAGTAGTCCTTTTTTTAATCAGCACAATATATAATTAGATAAATTTAGACAATTGAGTAAGTTTTTAGACTTAGAGTGAACTAATTACATCATCTGCATTAGAGATAGAGTTGAATGTCCTGTGCATTGCCTTCTTTTATAAATTATTTTTAATGTTATATATATTATTCAGAGACTTAATCAACTTTAGCTATTTTACATGCTTTTTATTTTGACATTAGATAATGTTTTGCCAATATCCAGTATCTCTGGCACTCATTTAGTATGATGTCCACCGTGCTAATTTAGTTTTCACCTGCTTTCATTTATCCTGTAAATTTGTTTCTTTTCAAAGTCTAGTTCATCACATTGTTACTGAAGTGTACATATACATTGTTGGAGAGCCATTCATTTTTATAATACCATCCTGGCTTAAATTTTGTCTAGAAAACATTTTTTTCATGTTCTCTTTAAGTTGGTGGTCACTTTCAGATTTAGTAGACATATTTTTAAATCCTCAAACTCTCACAGAAAATTTTGGCTTTGCAGTTTTACTGAGTAATTCAGCAAAATGGTTTTGTTCGACCTCCAAAGGGCATGTATGCCATCAGAACTTGTTAACCAAAGTTTAAACAAAAGCTCAGTTATCCACCTTTTGATTATGTTGCTGTTTCTCATTGGTCTTTCCTTTTTCTCTGCACCCTGCCTTAATTTTCGGTCTTCTTTTTAACCACGCATGATTTTTCTGCACCTTGTACTCTTGCCTCTTGAGTTTGGACATGAAAATGGAAATGGAAAAGGGTCCATTTAGCGCCTGTAATTCCTATCTCTTCTTTAGGCCCTCAAAGTCAAGGACTAAAACAAATCTTGACATTTTGGGGCTTTTTTCACTGCCAGTGATCTACTATCTCCATTATCAAATTCACACAGAGGCTCCCTAGGTTTTGCCAGTCCCAGCATAATGTTTGGACTTGGTGTTCGAATAGATCATCACTGTTCTGAACTGCTTGAGCATATTTCATGATTCTAGTCTGTATAGTTTTTGGTAGTTAGAATATTCTTTTCTTTTTAAAATAATTGAAGGATGCTTTCCCATGCCATGAATTACATTTATTTTTCTAGTTTGATGGTAAAGAATGACAGTTATGAGTCTTTACAGTATATTGGGATATGTAGCATTCAGAGTAGTGTTTCCTGTAGTTGGTGTTTTGTAAGAGATTGTTGCTGTCCAGTGCTTTTCTAATAATTGAAAAACCATTAAGAAATGGGAATGAAATATAATGCATTAAGTGACTTTTGTGAAAACAAAAGATTTCCATTTCTCTTTTGCTTATATAGCTCGTGTTGGTTTTTGTGTTTTCCTCTACTCCTTTCAGCAGCCCTTAAGAACTTCCTGATATGCTGTGCTGTGCATTAAGGTTGTGTTAGTTTTCATAAACAAAAGCTTTTGAATCTGCATTCCTGCCACTTAATGACTGGCACTACATGCTGTGCCTTGCTGCAATTGTGTTGATTCAGCACTGTGGGAGCTTTCTGTTTTCCTTTGAAAACTATTTTATTATGAGGAAAAGTTTCAGAAATAAGGACTATAGACACCTTTTGAATTTAATGTCCTTAGAGTTGCTTCTTTTTTTAATGCTTTATATAGGTGAACGATATGATCCTGAGCCTAAATCAAAATGGGATGAGGACTGGGATAAAAGCAAGAGTGCTTTTCCATTCAGTGATAAATTAGGTGAACTGAGTGATAAAATTGGAAGCACAATTGACGACACCATCAGCAAGTTCCGGAGGAAAGATAGAGAAGACTCTCCAGAAAGATGCAGGTATTATTAACACTTTGTCTCCTGGGTCTCTTGGAAAGGGTACTAAATTGACACAGCTGGGTCTTGGGTTTTTTTATTTGTTTTGGGTGTTGGCATTATCTGAAATTCAGCTTTATTTGTTTGTTTCTTTAATTTATTTTTTAGAGCAATTTTAGCTTCACAGAAAAATTGTGCATAAAGTACAGGGAGTTGCTGCATAACCCCACCTCTCCGAGTGCAAGAATGCATGCACACACACACGGTTTCTCCTGTTATTAACATCTTGCATTAGTGTGGTACATTTTTTAACAATTGATAACCAATATTATTAACTAAACTCTTCAGTTTGCATTAGGGTTTACTGTGTTGTATAGTTGACAAATGCATAGTATCCACCATTACAGAACCATACAGAGTAGTTTCACTTCCCTAAAAATGCCTTGTGCAAAAATATGGAAAAATTCATGAATTTGCATGTCAGCCTTGCATGGGGACAGGCTAATCTAGTTCCCTGACGAGGGATTGAACCGAGACCATGGCAGTGAAAGTGCCAAGTCCTAACCACTGGACCACCAGGGAATTCCCAGGTCATGCGAATTTTCACTGTATTGTTCCATTTTTAGTATATTTGCTGCTGATTTATACATATATATAGTGTGTGTGTGTGTATTTACACACATATATACAGTGCAGCTGTTTATAAGATGCTATGTCAGACATTTGCATTTAGTATTGACACACTTTCCTTGTCTGTGTCCATTTATTTCTAAAATTGATCACATTTCCTGTATGTTTTTATTCAGGCCATTTATTGGAATTTTTTTTCCCAGTAAGAACTTTGATAGCTTATTTTGCAATTGGGCATCTGATGATCCAGGGATCTAAGGTATTGCTGAGGGATAATGAAGTTCATTATTTTATTAGATTTAAACAAAAGTTAGGGGTTTGAAAATTCTTCCTGTGACATTTCATTAAGATTCTGTGTCAGTTTATACCAGAAAAAAAAAATCCAGATGGATATTTGGACTAAAATGTTTTTGAGTATGACCTATATTTTCATAGATTACTGACATATTTAATTTGGGGCATATGAAAAACACAGTTCTTTTACTCGTTCTGTATTTTTTTCCTTTCGCATGTTAAGAAGAAGAAAAAATCTTTGAATGTGCCTGAAAAGGAATTCTTTTAAAATATTTTAAATATATTTAAATTTTCTGTAAAGCAGTTTTCTTAGTTTTGTGAAAGTTTGATCTCGTGATTCTATATAGTAAAATAGAGCATAGTTCTTGTAAAGTGCATTACCTCATTTTTCTGCATTTACAGATGAGAGTTTAATCATTTGAATGCAGATAGGATAATATTTAAAAGATATCCATTGAAATTATAGTATTTTATTATATATTTGCATTAGTATATGAGAGTCAGTGACAGAATCATGTTATATAAATGGAACTGTAGTTGTTGCACAGTCCATTTCAAGAAAATGGTTATCAAATGCAGCTATTTGAGCTCCTAGACTCTAATCAATTGATTCTGATATGAGAATAACCCTGCTATTTTATTTTTTAATTAAGCTTTAAATCTATAATAAATAAGCACTTGAATTATTTCAGGCTTTTTTATTTGTACACATTTATGTAAATACTTTTTTGTAGCAGTATTTTAGACTTACCTGGGGAATTTGATGGGTTCCCACTTCCGCTCCCCAGTGCATACATATGATTATTCAGATAGCTTAGATAACATTCTCTTGATCCCTGTCAGATAGTCAAAGTGTGGAATTTTGGAGTTACTACATTTGAAATTCTTTAGCTCAAATCACTGAGGGCTCCATTTTAAAGTAATCCCTAGTCTTATTATTTTCCTTCTTTTTTAATATCTTTTAGTGACAGTGATGAGGAAAAGAAAGCAAGAAGAGGCAGATCTCCCAAAGGTGAATTCAAAGATGAAGAGGAGACTGTGACGACAAAACATATCCATATCACACAGGCCACAGAGACCACCACCACAAGACACAAGCGCACAGCAAATCCTTCCAAAACCATTGATCTTGGAGCAGCAGCACATTACACAGGGGACAAAGCAAGTCCAGATCAGAATGCTTCAGCTCATACACCTCAGTCTTCAGTTAAGGTGGGAATGGCACGAGTTTACACATTATACACAGTTTTATTCTTATAAGTTACTTTTAGAATTACTGCATTAGTAGTCTCAGGCATTTCTAGGTAATCATATTAATTATAGATCATCTGGCATGTATTAGTCATTAATAATAAGAAATCTCTTTGGAGGAAGAAACCTGTCCAATTGCTGAATGATTATCTATGTACTTTCTATGAAAATAGTAATAACACTCTTGGTTCACTTGGGAAAGGTTGTGAATCAGAATGTAGTGCATCTGTTTCCTTCTGGACACCACCACTGGTACCAAGTGTGAGATTCACTAAGGAAAACATGGTAGTGTTTGGAAATTGTAAGAAATGACCACTTGTATATATGACAAGTAGTTATATAGCGGAACTGGTCTTGTTTAATACAGAGATCGTTCCTCTGAAAAGAAGGTTTATTTGCCCTGTGGTCAGTATTGATCAGTAGCAGCACTAATTCTTGTAACTGTCTTCACTTTTTATTCCGCACAGAAATGAAATCCACCTGATAGATACCTGGCTGCAAGCTAGTCTTTTGGACAGAAATCTGCCTAAGAGGGAGGTTTGCCCTGAAAGCCTCAATAGTTGTTTTGTTACTCTCCCCCCACTAGTATTCACCCAGCTTGTATCTTTGCATCAAATGTAGCTGAAAGCTAGGGAAAATATTTTTCTAATGTATCTTGCAAATTGCAGGGGACTCTAAAAATAAAGCTAGTCCTACTTAGTGTCAAGAACTGTGTCAAGTTTTCCCACATATCTTCTGGTGTATAATTTCACCCATATTGTGCTCGTTTTAGTTTTGAGGAAAACCTCAAAATTACAAGTCAACTTTAGTTGTAGTTAAAAGGGGGAAATGGATGTGTTATTTCCTTGTGGTCTTAGTTTTCCCCTACTGTGGATACAGTTGCTTACTGATGACTGTCTAAGATCTGGTAGATAGTCATAATTAAAACCCAAATAATACATGATGGCTGTTATATGAAGAGTTCATTTATGGTTGCATGGGGAAAATCATCCAACCTGTATAATTTTTTTAACAGTAAACTGAGACTTTTATATCTTAAAAGGATTTTAAGTATCAATATGTAGTACAGCCTGAATGTATGTCACTGCCATAAATACTTTAAATTTATAGTGTAAGCTTTTTGACTTTGTTTTTATTACCAAAAAAATGCATAGAACTCTGAAGTTCTCAGCAAGTTACTCAGCTGCTTCAGATCTCTTTCAACCTCAAGGCCTTTTTGAACCACAGTATATAGTGTTTTAATCTTCAAAGCTCAAATTAACATGCCTAGGAATTTACAGTGTTTTCCTATTGCCTAGCACTTCTGTTCTAATTTAACGTGTATGTATTGAACATTGAGGACCTATGCATTAGGGTGCTTAGAACTATGTATAGGAGAAAAATCATATTACAACTCCAGCCCCACAGTTTAGTTTTGGAACTAAATATAAAACAGATGTCAAGGTATATCAGACCAACATAGAATTATACTGACCTGAGCTAGATAGGAGCTAGATAGGATGTTGGCCTTCAGTCCAGTAGATCTCAGACCTTCTTATGCATTGGAATTACTTAAAGGAGCTTTCTAAGACTGTACAGACCAAGATCCCAACCTGGGCAATTATGATTCAGTATCTTGTGATGGAGCTGGGCATATATATTTCTTTAATGCTTCTCAAGTGATTCTGTGTTAAGATTTGAGTGGGATCTGGAAGGTATGTTTTTTCAGAGTGAAATGCAGTAAGAAATGAGAAAGTAACCCAGGAGTAGTGGACATGGCTAATCTTGTCTGATCTCCGAAAAGAAGTGAGTTAGGGAAAAGAGGAGTGTGGATGTTAGGGACTTTTACAATGGTAGGCATTTAAAAATACTATCTCTCCATAAGGATTCAAGGTCACTTCTCTTTTTTCAGAAAAGGAAATCTACCTTTATTAAGATAATTACAGGTATTTGTGTCTCAGTTGGGAATTAAAGATGAGTAGAGCAGATTTTTTTAAAAAAATAGTAGAAATAAGTTTTCTAAGCTTATTTAGCTCTGTGTGTGTTTTCAGACTTCAGTGCCTAGCAGCAAGTCATCTGGTGACCTTGTTGATCTGTTTGATGGCACCAGCCAATCAACAGGTAAGCTTCCATATTGGCTTTTTCTTTTTATCAATAGTATTCTTGGTTTCAGAGTAATTTTTTTTAATGGCACATAAAAGATGGAATGAAAATTTTAAAAAAAAATTTTTTTGCATTAGATTTATTTTTAATGTGAAATTAATTCACTTTGAGCATTATTTGGGACGAAGTGTTTAATTGCCTTAAATAAGGAAGGTGAGCACTTAAATATTTGACTGGTAATTCAGTAATCTCTCTCAATTTCTTTAGCACTGAGTATTTGGGGTCCCTTTGCTTTTTCTATAAGCAAAATGGACTGCTCTGCCCATTTCACTGTCTTTCCATAAATCTTAATTCTGGCTGTCAAACTACCCACGCCTAGAGTTCATTTAAACTTTTCATTCATTTATTCACTAAACATTTATCGAACCAGACACTGGCCTGGGTGCTTGCAGTATAATGCTTAGTAAAACAGTTCTTGCCCTCATGGTAAGGTCAAGTGGAGGAAGTAATCATTAACCAAAGAGTCACAAGTAGTTACCTAGTTACAAACATACAGAGTGCTTTGGAGGAAAGGGGCATTCTGTGAAAGTGTGACATATTTTAAAGAGGGCTGCAGCAAAAGAATAGTCCATTTACCAAGATTTTCTCACAGAGAAGATTAATGGTTTCTTCAGTTTGATGTCCAGTATGTGCTAGATTTTTTTGAGTAATTCCCTATAAATTGTTTTCAAGAAAATTGATTATTTTAGGTTGCATTTGATGATTATGGAGTCGTAATAAACTGTACTGCAAGTCAAAACAGCTTAAGAAATAAGACTTATGTTTAAAGTTCATTTCACATTAAAATGTAACTGGCGAGATTGGCATAGAAATAATGTCAAAGTAAATCTGTTGTTTCTAGTTGTGTGTAATAATTTTTCAAAACTGAATTGTTTTAAAATCTACATTAGTGTTTATGATGAAAATTACTTCTCACTGATAGTTTAGTACATATGATTAATTTAAAGTCTCCTATTATTTTCTCCCTGTCCTTGCCTACTATCATAAAATTAATTCTTAGACTAGGTGTGAACTTACTAGGGTGTCTGGTTCAATACAATTTCTGAGATTCTTCAGTTCCCACTCCCTTTTTTCTGTAAATGTAACTTCGTAAAATTATTCCTTAAACTCTATTGAACTGTCATGCCCAAGTTTGCAAACAACTACATTAGTTGTTTAACAATTTATGTGCTGTCTTTTTGTACATTGAAGATTTTCATAGTAGTATTAACTGGTAGCTAGCATGTAGTCATATAATACAGACTTAGTGTCACAGAATATCAACTATTTTGGATTTCCTGGTATGAAATATTAAAGAGCCCTTTTCATGCATCTGTGAAAATTTTTAATGGAGCAATCAGAGAAGAATTAACTAGGAAGGTCAGATGAGTGAATCTAACTTTTTTCCTTGGTGTTAGCCAGATTGCTTTGAGCAGAGAGAATTATTAAATACCAGCATGCTTCCTTTGCTTGGCAAGAAACCTTTGAGTGGTTTTTCTTCTCCAGTGCAAGCAGTAGATTGGCTAATTAAATAGAAGTAGCAATTAATATTAATACAGTAATTGAGACAAAGTCTGAATGAAATTTGGAATATTTCTTGCCTTAATGTTTTTATCTTAATAATTTCTAAAAACCAACCGAAAATGGGTTGACATCATAATTTTTTTTAATTGTTCACTGTTTATTGTTACGGTCACTTTTTTTTTAATTAATTTTTTTTTTTTTTTTTTGGCTGCGTTGGGTCTTCGTTGCTGCGCGCGGGCTTTCTCTTGTTGCCGCGAGCAGGGGCTGCTCTTTGTTGAGGTGTGCGGGCTTCTCATTGCGTTCTCGTTAAGGTGGCTTCTCTTGTTGTGGGGCACACGGACTCTGGACGTGCGGGCTTTAGTAGTTGTGGCACAGGGCTCAGTAGTTGTGGCACAGGGCTCAGTAGTTGTGGCTCGTGGGCTCTAGAGCGCAGGCTCAGTAGTTGTGGCACATGGGCTTAGTTGCTCCGTGGCATGTGGGATCCTTCTGGACCAGGGCTCGAACCCGTGTCCCCTGCATTGGCAGGAGAATTCTTAACCACTGTGCCACCAGGGAAGTCCCCATAATTATTTTTTAAAGTTCACTCCTATTTGAAACAGTTTAACCACTTTGTGTAGAACCCCCTCCAATCAGTAAGATGAATTTCATTACTATGAATTTCTATTTAAATATTTTAGTAGTAATATATTTTAAATTGAATTCAGCAGTGGAAAAGAAATTGGATGTTAAATCTTTAGCACCTACATGTAAGAAAGTCTAAGACTCTACCATATTAGCATTGCTATTTGGTATGCCATTTGGGTGTCATTTCCCATATGTGCCTATATTTATAATACTGCTGTCATGCAAGTAATATGGACATGAACTGTAAACCTAAGCAGATACAGCTTCTGTACCATTCACCAGATAAATGTCTCCTTGGAGAAAATGCTCAGATTTTCTTTTTTTATGTGTTATTTCGTCCTTCTTGTTAGCATCTTCAGAAGTATATGTGGTAAAATCATTGTGGAATATCAACCAAGTTTAAAAGTACACATGTGAAACCCATTCATCAAAATTTTCTTGAGACTCTGATGATAAATGTCCCACTCTGGTGATGTTCTTTTAAAATCTGTACTCAAATGATATTTTGGTGACATTTATACATAGTATGTTTCTAAGTAAACATTTTTTAAATGAATAATAATGTATTTAGAAAATAAGCCAGTTACAAATATAATGCCAAGAACCATTCCACTTCATTTTTAGTATATCTCGACTTCAGAGTTTTCGTTGTCTTCTTTTGTCCCTTTTGTAATTAAGGAATTTAGGTCTTGATTAACATACTACTACGTAAGTTGTTTTTAGTACAATGAATGAGGTTGAAGAGAAAATATAAAGACTTTACAAGGCTTGCAATATCTTTTGAATTTTTGGTTGTTAAAAAATATCTTTTAAGATTAACATATAAAATCCAAAATGTTCATTACATTTACATTTGAACCTGTTGCCTTGTACTCCGTTATCACTAAAGTTAGTTGAGGATATTTACATGGATGTGAACCACCTTGTTATAGCCAAGTTACTGGTTATTACAACCCAACTTACATATTAGAATTTTCATGGGCGTTGTCTCTAGTTTAACCTAAGTTTACTAAGAATAAAATGTTTTACCATATTCTGTTTTCACTAATATAAAAGTAGTGTGTGCTCATTTTAGAAATTTTATGGAAAAAAAGTAATTCACCGTAACTTAGGTGCATAAAGTTAACTATTAATAATTTTGGTGAATAGTCTTTCTTTAAACATTTTCTATATAATCAGTCAATATATTTATTTAAGCATTTATTTATTTATTTATTTTTCACAACTCACACACACACTGTATTTTATTTTTACAAGAGATAAACTGACACCAAGCATTGTAAATTAAGCATTTATTATGTTGCAAATCTTTTTCAGGCTTCTAGATAAAGATTTTATTGTTATTATATTTTTTTGTAAACTCTTTTTCATCTAAAATCTCATGACCATTTCCTTATTATAGTTGGTATTTTACAGACCTTTTAATTGCTTTATAATCTTAACATTGTGTAAATATGCTGTAATTTACTTGACCAGTCAGCCTCTTATTTTTTGGACATTAGGTTTTGATTTGTTTCCAAACTTCTCTCTGTTATAATATTTCATTCTATTTTGCATGTGTTTGATGACTGACTTTGAAACTTTTCATGGTTTTATATTGCTAGTTGTAACTTGTCTATTCATGTCCTTTGTCCTTTTTTTTAAATTGGGGTTGTTTATCCTTATCGATTTTTTAAAAACTTATTTATATTAGTTCTTCATCATATGTTTACAATTTTTGGCATTTCTATTAATTTTGTATTTATTAGAACTCCTTGTGCAAAAGTTTTCATAACGTAATCTAGATTAAATTCTTCGTTAAAGAATATTTCCGTTTATAGTTAAAGCACTGTCTAGTTCAACTATATTTTTCCTGTTCACAATGTTGCTTTGGAAAATACATGTTCCCAGCTGGTGATTGTAAATAACCTCCTTGCTTCCCTGAAAAGGCAGATGGAAATGGTTCATTTATAATGACACCTCTTGTGGGAATCTTGAAGGGTAGCTCTTATTGTGAAATTTAGCAGTCTTCCACATGCAGCAATTTTTGGTAGACTCTTATTTAGATAGAAGTTATCTGGGAAAAATGCTTAAGTATAGAAAATGTCTGTTAAATTTAAGGCATTGGTATGAATAACATCATGCATATAGGTTTGGATAGTCCCTCCTAGGAGGGAGAAACTTTTCCTAATTGAAATAAGAGATTTTTAATTTCTGAGATAGTTTCCAAAGTTGAGGATCACATTATGTAAAACACAGTAGAAGTATAGTCTGTGGCACTTCAGAAGATGGAGAAAAGTTAAATCCTTTTCAAGGAAAGGTGGCTTCTATTTGTTAAATTCTTAGGTGTGTTTCCACTCTTTTACCTCCAGTGTTCTTAAATTAGTCATGTTTGAAATTAAACTCCCTGTAGTGTGGATGGAAAGAATAATATTTGCTATAGACAAGTTATGAACGTAGTATAATTTTAGCTTAGGTGTTAGAATGTAGAGCAATAGAATAACAAAATAATTATTTGAAATGTTAAATTCAGGATAGGACAAAAATAAAATATGTCACCCAGTTTGAAGATGTGATTCACAGTATTCAGTGCTATACTCCACAGCATGAATTTTCTTTGTAGCCCAGACTGGATACGGTTTGAAAATTCCGAACTCATTTGGCATAATAAATTACATATTGATGTTTATTCACTGCTTGGATGAAGAAAATGAAAATAATCCCCTATTTTCAAATCCCTTAATGTTATAATAAAAGATGAACTATCATTCTGTTACCTAACAGTATACGTTGATCAATATTTTTAACATGAAGGAATATTACAGAAGACATACTTATGAATATTAAGCAGCAACTGTTCACACCATTGATTTCCCTGCTAGATTTTATTAATATATGTGCTTGTTTATATAGTTTAAAAATATAGCTCATTGATCTTTTGTACCTATTGTCACATTTATTATGACATATGTACCTTTAAAGAAGAGAAAAATCACTGTGATATTTTCCTTTGGATAAAGCAAAAGCAGACATATGAGCTGTAGTTGTTGCTAGGAGTAGAGAACCTTGGCCTTGGTGGAAGTTAGTTCACGGTGAGTGAGTATACATGTGAATATGTGCATCTGTAATGAGGTGAAGGAATAAGGAATTTGTTAGGCCTGCTGATAGTTGACTACAGTAAATGTGCCTTAAAAAGAAATACCAAGTTCACCTGTGTCAGAAACTGATTTGTTCCTTTTATTACTGCTGGCTATTTATTAAGAAGGGGAGATGGTTCTAGTTTAATTAACCCAGTTGAGTGTAGCAGATGGGACAGAATGTCTTGCAGCGATAAGACAATTCAGAAATGGCACCAGATGTTGGAAGCTGTCCCTGGTGGTATTTGAGTGCAGCCCAGATGTTCCAGTCCCACCTGGCTAGTTTCTAAGCACTGCAGGCTAAGCAGCTGTGATGTAACCTATATAATGTTCACATAACAGTAAAAGCACAATAATTGAACTGCCGCTCTAAATTTCTAAGGTTGTGACTCTTAAGAGGTGAAATCTTTAAGGACAAAAATAAGGACAACTATTTAAGGTTTTAGATCCTTTGACTATTGCTGTTTCATTGATAACTGAATTGAGGAGAAGTGGAATATAAAATTTAACAATGTTACTGTTCAAATTATAGATAAAAGTAAATATTCGTACCTGTTTAGTGTTTACAAATGAAAATTTGTATGAGAATGTGATGTTATGCATGCAGATTGATCTGCAGCCTTATGATTTGAATCTCACCCCTTTAAAAACACCAGTCTGGAAGCAGCAAAAAGCTACTGGTTTTTTTTTCAAGGATTAAAAATGGAAGTGTTTTGCAAATATTTGCAAGTAAACAATAGGAAAAAATAGTCCACCTTTTCATTGCATTCATTTTTCTTCCTATAGCTATTAAAACTGATTACTATGCAGATCAACTTAAAGGGTTTTTTTTTCCCTTTTTATTTAAATAAAAGTCAAACTGCAGAAAATTTGTCACATTTTCTTTGTCTCTCTCTAGTTCTTTTTTGGTTTTGTTTATTTATTGTGCACCGTTTGAGAGAATTGCAAACATCATAACATTTTGCCCCTAAAATACTTCAGCGTATATCTCCTTACAACAAGGACATTCTCCTTCACAATCATAATATAATTATCATATTTGGGGAATTTAACAGTGAAACAGTACCGTTGTATAATAGACCATATTCACATTTCCCTGGTGTCTCAATTACATCATTTCAGTATAGCACTTACTTAAATATCCAGAGTCCAGTCAAGGATCACCCATTTCATTTACTTGCCATGTTTCTTTAGGCTTCTTTAATCTGGAGTGGTCCTGGTCTTCTTCTTTTATGATGACATTTTCTGAAGAGTCTTGACAGCTGTTTTGCAGAATGTCCCTCAATTTGTATTTGTCTGATTCATTCTTCGTGACTGGAGTCAGGTTAAATATTTTTGGGAAGAATTTGGATGATGATTTCTTTTTTAGTCTCTTTATATTAGAAGACCCATGAGTGCTATTTTGTCCGATTGTTAGTGACATTAAGTTTGAGCACTTGTTTAAGGTGGTATCTATATGATTTCTGCACTGTAAAAGTAGCTTAATCTCTTTTTATTTGTAATTAATCTGTGGAGTGATGATTTGATTACCCAGCAACATTTTACCCAGGTTTTAGCATCCACTGAAGATTCTTATAAAGAGCATAATTGGCCAGATAAACTACATGCCTACATTATGTTCGTGAAATGTGAGTAAGGGGTAACTGTAACCACAGTTGTAGTATCTATTATATTACTAGTTACAGAACTGAGAGATACTGTAAGAGAGTCTGTCCTGTGGTAGCTTAAAGGGAACATGGTGACATGAAAAGCTGGATCAACTAACTAGCTGTTTATGATGGGTCTTGGGGCTCTAGTATTGGGTATTTTTTGAGTGCAGTGCTAAAATGGCTTCCTAAAAGTGCTATCAGTTGTGCTGTGGTTCTGACAGTTTTTTTTCCTCATACTTAATTTCTAGGAGGATCAGCTGATTTATTTGGAGGCTTTGCTGACTTTGGCTCAGCCGCTGCATCAAGCAATTTCCCTTCCCAAGGTACGATATGATTTGATTGGCCAGAAATCTAGGGGCAGTGGAAATGTTAACCAAAACAAAACAACCCTTCACCACCCCACCCCCATCTGCTGCTTTTGGCCATTTTCTACTTGTAGTAGTATTTATAATTCCCAATTCCCAAAGAATTTATTCACAAAGGTACTTTATTGGGCCAGTATCCTAAATGTGCCAGACGAATTAATCTGGTTGCAGACTACTCAGGTACACCTAAATAAAATTGCCCTCACTCATAAGTGACTCTTGTTTTATTTTTGGGGGCGGGGGGGGGGCAGGGAGTAGGTGCGTAGGGAGTGTGAATAAGTATAAATCTCATTTTAGCAGCAAGAATATTATGGTTTATGTTTAGCTTATATGATTTTCTTGAATGAAATTCAGGGACATTGGAGTTGGGCAGACCATCTTACCAAAATTCATTTCTTTATAATTTAGATATCTTAAAAGAATTTCTGTGAAAAATAACTGAACTTCATTTTGGCATATCCTTAAATGTGAGCAGTTGAACCTCAGGCAAAAAAGAATTCCTCATTCCATGTTAAATTAGAAATTTTAAAATACTCTAGATTTGTTGTGATCATTTCACAATATTTGTAAAGATCAAATCATTATGTTGTCCACCTGAAACTAATATAATGTTATGTGTCAGTTAACACCCTCAATTTTTTTAAAATGGCAAAAAAAAAAGCTAACATCCAAGCAGAATATAGGCTTAAACATAATGGACTGAGGTGAAGGGCTTGTATTTTTCCCCCTTATTATTAATATTTTTATCTTACTACCTCTGCCATATACTTTGGTAGCTATTTAACTTTATGAAAGCCTCTGAGCCTCCACCTTTCTAAAATTGGGAATAATGCTACTTGTCATGGTTCTTTATAAGGATAGAGTAACGTCTGTAGAGACGTGTAGAATAGGGTCTCAGTTCATTATTAAGTGTCTTTTAGGTTGTAAAGGGGTTGGTTCTAATGTTTTTTTCCATAAAATTTGGTCAGTCTGAAGTTTGAGAGATAATATAAAAAATTTAGCTATAAAAATCAAACATGAGGTGAGGCAAGGAGGAAATATTTAACTGAATTAGTTTTATTCATTTCAAGTAGAGTCATCTATCCCCATTAATTGGATTAAAATTTATATTTAGTACTGTCTAGTTTAGGTTAGTGAGGATTTAGGAAGAAAGACGCATAGGTTTTAATGTGATTTGGGTTATTTGGACCACTTGTGTAAATTCCAAGTATTTCCCAGAAACCAGGATTGTGGAGTAATGAACTGCTTCATTTTAGAAGTGTGGTTATACCTTGTAAGGGTTAATACCTTGCTATAGGCAAATCAAAGTGGAAAATGAACATTGCCCTAATTTTACAGACTGCCTGTGTAATTCTCAAAGTTTTTATGTATATAAAGTTGCCTACTATGCAAATAATTCAAATATGTTAATGTTGCTAAGTGATAACATCTCTTCATCTTATGTGATTAACATAACCTGATCACCATTACGCAAGGGGCTGAAGCTGTTGCAACAATGATTAATGATTGCTGAACAATGTATGCCTCACTAGAAATCTCTTCCTCCCATGATTAATCATCTCAGATAAAGTTTTCAGATGGGGCAACACATTTTGCCCCAGTTTCCATTCTTATTCTGTTTTCTAGATCAAGCAGATAGAAAATCAGCATAAAGTTTACCTTTATCCAGCAGTCTTCCTTAAATTAGTTTAAATTGTTTAATACATAGAACTAACTGTAAAACTCTTAATTCAGTCTTTTTTGTAAAGAAGATCAAAGACATATTTTAGCAAAACCCGGAAGTAATGAATATCAGCCCAGTTCTTATATTAAATTGTTGGTAGAACTTGGGGTTTCTAAGTGAATTATTTTCTCTTTTGAGGGTGCTTACATTACAAAATGGTAATAGAACATATAATTTTAAAGACTTAATGTTATTGTTCTCTTGATATTTAGCATAATGAGACACAATATCATAGTGGGTGGTTACCTTTTAGGCTAGACAAAATGTATTTCCTAGTTGTAAGTGAACATGTAGTGCAAAGAAATTAACTTGAGCTACATACTGTTCGCTTTCAGATGACAGTTTATATGTAGCTCTTTCTTCACCTTTGCTTTTTTCAACTTCCATTAATTCATATTTATCTGTTTGTCCCTTTCTTAAAGCAAGGTTTGTTTACTTAGTATAGCCTAGTTTAAAAAAATTTTTTTGCAAGTATCACTTGCCTTTATATTTATTGTGTTCCAAATAGTATTATGTATGCAGAATTTATAGAAGCTTGACTTATACTTTTATATGGCATACCTAAAGGAAAGAAAGTGTGATGCTTTGCCTCTCCTCTGTCTTTTCACAATTAATCCAAAGTAACAATAAACCTCAAATGGCACTTACTATATATTAAGTTATTCAGTCTTCGCAACTTAGATTTTTTAAAAAGTATGGCACGGGGGACTTCTCTGGCAGTCTAGTGGGTAAGACTCTGTGCTTCCACTGCAGGGGCATGGGTTCGATCCCTGGTTGGGGAACTAAGATCCCGCATGCCTCACGGTGGGGCCACATAAATAAATAAAAGCTCTCCTTTAAATAAAATAAAAATACAAAGGCACAGAGAAGGTTAAGTAAGGTCACACAGCCAGTAAAATACAAAATCCGTTCTCTTAAATATTTCAGTCTATTAATCTATTAATTTTTTTTTTTTTTTTGCGGTACACGGGCCTCTCACTGCCATGGCCTCTCCCGTTGCGGAGCACAGGCTCCGGACACGCAGGCTTAGCGGCCATGGCTCAGGGGCCCAGCCGCTCCACGGCATGTGGGATCTTCCCGGACCAGGACACGAACCCACGTCCCGCACATCTGCAGGCAGACTCCCAACCACTGCGCCACCAGGGAAGCCCTAACCTATTAATTTTTATATTATTAAATGCATTAAATCTTTTCTATGCATTAAATCTTAAACTTGTTATAATTATACTTTGAAGCATAGTGATAGTTTTGTTTCTCTTTTTAAATATTAGCATGAGTTCCCCTCTTAAGACTATACCCCGCTTTTTACTTAAATAGATTGAACAGTCCCATTTGAAGTAAACAGTGTACTAAGGTTATATATCATGGCTCTCTGTAGCCTTTGTGTTGTCAGTGGAAGCATGGCCAAATGGGTGAGAACTTCTTACAGAAATTTAGTAATCCTAGTCTTAATTTTATTGAGTTTTTGAGTTTTTCTTTTTAATGAATTTGGGGTTTTATTTACATGAGATGGTATAAATCATAGTCTGATTTCTCTTTGAACCTTTCCAAATAATGATTGAACAAAATGAGCTGAACTGTCTGATTTTACTGAGTTACTCCTTGCATGAGGATTCTGGATCTCCCAGCAAAGAGTTTAACCAGTTTAGAGGTTTTTTTCTTGTTTTTTGGGGATCTCAGGCTAGTTCATATTTGTTTAGCTAGAAACTTATTTGATATGCAAACTTAGGTTGAAGGAAAGCTTTAGTTTCTGTAATTTCTTTGTGTCACCTCAGACCTGCCAATGCCAAGAGATGGATTTTACTTTATATGTGGAAGTTTTTTTTCTTTGCCACCTTGTTAACACTGGTGGAATATTCATGAGAAAGAATAATGTCCAGATGGAGGTGGTACCTGCAGATGTTAATCTGGATGGACACAGATCAGCTCTAATTTGTTTCACTTGGAAGACTGTCATATGTGTTCTGTGCATTTCAGAAACTTTCTTACCCTTTTTTCTTTCTCAGTAACAGCAGCAAGTGGGAATGGAGACTTTGGTGACTGGAGTGCCTTCAACCAAGCCCCGTCAGGCCCTGTTGCTGCCAGTGGTGAGCTCTTCAGCAGTGCCTCACAGCCAGCTGTAGAGCTTGTCAGTAGCTCACAACCAGCTTTAGGCCCACCTCCAGCTGCCTCAAATTCTTCAGACCTATTTGATCTTATGGGCTCATCGCAGGCAACAATGACATCTTCCCAGAGTATGAATTTCTCTATGATGAGCACTAATACTGTAGGTCTGGGTTTGCCCATGTCAAGATCACAGGTAAGTTGTCTGCCTCCCTTGGAAATTGTGATTCATAATCTTTGAGATGCTCTAACTAGCTAATGGCAGATTAGCATAAAACAGAAAAATAAGCAAGTGACACATAGATTACTTTTGTACATTGGCGTTTACCTTGTGTCCCTACCCTGGTATAGTCATTTGGGTTCTCCAGGGCAAGGCCTTCTCACTCATCTTGCTGTCCATGCAAAGCCAAGTGTGATGCCTTGCACAGAGGAGGCATTTGTTGAAAATTTATTGAACTAATAAACAAATTGGAATTTAATAGTTTAAAAAATTGTTTTTAAGATTAAGGAATAGAGGAGTTCCCTGGTGGCCCATTGGTTAAGACTCTGCGTTTCCACTGCAGGGCATGTGGGTTCGATTCCTGGTTCGGGAACCAAGATCCCGTGTGCCGTGCAGCACGGCCTAAAAATAAAAAATTAAAGACATTAAGAACAAGAAAAGAGGGGCTTCCCTGGTGGCGCAGCGGTTGAGAGTCCGCCTGCCGATGCAGGAGACACGGGTTCGTGCCCCCGTCCGGGAAGATCCCACATGCCACGGAGCGGCTGGGCCCGTGAGCCATGGCCGCTGAGCCTGCGCGTCTGGAGCCTGTGCTTCGCAACGGGAGAGGCCACAACAGTGAGAGGCCCGCGTACCGCAAAAAAAGAACGAGAAGAAGAAGGAATAGAGATATATTGCTAATATAGAAAATTATTCTCTAAAATAATGAATGTTCTTCCCTATTCTGGACCTGCTCTACATTATATAATGTTTATATAGGCTCTTCTTTCAACTTTTATTTTCATAAAGGAAAATAACTAAACAGGAACTTTTAAATTCACTTTTTAAAATTAAATCTAAATTACCTAATACTAGCTTAGAATTCAAACAAGTGCAGAATATATGTGTCTGAGCTGTATCAGGAACTTGCTATTTTTGACTCAGGCTATTCTGAATATTTGTTTATGATGCTAATTATTCATTTTAATATGTAGAATCTCCTATTTTGGGTGTTAGGATGAAGGAAGAGAAGAAAGAAGCAGAAAGGTGACTGATCTGTATAACAGATATTAGACCTAACATTAAGAAAAAGGACATGAGAGCCATACCAGTACCATTAAATTGAACTGCAGTTCACTGTTTCTTTCATATGGTCTAAGCATAAAGCCAATCTACTAATTTTCAATCTTAATCGCAACTGTGTTGTGAGTCTTTGCATTGGTCCATTTTAAATTATCCTTCCTATTTGTATTTATTTCCCTTTTTCTGTCCTTGTTACAATTATTCTGGTAGTAACTACCAGGCACCTCTGCTGCTTTTTCCTGAATTTCTCCTTTCTTCTGTATTGGTCCATACTGTACCAAATTCCACTAGTGTTGCTTGCTTTAGGCAATAGAAATATACATGGAGCAGGGATATGTCCGTCAGGTTATGTGGAATATAATTTGCTGTTTTGATGGTTTTGTTTTTTTAACATGAGAAATCATACCCCGAATTCCATTTTGTACGAATAAATTTCCACTTGTATATTTCCTTAAAGTTGTACTAACCCGAAGTTAATAGTTGCCCCAGGATTGTGGCTTCTAGAATTGGGGTGATGGGAGGATAACTGTTAGTGTACATATGTTTTTTCCCCACCCCAAACATGATTTGGACTTCAGAGGAATATTATGGGAAGCTGGTGATTCAGGATATTGAAGACCTTAATGTAGAACATTTGTTGTTCTTATTGGTTTCAAGAGTTTATTACAAAGTCTAGTATATATTTGGAGTTACTATGATTAAATTGCCGTCTGGTAATCTTTATAGAGCAGATGCTTAATTTTTAGAGCATTTTTCTATTTTCCAGCCTTTGCAAAATGTTAGCACAGTGCTGCAGAAGCCTAATCCTCTCTATAATCAGAATACAGATATGGTCCAGAAGTCAGTCAGCAAAACCCTGCCTTCTACTTGGTCTGACCCCAGCGTAAACATCAGCCTAGACAACTTACTACCTGGTATGCAGCCTTCCAAACCCCAGCAGCCATCACTCAATACAATGATTCAACAACAGAGTAAGTTACTGCAAGACATCCCATTTCTTTGTGTATTTGTAGTCCTTTGCCCTTATGCCAGGACTACTTCAAGCCATGAAATAAAACTGTACTGAAAGCAACTGTGTATTCACTTAATTTAACACTTAACTGTGTTTTCACATAATACCTGGTATCCCTCTTGGCACATTGAATTGCTTTGTATTCTGCTCTTGACATGTTAACATTTATTGTATGGTGGTGAGTTTTGGGAGCCTGATCACTAAAATAAAAGTATTTGTTGAGAAAAAATTTTTAATATAGGCAGATATGTCAAGAAACAAAAATCATCTGAACTCCATAATCCAGGGATAATCACCATTAATTCATGTTTCTTCATAGTCCATCTTTTCTAACCACATTTTTAATACTTGAGATCATTCTGTCTAT
Organism: Delphinapterus leucas; assembly: GCF_059928025.1. Classification (NCBI taxonomy): domain Eukaryota; kingdom Metazoa; phylum Chordata; class Mammalia; order Artiodactyla; family Monodontidae; genus Delphinapterus; species Delphinapterus leucas. The sequence continues at coordinate 134,551,069 of NC_143131.1, read as the reverse complement.
ATTTTGTTTCTTGCAGTTCATATTCAACATTATTGTTTTTTCTGTGTTGAATATTCTTAAAGAAAGCAAGCGTGGGGCTTCCCTGGTGGCACAGTGATGGAGAGTCCGCCTGCCGATGCAGGGGACGCGGGTTCGTGCCCCGGTCTGGGAAGATCCCACATGCCGTGGAGTGGCTAGGCCCGTGAGCCATGGCCGCTGAGCCTGCGCGTCCGGAGCCTGTGCTCCGCAACGGGAGAGGCCGCAACAGTGAGAGGCCTGCGTACCGCAGAAAAAAAAAAAAAAAAAAGAGAAAGAAAGCGTGATTTTTGGATCTTTATAGTTATCCATCATATTAGTGTGCATTTCCTCTCTTGCTGGTTATTTCAGTTGTTTCCAGCTTTTTTCCTATTATAAATAACTCCATGGTCTTGTATAAATCTTTTTACTTGTGATTTTTTCCCTTAATATAACGTTCTAAAAATAGAGCGAGTCAAAGGATATAAACTTTTTAAGGTTTTTGATACACAGTAGCTCTTGACAACTTGTTAGGTCGGATTCAGTAATAGATTTTATAGGAATGGTTTTAAATTGCCTGATGTTTTCTGCCAGCCCACTCTTACTGTTTCTACATCTTGGGGAAATCAGAGCTAACAGCCACTGAATATTTCTCAAGAGTAAACAATACAAGTTAATTGACTTCTCTTATAAAAAAATCACTACAAAGTAATTTTATTGGAGCTTACAAGTATTGATGGTCAGGAAGATTGTATTATTTTTCTGCTCTGTGAATCTAAGAATTCAGTGTGATAAAGTTCTTTTGTCTCTTTTCTGCTGTTAGATATGCAACAGCCTATGAATGTGATGACCCAAAGTTTCGGAGCTGTAAACCTCAGTTCTCCATCGAACATGCTTCCTGTCCGGCCCCAAACTAACCCTCTGATGGGGGGACCCATGCCTATGAGCATGCCCAGTTTGATGACTGGCACCATGGGAATGGCCCCTCTTGGAAATAGTCCAATGATGAACCAGAGCATGATGGGCATGAACATGAACATAGGGATGTCAACTGCTGGGATGGGCCTGACAGGCACAATGGGAATGGGCATGCCCAACTTAGCCATGACTTCTGGAACTGTGCAACCCAAGCAAGATGCCTTTGCAAATTTCGCCAACTTTAGCAAGTAAGAGATTGTAAAGGAGCAGATTGAATGAAGGATTTTTAGTGGTGCAGATAGGTGATGTTGGGATGGAAAATGCTAGTCAACTCCCCTTTCTTTCATCAATTAATTAAAATAAACCTACATTAAGAACCAAAAAGGTTGTTTTATAAAAGCAAAATATCTAGTATTTCAGATGGCCAGGCAAGGGCGCTTCAGATGAGGCAGTCAGAATCATTCTTCCCAGTGAGACTAGGCCACAAATGGGGCAGTGAGACCACTGAAAGCCTTTATAAATTGAGGAGCCCATTTTAATATCATAATATGTGGGAATACTAGAATAGGGCTGAATAAATGTGTTTGAATCTCTAATTTTATACTTTTCTTTTCCTGAAGAACTTGATTTTTCTGTCCCTGAATTGCCTTGTCACAATTGGGTCTGTTCCTTTTACTACCACTCTTGAGTCCATATATGAAATCATTAAAGTTGGATGATCAGTTTTTTATAAAAATATATATTTTTGTCCAAAAAAGGCATACATATGTGATTATGGCTAAATCAAAGGTAACTGGAATGTATATACTTTTGCTAATGTTCCAGCAATACTATTATACTATCCAAATTTTTATTGTAACAAAACCTCTTTAAGCAATTGGTGATAGCTATGGGACTTTTCCCATTTCTTCTGCTATGATTATCCTGTGCAGAACTCGGAAAAATATTTTTTTCAGGACTGCTCTATGGTTTCCTTTAAAAGAAAAGAAAAAAAACCCTCCAGTATTTTTATTTGTTCTTAGCAGTCATTATTTACACTTTGCAGTGATAACTTGGCAAGGCTTCCTTCTGTGTTTATCCCTGTAGCCACCATGTAATAGTCAGGAACAGTCAAAAAGAAAAATTTTTTTTTTTTTTGGTGTCTTCAAAAAATTTTTGAAAAGGGTAAAAATCCATTAAGACCTTAAATATAAATGTTAGAACTCAACAATGTTGGCTTTTAGATTTTTATACAGTATTGTTTTGGTTTTGAGTGTATATAATATGGCATTAGCAATATGGTTCCAATAGAGAGGAGTTAAATATATATATTATTAAAGGAGACCTGTAGCAGTCAAAGATTTTATTGATTTAATGGCAAATAAAGGAAATTAATTAAATTGTTTTCCTGCTGTAATTCTGCATTAAGGTCACATGAAAATCATGATTCTAGAGTTTGGAATGCAAAATTGTTTCACCCTTAAGCTGGGAATATTTTTTAAAAGAAATACTATAATATAGGCATCAAATTATTACCTCCCCACTTTGTGTTGAAATTTTTTTTATTGATAAAACTTTGTTTCCATTGTATTCATAATATAGTTCTGTTATACATAACATTAAAATGTTCATTAAAATCAATGTTGAACTGCTTTTTCTTTCATTATGTTAGACATTAGAGACCGTTTGGGGAAGAAATAATTATAATTTGGGCAAAGTAATTTTTATAAATAATTTAAAATTATTTAATGACTTCTCTATTCCTTCCTATCAGACTGCTGTTAGGAATTAAAAATGAAGCAGCAAAGATATCCTGACCTGCTCCATTCTTGCTAATGTTCCATCTACAACATTTCTAATTAGGCAGAAATTCATGTACTTCAGCTAAGTGGTAATGAAAAGTGATTCATTTGCTGAATAAGAGATGAGAGAGAGTGTAATTAGCTGACTGTGGTTTTTAATCTTTCAACAATTCAGTGTGTTTAAATTAGTTTCAAAGAATAGGAGCTTTCAAGTGTTGTTACTTCAGAGCAATCAAGCCAGGCTCTGGTGGCAGCTTGGAGAATATCTTCACTGATATTTAAAACCCGCAATCTTAAATGAATTTTTTCTTTAAATTGAGAGGTATGGCATCACCTTTTCGAATATGTGTGGTTCTTAAAGGAAATAAATATTTTGTTTCTAAACTTTTGTGTTTAAAATTTCTTTCCAATAAAACTGATTTATTTCTAAAGCATTTTCTTTACTACTATGCCTTCTTCCAATGTTGTATTCTGAAGACAGAAGGGAACCCCTACCTTAGTTATTACTGTACCTCAACATACAGTCTGCTGTCTTACCAGTGTTTTTTGTCTCAGAGCCCTTGAAAGAAGAAAACAAGAATTGCCTCATTGGGGTTCCATTCAATTTAATGACTTGTCTCTGAAGGGGTTATTAAGTGATACCTAAAGAAAGGTCTGTATACCCCAAAATAGTTTGGAGCTGGCAAGAAAATACTCTTCTTTAATAGTCGTTTGGGCTCCCTTTTGCCCATCCTGTACCTCTTTCCTTTTTCAATAGCTTCTCTGTTGTATCTGTTTTTCATTTTGCCTACTATTTTGTGGAGAGAAGGAATTACTCTTCTTGCAATTTACATATGATGTGTGAATCTCCCCTGCCATTCCAGATTCATTTTTTTCCCTCTTAAAATGTTTTTTACTTCTCTGATATGATCTTCAGGAACCATAAATAGACACAGTGTTCTTGTACAGTACTTGGGATGTCTACTTTTTTGTTTAAAATAAATTGCCTGAATGATACCCATAATGCCGTTGGTTAGGAGCTAGTCACTAATAAGTTGAGGCCTATAGTTACTTATATTTGGAGGGAAGGGTTAATACCTTTTTCTTCTCAAATATTTTTGAAACACTAGAATAAAGCTAACTGTCCTAAGCACAGAACATACCTTATGGTAAATAGATTTCTGAAATAAACTGGCTTTGTGTTTCAGCTCTCCTGGGAGATAGCACTGCATTGTGGAAAGAGCATGGACTTGGAAGCAGACAGATCTAATCCTATTTCAAGCCCTCACTGTCTGTGTGACACCTTGATCAATTGATCTGACTTTTCTGGGCCCTAATACATTTTTTCTAAAATTAACTTAAAATCTGGAAGTGTTGGATAATTAAAATAAGTGAGATCAGCAGCACTGACATATACTGTAAATGTTTCTCTGCCTCTCATTTTTATTATTTATGCAAATGTGCTTACATATCAGGAACTTCCTGTGTGCCAGTCACTGTGCTAACCGTTTCACATGCACGTCATTTAATCTGCATAGCAAACCCCAAAACCTCATACTCTTAAAAGGAGTGTGTAGTTAAGAAAGCCTGAGAGGGACTTCCCTGGTTGTAGTGGTTAAGAATCCACCTGCCAATGCAGGGGACACGGGTTCAAACCCTGGTCCAGGAAGATCCCACGTGCTGTACAGCAACTAAGCCCGTGAACCACAACTACTGAGCCTACGCTCTAGAGCCCGTGCGCCACAACTACTGAGCCTGTGCTCTAGAGCGCACGAGGCACAAATACTGAGCCCGCATGTCACAACTACTGAAGTCTGCACGCCTAGAGCCCGTGCTCCGCAACAAGAGAAGCCGCCACACCGCAATGAAGAGTAACCCCTGCTCGCCGCAACTAGAGAAAGCCTGCGCGCAGCAACGAAGACCCAATGCAGCCAAAAATAAATTAAAAAAAAAAAAGTTTAAAAATAAAAGAAAGCCTGAGAGACTGTTACTAAGCTGATTTCTAATTGAGGATTTTCCTGTCTGTATTTAATTCTACTTTCTTTTTTTAACCGACAAGCAAATTGTAAATGAACTGCTTTGTGAATGTATTGAGTCACTTATACTTACCACATTAGTGCAGATGTGAGGGAGAGAACTATGAAAGTGAGCTCTTGACTTGCCACACAAATAACCCTCAGAATGTTCTCAGCTTTTAGAAGCAGTAGAGATCTCAATTTTTCTATTGACTTCTTGCAATTTTCTTGACTAAGATCTTGTTATTCTAATATCCAGAGAAGCAATCTCATATAAAAACTAAAAAAACAAAAACATAAAAGAGGATTATTTTCTTTCTTTTTCTTTTCTTTTCTTTTTTTTTGGCTGCTTGCAGGATCTTAGTTCCCCAACCAGGGATCAAACCCCACACCCCCTGCAGTGGAAGCTCAGAGTCCCAACCACTGGACCACCAGGGAAGTCCCTAAAAGAAGATTTTATGTTTACTTTTAACTCATTATGACATTAATTCTTACGTGTCTTCCTTCTATGAAAATGGCAGCCTTGCTAATGCACTGCTCTCACAGACATAGTAAGTAACTCCTAGCACCCCTTCACACTGCACTGGATTACCCCAGTGGGGGAAGAATCAGCATGCAGCCAATTCAGATGCTTAGTTTCCCAGGGATTTTGAATGGATTTGAAAGTCCTGATGGGCAAACATAATTTTCATGTTACCCTTTAAAACAAGTGTCAGGAATTCCTTGGAGGTCCAGTGGTTAGGACTCGGCGCTTTCACTGCGATGGCCTGGGGTTCAATCCCTGGTCAGGGAACTAAGATCCTGCAAGCTGTGCAGTGCAGCCAAAAAAAAAAAATCATAAATGTCATTACTTTAAATAACTGAGTTCTGGACTATGGAACCCTACATTTCCATTTGATTTTTCTTAACTGTCCATCTGTGTTCTTTAAATGCTCCAAGCACATTTCTTCCATTTGAGATAAGAGTGCTTGGAGTTGGTATATGGAACAGTTTGACCTCAGGACGCCCTTAATGCCATTAACAACTAATGAGGACCCCAAAGAACTTTTGTTTATGTGGGTCATTATCTGTTAATACTAACTGAAATAAAAGGTGAGAAACTTCAAAATTTGAAATAAAATTTGAAATAAAAGCTGAGAAACTTTAAAAATATTAATTGGTTTTATAGTAAGCCCATCACCTGCCAAATTACAGTTTTATTAAAAACTTTTTCAAAATAAAAATCTGTGAGAAGAGTGGCATTGTTTTACATTTCTGAAAATCTCTTTATTACCTGGCTTAATAGAATACAGCTGGATTCCCTTACCTGCTTCTGCATTCGATCTGCTGTGCCATGTTGTTCTGGTGGAAATACATGAAAAAAGTCCGGCCTCAGAAATATGTGGTTGGAAAAGGTGGAACCTCGCAGGTCCCCTGAATGGGTCTCAGGGGTCCCCAGTTGTCCTCAGGCCACGGGTAACTGCTCCTGTCTGTTGAGAATTAACAGATAAGTATTTCTTAGTAACGATGTATCCATTTACTTGATTTATTCTGTTTATAAGGTGATCTGCTTGAGGTACAAAAAATTTAGTTTTGCCTTTCACTTCAGTCACAAGCAAAATGCCTGTCATGAACTTGCTCTCTGGACCCTGAATATTAAAAATTGGTGACACCAGAGCTCTTGCTCAGTTTTCAACATTATTTCTTCTGATACATAGTGCATATTTACTAGCTTTTTATAATTGTGAAGAAGTGAGTTTCTTACCCATTTTAGGTTTTTTTAGGAAAGCTTAGATTGAGAGACTGGGTGTTGAGTGCTTCGTGAATTATAAGACTTTTGAACCTCCTTTTCTATCCTTTGAGAAGAGAGAGTAAAATGGATCAAACCTGAAGGCCTCTGAGTTATTTGCAAGGGGTCCTGGCAACTTTGTACACTGTTCTCTGTCAAATACTTCACAGAAGGATATGGCTATAGAAATAGTGCATCCACATTCATAGTGTTCCTTATGAATCCTAGATAAATTTTATCCCTAACAGAGGAGGAATCCAGCAAAATTTCCATCCTCTTCATGAAATGGCGGTAGCTAGCTCCGTCCTTATATACATCAGCTCCCTTCATTGTCATAACCTATGGAACAATGACCTCCCTCTGATAAGTAAAGAACAGGCATGTCAGAAACAAATTAACCAAAAGTAGCTTTGCAAAGATTGTTGTGCAGGGTCCCCAAAACAGATTTCCAGTAACAGATCACCATGGTCAGCCTTCAGTAAGTATGCCTGGCAGAGTTGTTTTTTTTTTTTTCACGGTACGCGGGCCTCTCACTGTTGTGGCCTCTCCAGTTGCGGAGCACAGGCTCCGGATGCGCAGGCTCAGCGGCCATGGCTCACGGGCCCAGCCGCTCCGCGGCATGTGGGATCTTCCCAGACTGGGGCATGAACCTGCGTCCCCTGCATCGGCAGGCGGACCCTCAACCACTGCGCCACCAGGGAAGCCCCTGGCAGAGTTTTAATCATGGAAATGGGAAGGAAATCCTAGGCAGAATTCCCTCCCATATCAGAAGAGCTCTGTTTTAGAAACATGCATATAGTAGTCACAGAATCAGCTTTTGTTAATGAATGAAGTGTTGAAGATTTGATCTTTTGTGTCTGGTAATTTAAAAACCAGTTTTATTGGACTGTATTTTCTAAAATGTAGCTAAAATATTAGGTAGTAGACTGAGTTCCAGTATTCCTAGATTTTTTTCATGATATTTCACTTCTCTGTCATCAAAATTTTAAATCTAGGAAAACAATCACAAAACAGTCATGATAAAAGTGTAGAAAGTCCAAACACTCCCAGCTACGAAACAAGACTACAATGTGGTAATGAGCCACTAAACCAGAGGACCACCACCCACATATTCTTCCATGTGTTTATGCATACAGAGATCTGAAGAATGATGAGAAGGAGCCACCCCTGTGAACTACACATGTGAACGCCCCAAGTAGACAAGAAACATCAGAAGTTTAGTAGGGTGTGCCCAGAGCTTGATGTAGAAGGAGTGGGACTGGGGAGATAAGCAAGGACATGGTAATAATAGGTGCTTTGGGCAATCTACAGATTTCATGCAATCCTTATCAAATTACCCATGACATTTTTCACAGAACTAGAACAAATAGTCCTAAAATTCATATGGAACCATAAAAGACCCACAAATGCCAAAGCATTCCTGAAGAAAAAGAACAAAGCAGGAAGCATAACCCTCCCAGACTTCAGCCAGTACTACAAAGCTACAGTAATCAAAACAGTGTGGTACTGGCAGAAAACAGACATATGGATCAATGGAACAGAAAAGAGAGCCCAGAGATAAACCCACACACCTATGGTCAATTAATCTTCGAGAAAGGGGTCAATGGGAAAAAAGTCTCTTCAGCAAGTGGTGTTGGGAAACCTGGACAGCCACCTGTAAATCAGTGAAGTGAGAGCACACTCTCTCACCATACACAAAAATAAACTCAAAATGGCTTAAAGACTTAAACATATTACATGACATCATAAAACTCCTAGAAGAGAACATAGGCAAAACATTATCTGACATAAATGGTACCGATGTTTTCTTAGGTCAGCCTCCCAAGGCAATAGAAATAAAACAAAAATAAACAAATGGGACCTAATCAAACTTACATGCTTTCACACAGGAAAGGAAACCATAAACAAAACCAAAAGACAACTTACAGAATGGGATAAAATATTTGCAAACAATGCAACCGACAGAGGCTTAATTTCCAAAATATACAAACAGCTCATACAACTCAACAACAAAAAAAACAAACAACCCAATCCAAAAATGGACAGGTGACATAAATAGACATTTCTCCAAAGAAGATATACAGATGGCCAAGAGGCACAAGAAAAGATGCTCAACATCACTAATTATTAGAGAAATGCAAATCAAAACTACAGTGAGGTACCACCTCACACCAGTCATTATGGCCATTATTAAAAAGTCTACAAATAACAAATGCTGGAGAGGGTGTGGAGAAAAGGGAAACTTCCTAACCATTGGTGAGAATGTAAGTTGGTGCAGTCACTGTAGAAAACAGTATGGAGGTTCCTCAGAAACCTAAAATTAGAATTACCATATGATCCAGCAATCCCACTCCTGGGCATATATCTGGATAAATATATAATTCAAAAAGATACATGCACTCCTATGTTCATAACAGCACTATTCACAATAGCCAAGACATGAAAATAACCTAAATGTCCATCAACAGATGAATGGATAAAGAAGATGTGGTACCTATAAACAATGGAATACTATTCACCCATAAAAAAGAACAAAATGATATCATTTGTAGCAACATGGATGCAACTAGAGATTATCATACTAAGTGAAGTAAGTCAGAAAGATAAAGGCAAATACCATATAATACCACTTATATGTGGAATCTAAAATATGACACAAATGAACTTATCTATGAAACAGAAACAGAATCACTAACATAGAGAAGAGACTGGTGGTTGCCAAGGGGGAGGGGGTCAGAGGAGTGATGGAGTAGGAGGTTGGGGTTAGCAGATGTAAGCTTTTATATATAGAATGGATAAACGACAAGGTCCTACTGAATAGCACAGAGAACTATATTCAATATCCCATGATAAAACATAATGGAAAAAATACATATTTTAAAAAAGGAATGTATATATGTGTATAACAGAATCACTTTGCTGTACAGCAGTAATTAACACAACATTGTAATCAACTATACTTCAATTTTAAAAAAGGAGTCACAGTCCCTCCCTTTAAAAATGCACAAACACTTTATACTCTTTTTTTTTTAACATCTTTATTGGATTATAATTGCTTTATAATGGTGTGTTACTGCCTTATAACAAAGTGAATCAGCTATACATATACATATATCCCCATATCTCCTCCCTTTAGCGTCTCCCTCGCACCCTCCCTATCCCACCCCTCTAGGCAGTCACAAAGCGCCGAGCTGATCTCTCTATGCTATGCGGCTGCTTCTCACTAGCTATCTATTTTACATTTGGTGTAAAATGTGTATATATGTGTATATATGTCAATGCCACTTTCTCACTTCGTCTCAGCTTACCCTTCCCCCTCCCCATGTCCTCAAGTCCATTCCCTACATCTGTGTCTTTATTCCTGTCCTGTCCCTAGGTTCTTCAGGGCCTTTTTTTTTTTTTGTAGATTCCATATATATGTGTTAGCATACGGTATTTGTTTTTCTCTTTCTGACTGACTTCACTCTGTATGACAGGCTCTAGGTCCATCCACCTCACTACAAATAACTCAATTTCGTTCCTTTTTATGGCTGAGTAATATTCCATTGTATATATGTGCCACATCTTCTTTATCCATTCATCTGTCAATGGACACTTAGGTTGCTTCCATGTCCTGGCTATTGTAAACAGAGATGCAATGAACATTGTGGTACATGACTCTTTTTGAATTATGGTTTTCTCAGGGTATATGCCCAGTAGTGGGATTGCTGGGTCTTATGGTAGTTCTAATTTTTAGGTTTTTAAGGAATCTCCATACTGTTTTCCGTAGTGGCCATATCAATTTACATTCCCACCAACAGTGCAAGAGGGTTCCCTTTTCTCCACACCCTCTCCAGCATTTGTTGTTTGTAGATTTTTTGATGATGGCCATTCTGACTGGTGTGAGGTGATACCTCATTGTAGTTTTGATTTGCATTTCTCTAATAATTAGTGATGTTGAGCATCCTTTCATGTGTTTGTTGGCAATCTGTATATCTGCTTTGGAGAAATGTCTATTTAGGTCTTCTCCCCGTTTTTGGATTGGGTTTTTTTTTTTTTCATACTGAGCTGCATGAGCTGCTTGTAAATTTTGAAGATTAATCCTTTGTCAGTTGCTTCATTTGCAAATATCTTCTTCCATTCTGAGGGTTGTATTTTCGTCTTGTTTATAGTTACCTTTGCTGCGCAAAAGCTTTTAAGTATCATTAGGTCCCATTTGTTTATTTTTGTTTTTATTTCCATTTCTCTAGGAGGTGGGACAAAAAGGATCTTGCTGTGATTTATGTCATAGTGTTCTACCTATGTTTGCCTCTAAGGAGTTTTATACTGTCTGGTCTTACATTTCGATCTTTAGTCCATTTTGAGTTTATTTTTGTGTATGGTATTAGGGAGTGTTCTAATTTCATTCTTTTATATGTAGCTGTCTAGTTTTCCTAGCACCACTTATTGAAGAGGCTGTCTTTTCTCCACTGTATATTCTTGCCTCCTTTATCAAAAAATAAGCTGACCATAGGTGCGTGGGTTTATCTCTAGGCTTTCTATCCTGTTCCACTGATCTATATTTCTGTTTTTGTGCCAGTACAATACTGCCTTGATTATTGTAGCTTTGTAGTATAGTCTGAAGTCAGGGAGTCTGATTCCTACAGCTCCGTTTTTCTTTCTCAAGATTGCTTTGGCTATTCGGGGTCTTTTGTGTTTCCATACAAATTGTGAAATATTTTGTTCTAGTTTTCTGGAAAATGCCATTGGTAGTTTCATAGGGATTGCATGGAATCAGTAGATTGCTTTGGATAGTATAGTCATTTTCACAATGTTGATTGTTCCAATCCAAGAACATAGTATATCTCTCCATCTATTTGTATCATCTTTAATTTCTTTCATCAGTGTCTTATAGTTTTCTGCATACAGGTCTTTTGTCTCCTTAGGTAGGTTTATTCCTGGGTATTTTATTCTTTTGCTTGCAATGGTAAATGGCAGTGTTTCCTTAATTTCCCTTTCACATTTTTCATCATCAGTGTGTGGGAATGCAAGAGATTTCTGTGCATTAATTTTGTATCCTGCTACTTTACCAAATTAATTGATTAGCTCTAGTAGTTTTCTGGTACCATCTTCAGGATTCTCTATGTATAGTATCATGTCATCTGCAAACTGTGACAGCTTTACTTCTTCTTTTCCAATTTGGATTCCTTTTATTTCTGTTTCTTCTCTGATTGCTGTGGCTAAAACTGCCAAAACTATGTTGAATAAGAGTGGTAAGAGTGGGCAACCTTGTCTTGCTCCTGATCTTTTTTTTTTTTTTTTGCGGTACGCGGGCCTCTCACTGCTGTGGCCTCTCCCGTTGCGGAGCACAGGCTCTGGATGCGCAGGCTCAGCGGCCATGGCTCACGGGCCCAGCGCTCCACGGCACGTGGGATCCTCCCGGACCGGGGCACAAACCCCTGCATCGGCAGGTGGACTCTCAACCACTGTACCACCAGGGAAGCCCTTGCTCCTGATCTTAGTGGAAATGGTTTCAGTTTTTCACCATTGAGAACGATGGTGGCTGTGGGTTTGTCATACTTAGCCTTTATTATGTTGAGGTAAGTTCCCTCTATGCCTACTTTCTGGAGGGTTTTTATCATAAATGGGTGTTGAATTTTGTCAAAAGCTTTTTCTGCATCTATTGAGATGATCCTATATGGTTTTTCTCCTTCAATTTGTTAATATGGTTTATCACATTGATTGATTTGCGTATATTGAAGAATCCTTGCATTCCTGGCATAAACCCCACTTGATCATGGTGTATGATCCTTTTAATGTGCTGCTGGATTCTCTTTCTTAGTAGTTTGCTGAGGATTTTTGCATCTATGTTCATCAGTGATATGGGCCTATAGTTTTCTTTCTTTGTGACATCTTTGTCTGGTTTTGGTATCAGGGTGATGGTGGCCTCATAGAATGAGTTTGGGAGTGTTCCTCACTCTGCTATATTTTGGAAGAGTTTGAGAAGGATAGGTGTTAGCTCTTCTCTAAATGTTTGATAGAATTCGCCTGTGAAGCCATCTGGTCCTGGGCTTTTGTTTGTTGGAAGATTTTTAATCACAGTTTCAATTTCAGTGCTTGTGATGGGTCTGTTTATATTTTCTATTTCTTCCTGGTTCAGTCTTGGAAGTTTCTAAGAATTTGTCCATTTCTTCCAGGTTGTCCATTTTACTGGCATATAGTTCCTTGTAGTAATCTCTCATGATCCTTTGTATTTCTGCACTGTCAGTTGTTGCTTCTACTTTTTCATTTCTGATTCTATTGATTTGAGTCTTCTCCCTTTTTTTCTTGGTGAATCTGTCTAATGGTTTATCAATTTTGTTTATCTTCTCAAAGAACCAGCTTTTAGTTTTATTGATCTTTTCTTTAGTTTCCTTCATTTCTTTTTCATTTATTTCTGATCTGATCTTTATGATTTCTTTCCTTCTGCTAACTTTGGGGTTATTTTTATTCTTCTTTCTCTAATTGCTTTAGGTGTAAGGTTAGGTTGTTTATTTGAGATGTTTCTTGTTTCTTGAGGTAGGATTGTATTGCTATAAACTTCCCTTTTAGAACTGCTTTTGCCACATCCCATAGGTTTTGGGTTGTCATGTTTTCATTGTCATTTGTTTCTGGGTATTTTTTGATTTCCTCTTTGATTTCTTCAGTGATCTCTTGGTTATTAAATAGTGTATTGTTTAGCCTCCATATGTTTGTATTTTTTAAAGATTTTTTCCCTGTAATTGATATCTAGTCTCATAGCGTTGTGGTCAGAAAAGGTAACTGATACGATTTCAATTTTCTTAAATTTACCAAGGCTTGATTTGTGACCCAAGATATGATCTAACTTGGAGAATGTTCCACGACCACTTGAGAAGAAAGTTTATTCTGTTGTCTTTGGATGGAATGTCCTATAAATATCAATTAAGTCCATCTTGTTTAATGTATCATTTAAAGCTTGTGTTTCCTTACTTATTTTCATTTTGGATGATCTATTAGTGAAAGTGGGGTGTTAAAGTCCCCTACTATGATTGTGTTACTGTCGATTTCTCCTTTTATGGCTGTTAGCATTTGCCTTATGTATTGAGGTATTTCTATGTTGGGTGCGTAAATATTTACAATTGTTATATCTTCTTCTTGGATTGATCCCTTTATCATTATGTAGTGTCCTTCTTTGTCTCATGTAATAATCTTTATTTTAAAGTCTACTTTGTCTCATACGAGAATTGCTAGTCCAGGTTTCTTTTGATTTCCATTTGCATGGAATATCTTTTTCCATACCGACTTTCAATCTCTATGTGTCTCTAGGTCTTAAGTGGGTCTCTTGCAGACAGCATATATACGGGTCTTGGTTTATTTTATTTATTTTTTGTTGTTCTTGTATGCTGGCCTCTCACTCTTGTGGCCTCTCCCGTTGTGGAGCACAGGCTCTGGACATGCAGGCTCAGCGGCCATGGCTAACGGGCTCAGCCGCTCCGCGGCATGTGGGATCTTCCCAGACCAGGGCACAAACCCACGTCCCCTGCATTGGCAGGCAGACTATCAACCACTGCGCCACCAGGGAAGCCCAGGGTCTTGTTTTTGTATACATTCAGCCAGTCTATGTCTTTTGGTTGGAGGATTTAATCTATTTACATTTAAGGTGATTATCAATATGTATGTTTCTATTACCATTTTCTTAATTGTTTTGGGTTTGTTATTGTGGGTCTTTTCCTTCTCTTGTGTTTCCTGCCTAGAGAAGTTCCTTTAGCATTTGTTTTAAAACTGGTTTGGTGGTGCTGAATTCTCTTAGCTTTTGCTTGTCTGTAAAACTTTTAATTTCTCCGTCGGATTTGAATGAGATCCTTGCTGGGTAGACTAATCGTGGTTGTAGGTTTTTCCCTTTCATCACTTTAAATATGTCCTGCCACTCCCTTCTGGTTTGCAGAGTTTCTGCTGAGAGATCAGCTGTTAACCTTCTTACGGAGATTCCCTTGGGTGTTATTTGTTGTTTTTCCCTTGCTGCTTTTAATATTTTTTCTTTGTATTTAATTTTTGTTAGTTTGATTAATATGTGCCTTGGCGTGTTTCTCCTTGGAATTATGCTGTATGGGACTCTCTGTGCTTCCTGGACTTTATTGAATATTTCCTTTCCCATATTAGGGAAGTTTTCAACTATAATCTCTTCAAATATTTCCTAAGTCGCTTTCTTTTTCTCTTCCTCTTCTGGGACCCCTATAATTCGAATGTTGGTGTGTTTAATGTTGTTCCAAAGGTCTCTGAGACTATCTTCAATTCTTTTCATTCTTTTTTCTTTATTCTGCTCTGCAGTAGTTATTTCCACTATTTTATCTTCCAGGTCACTTATCCGTTCTTCTGCCTCAGTTAATCTGCTATTGTTTCCTTCTAGAGAATTTTAAATTTCATTTATTGTGGTGTTCATCATTGTTTGTTTGCTGTTTAATTCTTCTAGGTCCTTGTTAAACGTTTCTTGTATTTTCTCCATTCTATTTCCAAGATTTTGGATCATCTTTGCTATCATTATTCTGAATTCTTTTTCAGGTAGACTGCCTATTTCCTCTTCATTTGTTTGGTCTGGTGGGTTTTTACCTTGCTCCCTCATCTGCTGTGTGTTTCTCTGTCTTGTCATTTTGCTTAACTTACTGTGTTTGAGGTCTCCTTTTCACAGGCTGCAGATTCGTAGTTCCTGTTGTTTTTGGTGTCTGCCCCTAGTGGTTCAGTGGGTTGTATAGGCTTCCTGGTGGAGGGGACTAGCGCCTGTGTTCTGGTGGATGAGGCTGGATCTTGTCTTTCTGGTGGACAGGACCACGTCCAGTGGAGTGTTTTGGGATGTCTGTGACCTTATTATGATTTTAGGCAGCCTCTCTGCTAATGGTGGGGTTGTGTTCCTGTCTTGCTAGTTGTTTGGCACAGGGGGTCCAGCACTGTAGCTTGCTGGTCGTTGAGTGGAGCTGGGTCTTAGCGTTTAGATGGAGATATCTAGGAGAGCTTTCGCCACCTGATATTATGTGGAGCCGGGAGGTCTCTGGTGGACCAATGTCCTAAACTCGGCTCTCTCGCCTCAGAGGCACAGGCCTGACACCAGCTGGAGCACTAAGACCCTGTCGGCCACATGGCTCAGAAGAAAAGGAAGAAAAAAAGAAAGAAAAAAACAAAATAAATTTATTAAAATAAAAAATTAAAAACAGAAAAAAAAGAAGAGAGCAACCAAACCAATAAAATAATCTACCAATGATAATGAACTCTAAAAACTAAACTAAGATAAACATAAAACCAGAAACAAATTAGATGCAGAAAGCAAACCCCAAGTCTACAGTTGCTCCCAAAGTCCACTGCCTCAATTTTGGGATGACTCGTTGTCTATTCAGGTATTCCACAGATGCAGGGTACATCAAGTTGATTGTGGAGATTTAATCCGCTGCTCCTGAGTCTGCTGGGAGAGATTTCCCTTTCTCTTCTCTGTTCGCACAGGTCCTGGGGTTCAGTTTTGGATTTGGCCCCGCCTCTGCGTGTAGGTTGCCTGAGGGCGTCTGTTCTTCGCTCAGACAGGACGGGGTTAAAGGAGGGCTGATTAGGGGGCTCTGGCTCACTCAGGCCGGGGGGAGGGAGGGGTATGGAATGTGGGGCGAGCCTGCAGCGGCAGAGGCCAGCGTGATGTTGCAACAGCCTGAGGCGCACCGTGTGTTCTCCTGGGGAAGTTGTCCCTGGATCCCGGGACACTGGCAGTGGCGGGCTGCACAGGCTCTCCGGAGGGGTGTGTGGATAGTGACCTGTGCTCGCACACAGGTTTCTTGGTGGCTGCAGCAGCAGCCTTAGCATCTCGTGCCTGTCTCTGGGGTCCATGCTGATAGTCACGGCTCATACTGGTCTCTGGAGCTCGTTTAGGCGGTGCTCTGAATCCCCTCTCTTCGTGCACCCCAAAACAATGGTCTCTTGCCTCTTAGGCAGCTCCAGACTTTTTCCCGAATGCCCTCCTGGCTAGCTGCAGTGCACTGGCCCCCTTTAGGCTGTGTTCATGCAGCCAACCCCAGTCCTCTCCCTGGGATTGGACTAAAGCCCGAGCCTCAGCTCCCAGTCCCCACCCGCCCTGGCGGGTGAGCAGACAAGCCTCTTGGGCTGGTGAGTGCCGGTTGGCACCGATCCTCTGTGCGGGAATCTCTCCGCTTTACCCTCCACACCCTTGTTGCTGTGCTCTCCTCCGTGGCTCCAAAGCTTCCACCCCCTGCCATCTGCAGTCTCCGCCAGTGAAGGGGCTTCTTAGTGTGTGGAAACCTTTCCTCCTTCACAGCTCCCTCCCACTGGTGCAGGTCCCGTCCCTATCCTTTTGTCTCTGTTTTTTCTTTTTTCTTTTGCCCTACCCAGGTACGTGGGGAGTTTCTTGCCTTGTGGGAGGTCTGAGGTCTTCTGCCAGCGTTCAGTAGGTGTTCTGTAGGAGTTGTTCCACATGTAGATGTATCTCTGATGTATTCGTGGGGAGGAAGGTGATCTCCACATCTTACTCCTCTGCCATCTTGAAGGTCTCCTATACTCTTAATAATTTGTACTAGAGTTTAAAAGCTTAAAAGAAATAATCGCTGCTTTGGGGACTAAGGTAAGTGATTACTCCACTGTCCTCAAAAGTTCCTCAGAGGGAACTATGACCACCAGAGGTGGTTTGTTCTAAAGGCATGGCTTGCTTTCATTGCCATGGTTGTCATACGGCTCACTTTATTTATTTATATTTAAATTTTTATTGGAGTATATTTGATTACAATGTTGTATCAGTTTCTGCTGTACAGCAAAATGAATCAGTTATACATATACATATATCTATTCTTTTTTAGATTCTTTTCCCAGATAGGTCATTACAGAGTATCACAGGGCTCCATTTAAAAACTTTATTTGGACTTTAAAAACCTGAGTGGAAAATTGTATGGCAAAAGTTTGATATTTATTGTTGAACCTGAAATACATTAATAGTGAATTTATATGTGAAAGATATGAATTTTTGGTATCTAAGGGGCATTTATAAAGACAAGTTGAGTATTTCAAATAGTCATAACTTGCCTTTGCATATTAGTTTACAGAATGGATTCACACTCATTTCCTCCCTGATATTCACAATAGCCCTAAGCTAAGAAGGTAAAACAGTTATTATCCCCTTGTTAAAGATGAGGAAACAGGCTCCAAGAGAGCAAAGCTGTCAGTGAAGCCATGTCTCCTAGGATAGGTTTTTGGAATCCAAATCCAGTTTTATTCCACTATCCCTCATTACTCCTCTATTAATATTTCAGACCTTTCAATTTAAAGACTGTACATGCCATACAGATGTACTGTCAGCTTTCTGTTACATATCCCTGATCTCTGACCACATTGTCCCAGATGCCACACATAGTAGACCGCTAGTAGATGGTTAACTATTATGTTTTTTAAGTAAGTACTGAATGTTTATGAAGTCGTTTTACATTTTCTAAAGGTTACCAGCTGGAGATGAGCCACAGAGCGAATAAAAACTGATCTATTCTGAAGAGTAAACCTTTGATTTCTTTTGCAGGAATGGTGATATAACTTGCACAGGACATTAACCAAATCTCAAAGTCAGGGACTTCCCTGGAGGTGCAGTGGTTAAGAATCTGTCTGCCAATGTAGGGGACATCGGCTCAATCCCTGGTCCAGGACGATCCCACATGTTGCGGAGCAGCTAAGCCCAGGCACCACAACTACTGAGCCTGCGCTCTAGAGCCTGTGAGCCACAACTACTGAAGCCCACGTGCCACAACTACTGAAGCCCGTGCACCTAGAGCCTGTGCTCTACAACAAGAGAAGCCACCGCAATGAGAAGCCTGCGCACCACAACAAAGAGTAGCCCCCACTTGCCACAATTAGAGAAAGCCATGTGCAGCAATGAAGACCCAACACAGTCAAAAATAAATAAATTAACTAAATAATGTGTAAAAAATCTCAAAGGCAGGGCTTCCCTGGTGGCGCAGTGGTTGGGAGTCCGCCTGCCAATGCAGGGGACACGGGTTCGTGCCCCGGTCCAGGAAGATCCCACATGCCGTGGAGTGGCTGGGACCGTGAGCCATGGCCGCTGAGCCTGCACGTCTGGAGCCTGTGCTCCACAACGCAAGAGGCTGCAGCAGCGAGAGGCCCGCGTACTGCAAAAAAAAAACAAAAAACTCAAAGGCAGAAAATTTCAGCAGATTTGGACTAGTGTAACACAATGGCTCCTCAAGGGATGGGAAGACATATTAAGAGCAAGCCACAGTACAGTTGGATGGTCTTGGATTACTTGTTTAGGAAATCCATTTTTAAAAGAGTACTGCAATGTTTTCGAAAGATTATGTGCTCTAGGCTATTTTTAATTTGCTCCTGTGATTCTTGCACTTGAGAAATAGAATTGAGATGCCCAGTCACCAAATAAAAGTAGAAGTGGAGATTGTAGATTTAAGGTGCTCTTAAGGGAATATTTGAATTGACATCTTTAGAATAGGATTTTTAAAGGGCATTTAGAGACATTCAGGGGTTAAGATGGCAGAGTAGAAAGATCCTGAGTCTTGGTGTGCTCACCTCCTCTCACGAGCACACCAATATCACAACTATCTGCAGAAGAGCCGTCGATAAAAAAAGACTGGAACCTCCCAGAAAAGATCTTCTACAACTAAAGACATAAAGAAGGAACCACAACGAGATGTGTAGGAGTGGCAGACTCACAATATAATCAAGTCCCATTCCTCTATGTAAGCAACCCACAAACTGCAGAATAATTATAATTGCAGAGGTTCTCCCACAGGAGTGAGAGTTCTGAGCCCCAAGTCGGGCTCCCCAGACTGGAGGTCGTGCACCAAGAAGATGAGCCCCCAGAGCATTTGGCTTTGAAGGCCAGAGGGGCTTAGTTTGGGGAGTCCAACAGGACTGGTGGAAATAGAGACTTCACTCTTAAAGGGCACATTCAAAATCTCACATGCACTGGGACCCAGGGTAAATGCTGTAATTTGATAGGAGCCTGGGCCAGACCTACCTGCTGGTCTTGAAGAGTGTCCCAGAGAGGTGAGGTGGGGGAGGGTGCTGGTTGCAACTCACCCTGGGGACATAGACACTGATGGCAGCCATATTTGGGGACTATCTACTGCATGGACACTCCTGCTGGTGGCCACTATCTTGGAATCCTCCCTCTAGCTCATTAGCACCAAGACCTGGCCCAACCCAACAGCCTGTAGGTACTAGTACTGGGATGCTTCAAGCCAAACAACAAAATGTGGGGACACAGCCCCATCCATCAGCAGAGAGGCTGCCTAAAGTCTTCCTAAGCACGCAGCCATCCCTAGACACACCCCTGCCCACTAGAGGGCCAAGACCCAGCTCCACCCAGCAGTGGGCAGGCACCAGCCCTGCCCTCCAGGAAGCCTGCACTAGCCACTGGACCAGCCTCACCCACCAGGGGGCAGACACCAGGCACAAGAAAACCACAATCCCACAGCCTGTGAACCCAGCTCACCCATAGCAGGCCAGACCCTGCCGTGAGACCAGCTGGGTTCTGGCCCTGCCCACTAGCAGGCCAACGCAAGCTTCAGGACACCCCAGACCCCATACCCAACTGTGTGCCAGGAACCAGACCCCTCCCCCGGCCTCTACTGCAGTGATCTGACACTGGCTCTGGGATCCCTGAGCCTTGCAGCCAGCCAGACTCAAGGACCCAGCTCTGCCAGTAGTCCAGCACTAACCCCAGGACCTGGCTTCACCCACCTGTGGGTGGGCAACAGTCCCAGAGTCTTCTGGACCCTGACTTTGCCGATCAGTGAGCCAGCACTAGCCCCAGGACCTCCTAGGGTTCAACAGTCAGCTGCCTAGTGACCAGGCCCTGCCAGCCAGCAGCCAGCAGCACCCACACAAAGCAGGGCCTGGCAACCACCCAGGCTAGGGGCCAACCAAGCCTACCAGACCACCCACATACTTAGCTTGCCACAACAGAAGGACACACACGGCCCTCTTAGGGAGACCCCATAGAGCGTACTGCTTGGGTGTCCAGAGGGGAGTGTACTGCTGGGACACACAGGACATCTCCTACAGAGGGCCACTTCTCCAAGGTCAAGAAATGTAACTAACCACAGACATAAAAAAACAAAGAGCACCTTAGGCAAAATGAGGCAGCAGAGGAACATGTTCCAGACGAAGGAACAAGATAAAACCCCAGAAGAAGAACTAAGTGAAGTGGAGATAGGCAATCTACTTGAAAACGATTTCAGAGTAATGATCTAAAGATGATCAAAGAACTCGGAGGAAGAATGGACACACAGAGAAGTTAGAAGTTTTTAACAAAGAGTTAGAAAATATAAAAAACAATCAAACAGAGATAAAGAATACAATAACTGAATGAAAAATATACTAGAAAGACTCAACAGTAGACTAAATGATATAAAGGAACGGATCAGCAAGCTGGAAGACAGAGTAGTGGAAGTCACTGCTGCTGAACAGAAAGAAGTAAAAAGAATGAAAAGAAATGAGAACACTTTAGGAGACTTCTGGGACAATATCAAGTACAGTAATATTTGCATTATAGGGGTCCCAGAAGGAGAAGAGAGAGATAAAGGGCCTGAGAAAATATTTGAAGACATAATAGCTGAAAACGTCCCTAACCTGGGACAGGAAACAGTCACTGAAGTCCAGGAAGTAAAGAGAGTCCCATACAGGATTAACCCAAAGAGGAACACACCAAGATACATTGTAAACAAAATGACAAAAATTAGATAGAGAATATTAAAAGCAGCAAGGGAAAAGCAGCAAATAACATACAAGGGAACTCCCATAAGGCTATCAGCTGATTTTTCAGCAGAAACTCTGCACTCCAGAAGGGAGTGGTATGATATATTTAAGGTGATGAAAGGGGAAAAGCCGACAACCAAGAATACTCTACCCAGCAAGGCTGTCTTTTAGATTTGATGGAGAGATCAAAAGATTTACAGACAAGCAAAAGCTAAAAGAGTTCAACACCACCAAACCAGCTTTACAACAAATGTTGAAGAAACTTCTCTAGGCAAAAAAAAAGGCCACAACTGGAAACAAGGAAACTATAAAATTAAAATGCTCACCAGTAAAGGCAAACATACAGGAAAGGTAGGAAATCAGCCACACATAAAGCTAGTAGGGAGGTTAAAATCCAAAAATAGTAAAATTATCTATACAGCAAGTCCCCTACATACAAACCTTCAAGCTGCAAACTTTCAAAGATGGGAACCTGTGTTCTCATGTCCAATCACATAAGTTACTTCCCTTGTTTGGTGTATGTTGTCACGTATGCATCTACTATAGTAGATGTACTATATACATCTACTATAAGTGGTTGTGCTTTTGTGGACTTTACTGTACTGTACTCTATACAGTATCTTTATTTCAAGCCCAGGATGTCCAGAAGCAAGTGTAAAAGCAGTGGTGATATAGCTGGTACTGCTGAGAAGTGCCAAGTGATAATGATGGAACTTGCTGTGCAACATGAGGAGCTTACTAATGAAGACCTGATGGAACTGGAGGCCCAGAGAAAGGACGAAGAGAGACAAGAGGAAGAAGTAACTGAAGAACCAAAGAGATTCACGATGCAGGAAATGGCAAGGGGATATTCTTTATTTGAGGAGGCACTGTTAGTTTTTGAGGCACAGGACCCGAATGTAGAACAGTACACGAAGGTTGCAGCAGCTGTTCAGAATGCAAACCAGTGCTACTGTGTCATCTATGATGAGAATAAAAGAGCTGCTACCCAGACATCACTGGATCATTTTTTTCAAAAGGTTAGATAGAATTGAATCCAGCAAGGAACCACAACCTGTGCCATCAACGTCAGGTGTGAGTGAAACTGCAGCTTGCCCTCCATCTCCTATTGCTGATGATCCTTCAGCTCCACCAACTCCTACCTCCTTTCCCTCTCCAGTCAGTAACTCTTCTTGCCTGTTCACTCGATGTCAGCCCCAGTATGCCAGCTGTTGTACTGTACTAGTACTGTAAGATTAAAAATGTTTTCTTTATTTTCTGTGTTTGTTTTTTATGTATTATTTGTGTGAAAAGTATTATAAACCTATTACAGTACAGTACTATATAGCGATTGTGTTAGTTGGGTACCTAGGCTAACTTTGTTGGACTTATGAACAAATTGAACTTATGAACGCACTCTCAGAACAGAACGTTTGTATGTAGGAGAGTTACTGTATCCACGATAAGCAGTTAAGGGATACACAAAACAATTAGATGTAAAATATGATATCAAAAACAGTAAACATGAAGGGAGGAGAGTTCAAATGCAGGGTTTTTAAATTGCATTTGAGGGACTACCCTGGTGGCATAGTAATTAAGAATCCACCTGCCAATGCAGGGGACACGGGTTCAATCCCAGATCTGGGAAGAGCCCACAGGCCACAGAGCAACTAAGCCCATGCACCACAACTACTGAGCCTGTGCTCTAGAGCCCGTGCTCTGCAACAAGAGAAGCCAGTGCAATGAGAAGCCCATGCACCACAAGAGTAGCCCTTGCTCACAGCAACTAGAGAAAGCCCGTGTGCAGCAACAAAGACCCAATGCAGCCAAAAATAAACAAATAAAATAAATAAATTTTTAAAAGTGCATGTGAAATCAACAGATCACCAACTTAAAACTGTATATGTGTATATATACACACACACACACACACACACACACACACACACACACACACTGCTATAAAGGCATTTAGAAATACTTGGCAA
This sequence comes from Delphinapterus leucas, assembly GCF_059928025.1. NCBI lineage: Eukaryota > Metazoa > Chordata > Mammalia > Artiodactyla > Monodontidae > Delphinapterus > Delphinapterus leucas. The sequence continues at coordinate 134,527,929 of NC_143131.1, read as the reverse complement.
TTTGAAAACACTAGTTTGATTGCCAGTAATTGAACTATCTTTTTTTTTGTGTGTGTGTGTGTTACGCGGGCCTCTCACTGTTGTGGCCTCTCCCGTTGCAGAGCACAGGCTCCGGATGCGCAGGCTCAGCGGCCACAGCTCACGGGCCCAGCTGCTCCACAGCACATGGGATCTTCCCGGACCAGGGCACGAACACGTGTCCCCTGCATCAGCAGGCGGACTCTCAACCACTGGGCCACCAGGGAAGCCCTGAACTATCTTATTTTTGACAGGGAAAAAATACTAATTTTAGTGAAAATATAAAAGTAAGTTTGGGCTCCCTCTTGCGAGAGCAACAGAATCACAACTAACTGCTGAACAATCATTGACAGGAAGACACTGGAATCAAAAGCTTTTCAGACAAGCAAAAGCTAAGAAAATTCAATACAACCAAACCAGCTCTACAACAAACGCTAAAGAGACTTCTCTAAGCAGGAAACACAAAAGAAAAAGGCCCACAAAAACAAACCCAAAACAATTAAGAAAATGGTAATAGGAAAATACGTATCGATAACTACCTTAAATGTGAATGGATTAAATGCTCCAACCAAAAGACACAGGCTCGCTGAATGGATACAAAAACAAGACCCATATATATGCTGTCTACAAGAGACCCACTTCAGACCTAGAGACACATACAGAGTGAAAGTGAGGGGATGGAAAAAGATATTCCATGCAAATGGAAATCAAAAGAAAGCTGGAGTAGCAATACTCATATCAGACAAAATAGACTTTAAAATAAAGAATGTTACAAGAGACAAGGAAGCACACTACATAATGATCAAGGGATCAATACAAGAAGAAGATATAACAATTATAAATATCTATGCATCCAACATAGGAGCACCTCAATACATAAGGCAGATGCTAACAGCTATAAAAGAGGAAATCGATAGTAACACAATAATAGCGGGAGACTTTAAAACCTGACTTACACCAATGGACAGATCATCCAGACAGAAAATTAATAATGAAACACTAGCTTTAAATGACACAATAGACCAGATAGATTTAATTAATATTTATAGGACATTCCATCCAAAAACAGCAGATTACACTTTCTTCTCAAGTGCACACAGAACATTCTCCAGGACAGATCACATCTTGGGTCACAAATCAAGCCTCAGTAAATTTAAGAAAATTGAAATCATATCAAGCATCTTTTCCAACCACAACGTTATGAGATTACAAATAAATTACAGGGAAAAAAATGTAAAAAACACAAACACATGGAGGCTAAACAATATGCTACTAAATAACAAAGAGATCAAGGAGGAAATCAAAAAATACCTAGAGACAAATGATAACGAAAACATGACGATCCAAAATGTATGGGATTCAGCAAAAGCAGTTCTAAGAGGGAAGTTTATAGCAATACAATCCTACCTCAAGAATCAAGAAACATCTCAAATAAACAATCAAACCTTACACCTAGAGGAACTACAGAAAGAAGAACAAACAAAACCCAAAGTTAGTAGAAGGAAAGAAATTACAGAGATCAGAGCAGAAATAGATGAAAGAGAAACAAAGAAAACAATAGCAAAGATCAATAAAACTAAAAGCTGGTTCTTTGAGAAGATAAAAAAAATTGATAAACCTTTAGCCAGACTCATCAAGAAAAAGAGAGAGAGGACTCAAATCAGTAAAATTAGAAATGAAAAAGGGGAAGTTGCAACAGACACTGCAGAAATACAAAGCATCATAAGAGACTACTACAAGCAACACTATGACAATAAAATGGACAACCTGGAAGAAATGGACAAATTCTTAGAAAGGTATAATAACCTTCGAAGACTGAATCAGGAAGAAATAGAAAATATGAACAGACCAGTCACAAGTAATGAAGTTGAAACTGTGATTAAAAATCTTCCAACAAACAAAAGTCCAGGACCAGAGGGCTTCACAGGTGAATTCTATCAAACATTTAGAGAAGAGCTAACACCCATCCTTATCAAACTCTTCCAAAAATTGCAGAGGAAGGAACACTCCCAAACTCATTCTACGAGGCCACCATCACCCTGATACCAAAATGAGAACACAGCAAAAAAAGAAAATTACAGATCAATATCACTCATGAATATAGATGCAAAAATCCTCAACAATATACTAGCAAACAGAATCCAACAACACATTAAAAGGGTCATACACCATGATCAAGTGGGGTTTATCCCAGGGATGCAAGGTTTCTTCAATATATGCAAATCCATCAATGTGATACACCATATTAACAAATTGAGGAATAAAAACCATATGATCAGCTCAATAGATGCAGTAAAAGCTTTTGACAAAATTCAACACCCATTTATGATAAAAGCTCTCCAGAAAGTAGGCACAGAGGGAACCTACCTCAACATAATAAAGGCCATATATGACAAACCCACAGCAAACATCATTCTCAGTGGTGAAAAACTGAAAGCATTTCCTCTAAGATCAGGAACAAGACAAGGATGTCCACTCTTGCTACTATTATTCAGCATAGTTTTGGAAGTCTTAGCCACAGCAATCAGAGAAGAAAAAGAAATAAAAGGAATACAAATTGGAAAAGAAGAAGGAAAACTGTCACTGTTTGCAGATGACATGATACTGTACATAGAGAATCCTAAAGATGCCACTAGAAAACTACTAGAGCTAATCAATGAATTTGGTAAAGTAGCAGGATACAAAATTAATGCACAGAAATCTCTTGCATTCCTATATAGTAGCAACAAAATATCAGCAAAGGAAATTAAGGGAAAAAATCCCATTCACCACTGCAACAAAAAGAATAAAATACCTAGGAATAAACCTACCTAAGGAGACAAAAGACCTGTACTCAGAAAACTATAAGACACTGATGAAAGAAATCAAAGATGACACAAACAGATGGAGAGATATACCATGTTCTTGGATTGGAAGAATCAACATTGTGAAAATGACTATACTACCCAAAGCAATCTACAGATTCAATGCAATCCCTATCAAATTACCAGTAGCATTTTTTACAGAACTAGAACAAAAAGTCTTAAAATTTGTATGGAAGCACAAAACACCCTGAATAGCCAAAGCAATCTTGAAGGAAAAAAACGGAGCTGGAGGAATCCCTGACTTCAGACTATACTACAAAGCTACAGTAATCAAGACAATATGGTACTGGCACAAAAACAGAAATATAGATCAGTGGAACAGGATAGAAAGCCCAGAGATAAACCCATTCACCTATCGTCAACTAATCTATGACAAAGGAAGCAAAGATATACAATGGAGAAAACACAGTCTCTTCAATAAGTGGTGCTGGGAAAACTGGACAGCTACATGTAAAACAATGAAATTAGAAGACTTCCTAACACCATACACAAAAATAAACTCAAAACAGATTAAAGACCTAAATGCAAGACTGGACACTATAAAACTCGTAGAGGAAAACATAGGAAGAACACTCTTCGACAAAAATCACAGCAAGATCCTTTTTGACCCACCTCTTAGAGGAATGGCAATAAAAACAAAAATAAACAAATGGGACCTAATGAAACTTCAAAGCTTTTGCACAGCAAAGGAAACTATAAACAAGACAAAAAGACAACCCTCAGAACGGGAGAAAACATTTGCAGACGAATCAACAAAGGATTAATCTCCAAAATATATAAACATCTCACGCAGCTCAATATTAAAAAAAACAAACAACCCAATCAAAAAATGAGCAGAAGACCTAAATAGACATTTCTCCAAAGAAGACATACAGATGGCCAAGAGGCACATGAAAAGCTGCTCAACATCACTAATTATTAGAGAAATGCAAATCAAAACTACAGTGAGGTATCACCTCACACTGGTCAGAATGGCCATCATCAGAAAATCTACAAAAAACAAATGCTGGAGAGGGTGTGGAGAAAAGAGAATGTACTTGCACTGTTGGTGGGAATGTAAATTGATACAGCCACTATGGAGAACAGTATGGAGGTTCCTTAAAAAACTAAAAATAGAATTGCCATATGATCCAACAATCCCACTACTGGGCATATACCCAGAGAAAACCATAATTCAAAAAGACACATGCACCCCAATGTTCATTGCAGCACTATTTACAATATCCAGCTCATGGAAGCAACCTAAATGCCCATCAACAGACGAATGGATAAAGAAGATGTGGTACATGTATACAGTGGAATATTACTCAGCCATAAAAATGGAATGAAATTGCGTTATTTGTAGAGATGTGGATGGACACAGAAACTGTCATACAGAGTGAAGTCAGAAGGAGAAAAATAAATATTGTACATTAACGCATATATGTGGAATCTAGAAAAATGGTACAGATGACCAGTCTGCAAGGCAGAAATAGAGACACAGAGGTAGAGAACAAACGTATGGACGCAAAGGGGGGAAGTGGGGGGATGGGGGGATGGTGGTGGTGGTAGGATGAATTGGAGATTGGGATTGATGCATATAAACTAATATGTATAAAATAGATAACTAATAAGAACCTGCTGTATAAAAAATATATTAATTAAATTAAAAAGAAGTAAGTTTGAAGCATAAGTTACACAAAAACCCATTTTTAAGTCATCTTTTATAGGAAAGTGATTAAGATTAAAGAAATATTAAAGTAGCTTTAATTAATTTACTAGGTTCATCAGTGTTGTCCTTTGGACCTAATTCCTATAATGAACCAAGGAAAGGATATTGTAGCTGAAATTTTTCAGTTGTTAGGAACGTTTCACTTACTTTTAATTTCTCCAACATGGAAGGGTGTGTATGTATATCTCCACACATACAATATCAGTCTCTATATATTTATAATTATATAATAAAGGTTGGCTCTTAAATATTGTCTCTTTACCAAATTTTTTAGATGTCCCAAGAGCTCTCAAATTTGAATGATAAAAAGGTGCCATAAGGTATCGCTTTAGTAATTAACTGGTTCTTTAATAAGGCCTCAATTACTTTGTTTCATGATAAGGAAAAAAAAAATGTTCCAAGACAGAGTTACATTTGACACCTGGGAACCTCCTAACAGCTGGCTACCTAATGAATATGCATCTGCTTAAGAGGCTGTAGACCATTAATAAACCAATAGATGTAAAGCAGAAACAATCTTTGTCAGCTTCAAATGAGATTGGATGCAATGTGCTGTGAAGTGTCACTGTCACATTGAATCGAGTTTGGGAGGTTAATAATCCACCGTTAGCTACTCAGGTCTTTGTAGCTGTACACTCGTGCTAACACTCTCTCCAAACTGGTGGCCACGTTTCCAGTGTACCACTTCTTTCTCCTACGCACCTGATTTGAGGCTTACAATGTCTGTGTTTCAAAAATGTCTTCCGTTTTATTCCACTTAACAACACGTTTGCCAAGACTCTTTTAAAACAAAGGAGACTTTTCCAGATGGGAAAGGCAGGAAATATCAGGGTCAAGTTGGTGCAAGATGGACTTGCAAACTATTTAGAATGAAAATTCTGTGTGTCTGCAGGTAACCTGGGTACTGCTGGGTCCCTCTAAGGGAACCCTTCACTCCCCGTGCAGGCAGCGAGTCGGGTATTGATAACCTGTCTGAATGAGACCCTCAAGTAAGTGCTACACCCACCTAATATTAATAGTTGTGTGATCAGGACCATACTTCCCCAGTTTATCAATGAGATTTCTTGAGGGACATATTCATGGAAGACTTGAGATTATATCCTAGATGAGGGGAGATTATACCTAAAAGAGCTTGCACTTTCAAAACTAAATGTGTACCCATCACTCTGTTCTCACTGAAGTACTTGCTTACATATATATTTTGGGAGAACGTTAAGCGCAATGAGGAAAATTGGACATTAATTCTCATAAATTCAATTCAACTACCTTCTCTATTTCACTTGGCTTCTCTTTTTAAATTATGGTAAAAGATACATATTTTATGTGTATAATGTGGTGAATTTATGTGTATAAATGTGGTAAAATAACATAAAAATTACTATTTTCATCATTTTAAAGCATTGGTCCCCAACCTTTTTTGCACCAGGGACCGGTTTCATGGAAGACACTGTTTTCATGGATGGGGGTGGGGAGATGGTTCAGGCAGTAATGCGAGCGATGGGGAGTGATGGGGAGCGGCGGGGAGCGGCAGATGAAGCTTTGCTCACTCGCCGGCTGCTCACCTCCTGCTGTGCGGCCCGGTTCATAACAGGCTGTGGATTGGTACCCGTTTGCGGCCTGGGGGTTGGGGACCCCTGTTTTAAAGCGTCCAGTTCTGGTAGATACATTCACATTGCTATGCAACCATTACCACCATCCATCTCTAGAACGTTTTCATCTCCCCCAACCAAAACTGTGTACCCATTAAACACTAACTCCCCACTCACCCCTCCCTCAGCCTCTGGAAACCACCACTCTACTTTCTGCCTGAATTTGACCACTCTAAAGACCTGATAAAAATGGATTCGTATCCCATTTGTCCTTTTGCGTCCGGCTTATTTCACTTAGAATATCTCAAAGCTCATCCAAGGTTTAGAGTATGTCAGAATTTCATTTCTTTTAAGGCTGAATAATATTCTATAGTGTGTACATACCACATTTGGTTTATCCATTAGTCTGTTAATTAAATGTACACTGTTTCCACTTACTGGTTATTGTGAACATGAACATGGGTGCACAAATACCTGTTTGAATCTCTGCTTTCAATTCTTTTAGGTATACACTCAGAAATGAAATTGCTGGATCATGTAATAATTCTATGTTTTAGGAAGTGTCATTTGGCTTATTTTGGATTTCTGTTCATCTTACCTTGATATGCGGCCCTTAATCAGGTTCCATTTTCTCCCCTTGGTCTTTTCAAGGAAAAAGCCCAATACAACCTTAGGCTTTATTCTTTTTACTTTGATTTTTTTTCTCATTTCATGGCTGGAAAATAAATGAAAATGCACACCATGGGAATAAGTTTAAAAATGGGAATTAAGACACCCCCATTGCCCGCAACAGGAAAATGATTTATTACAAATGTGGTATTCTGTTATAAGCTGAGAATTTTGTTGTCTTTGAAAGAACCCATACATCAAATACAAATGTAAAAGTCTGTAATCTCTCAGTTGTATGAGTGACTCCTTTGTTAAATAAAACATCACCTTGAATTCCTACACAGGAATTATAACATTTTTTGTAGGAATGTAAGATCTATTTCCCCCCAAAACTCTATAAAAATTGACACCACAACTACCACCCCATTTAATATGCTCACATTACAGTTGGAAAGCCAAACACTAAAAATTTCAAATGGTGGACTGGCTCAGTGCTGGATGGAAGTAGTTTTGTAGGGAAGGACAGGTTGTGCTGTTCATTTCACTATGACAATATTCTATACCACAAACTAGTAGGAAATCATATATTTGGATATGCAATAATATTCTCTAACTCTGAATGGGAGGGGAGACATTTATTTGAAGGAAGCCAAGGCCATACTCAGGTTGACACTATTAGGCAGATGCAATCATACCTGTAGCATTTTCAATACAAGTTTTACAAAAAATAAATTTTTGTTTTTAAAGAAAAAAATTGCTTTAAAAATTGTGCTGCATTTTGTACGTACACCTGCATATCTTAAACACTAACAAATAAATGACTTAGACAATGTAAATAATAATATTCATTCACCCCTTGTAACATATTTGCAAGGCAACTTCATTTTATTATTCTTTTATTCCTCCTTTACCTCACCACGTTACAAAATTATTTGGGAGCAGATAATATGTTCATTTGGTTTCAGTTAGGAGTGTAATCTGAGATGATGGTATTTTTCTCTGCCAAGGTTATATGTTATATTCTTATTGTTATATGGCAAGTATGGTCCCCACATTGGGGATTTTTCCATGGGCTTCCCACTTGCATTCTCAGGATTCAGCCATCGGTGCTGGGGTTGGTAAAATTCTTCAGTAATGTTAAGTCATTACTTGAATTCCTATTGTAGCTTTCAAAATTACATATTTATACTTTAAAAGGATTTTTAAAAATTTGTTATTGGTTGAAAATATGAGAATATATAACTATTTATAGCAAAAAAGAACAATAAAAAATCCAAGATCTGCTCAGGAAATATACAGGATTATAATCGCTCTGAATCAACTAATATCTTTTCCATTCCTTCTGCCATCTCTCGTTTGAGCTCAGAAAGACTTCTCACAAACACCTTGTAACAGCTTCCTAACTGGTTTCCATGTTTCTAACATTCACTTTCTAACTTCACTAACCTTCACTTCAGATATCCTGTGCATCTCTCCCCGCTCATAAATCATCAGTGGCTCCCCACTCCCAACTGAATCAAGTCTAGATATTCAAGGCCATCTAACCCCAGGGTACTTTTCCAGATTTTATCCACTGGCTCTGCTCTCATGTGCCAACCAAAGGAAACTGCTCCCCAGTCCTGGCACACTCAGTGCCTGTTCTCCTCCCCATTGCTGCTCCAGGCCACTCCTGAACCAGGACCCTGGAGGCCTTCACCTGGACTCAGTGTCTATCAGTTGAAATACCCATACTTCTCTGAGAAGACTGAGTAACCCCAGGGGAAGTGATTTCTGTCTCTCTTTCCTTAGATAATTATATTAACAATAACCAGTAGGCACTTACAGCTGATATTTCCCTCTCTGGATGGAAAACAATAATAACATTATAATCATGGTTCTATTAACCTTTAGTATTAGCTATATGTCAGGCACTATGCTAAAAAGTTTATATACATTCTCCTATTGAATTCTCATGATGTCCTGTCAGCTGGTCTTACAATGAAGTTACAATTCCTGTGGAGGTCTGACTGTAGAAGTAGGAATATGGTAGATGTTGGGTAGGGTCAGAATTGCCCTTGAAAATCCCTTAAATTGTACATGGTTTTGTGTACATAAACCTACATAACTATATATGCATAAACATATAGCATTATATACAGCATATAATAAACATATGTAAGTGGAGCATAATCCTGACCATGGATTGAAACCAGGCCCTGGCAGCAGAAGCGCAGAGTTCTAACCACTGGACCATCTGGGCATTCCCGGCCCTGAGTCTTTAAACACTAGGACACACTCGAAGTTCACATGAGAGTCAGGTGGCAATTGAACCCAGCAGAGGAAACAGAAGACTTGGGTCTCCCATCATCCCTTCCAGGCCAAACATGCATGAAGAAGAAAGGGCCTTGAAAGAGCCTATACTCTTTCAAGTGCTACTGAAGTAACATACAAATCCACTGTGTACGCCTTATTTTCCAGATTAGGAGCAAACTGGGGCTCGGCAGGGCTGGAGAAAATGGCTCACGGTCCTGGCAGCCCCCGCAGTTGCACCAGATCTAACTCCCAAGCTCACGCTGCTAACCAGGCTGCTGAAGGTGTGGAGTGTGGCCCCTTCTAGCTGCGCTTGAGTATGTTTCCCACATGCTGCCTTGACTTGTGGCTATCCATCGTCTTTCCTCCACAATACTGAATGTGTGGAGCGTACAGGCCCTGTTGACTCGGCCTGCCACGGCACTCGGGACACAGCCCTGAGGAAATGTGATGGCTGGGCTGCCAGAATTCCTGCCTGTCTGGGTGTTTGGGTGTTACATAGATTGGTTCTTCCTTCACCAGGCAGCATACTTTTTTCTTTTCAAAAAAAAAAAAGGGGGGGCTTCCCTGGTGGCGCAGTGGTTAAGAATCCGCCTGCCAATTCAGGGTACACGGGTTCGAGCCCTGGTCCAGGAAGATCCCACATGCCACGGAGCAACTAAGCCCGTGTGCCACAACTACTGAGCCTGCGTGCCACAGCTACTGAAGCCTGCGCGCCTAGAGCCCGTGCTCTGCAACAAGAGAAGCCACTGCAATGAGAAGCCTGTGCACCGCAACGAAGAGTAGCCCCCGCTCACCGCAACTAGAGAAAGCCCGCACGCAGCAACGAAGACCCAACGCAGCCAAAAATAAATAAATAAATAAAATAACATTTTTTTTAAAAAAAGGGACTCTTCTGCCCATGATGCTTCAGTTACCCTAGGCTGACTAGTAAGTGCGTTAACTTCCTTTTCCAGAAGGAGAAACTGAGGTCCCATAACGTTCTTAATAGAGCTAGGAGAAAACCTGGGACTAAATATTTCCAGAGAATATACAAGTGAATTCTCAAATATTTAGCACTGCTAACACCAAATGAGATCATTTTTTTAAACAGAAATCTATGATATGGGAGGAGAACCATCGGCATTGACAGAGCTGAGAATATTGACTTCTCAGTGATTCAGATCAGTGAATGGCTGGGGGAAGCGAGGTCCTGCATCACACAGCACGTCAATCAATGGCAGAGCTACGAGGAGCCTGAGAACTAAATTTTACAGCCTCCAAATGGAAGAGAAAAGCACGTCATGGAGCTGAGGATATAATCTGTTGCTTGATTACACGTGTCAAGATAGCCAGCAAAACCCTTTAAAGAAGGTCTAGCAGATACATTGTTAGTTTTTAAATAGCTTAAGGCAATCTTTCCCAACATGTGGTGCTTTGGGTTTTTTGCTTGTTTGAGTTGGTTTGGTGATTTGGGGTAGCACACGGAAGATTTTTTTTTTTGCAGGGGGCATTTTTAAAGCCTTTTCCCCCCAGCTTTATTGAGGTATAACTGACAAAATTGTAAGTTATATAAAGTGTTCATTATGGTGATTTGATACACATATACATTGTGAAAGGATTCTCCCCCATCTAGTTCATTAACACATCCATCACCTCACATATTTAACATTTTTTTTTTTGGTGAGACCATTTAAGTTCTACTCTCTTAGCAACTTCAATTTTACAATACAATGTTATCAACTACAGACACCATGTTTTACATCAGATCCTCAGACCTTATTCTCCATACAGGCGAAAGTTTATACTCTTTTACCAGTCTCTCCCTGTTTCTTGCACCTGTCAGTCACTTTTCTACTCTTCGTTTTTATGAGTTTGACTTTTTTTTTTATTCCACATATAAGTGATACCATGCAGTTTTGTCTTCCTCTGTCTGACTTACTTCACTTAGCATAATGTCCTCAAGCTCCATGCATGCTTTCAAAATGGCAGGATTTTCTTCTTTCTTGGGGCTGAATAATATTCCATTGTATATATATTCCACATCTTCTTTATCCATTGATAGACACTTAGGTTGTTTTCATATCTTGGCTATTATGAATAATATTGCAGTGAACACGGGAGTGCAGCTCTCTCTTTAACATCTTATTTTCATTTCCTTTGGATATATACCAGAAGCAGAATTGCTGGATCATACAGTAGTTCTATTCTTAATTTTCTGAGGAACCTCCATACTGTTCTCCACAGTGGCTTCACAAATTTATATTCCCGCCAACAGTGCACAAGGGTTCCCTTTCCTCCATACCCTCGACAACACTTGTTATCTCATGTCTTTTTGATAACAGCCACTCTGATAGGTGTGAAGGGACATCTCATTGTGGTTTTAAAACATTTAATAATTACACACTTAGTTTTTTAAAAAAATGTCTTCCTATTTATGGCAAGTAAGGTTGGCATTCCATTTATGGCAGTGATATAAAAAATCTTTTTGAATATATTAAGTGAAAATAAGAAAATTTAAAGACAAGTATTTCTAAAATAATAATACCATGGTACTTTGACAAGGTAAAAATTGTGATGGTAATATGAGCAGGGCAGAACTTGGGGAAACACTGGCATATGAAATAACTGCACATCTCTGAAAGCTTTGACCAGTGATCCCAAAAGTAACTCCAGGGAAGGTCAAAGGCCAAAATGTTCTGTTTAATGCACTTTCCATCCAGATTCTTATGCAAGAAATGCCCCGAATTTTCTTAAGGTGCTCCTAGCAGTAGATCTGTTCCCCATCAACATAAGGCACATTTCTTCAAGAACCCTTGGTTATTTACCACAAGTTACATCAATTGTTCAGTGCAGTGATCTTCAAAGGTAGGTTCACACAGGCCCTGGGTGAATGCCAGAGGATCCGCAAGGCATGACAAGGCTGGAATATCTATTTGTATTTTTTTAATCTAAAATACAGGGCTTCCCTGATGGCGCAGTTGTTGAGAGTCCGCCTGCCGATGCAGGGGATGTGGGTTCGTGCCCCGGTCCGGGAGGATCCCACATGCCGCGGAGTGGCTGGGCCCGTGAGCCATGGCCGCTGAGCCTGCGCGTCCGGAACCTGTGCTCCGCAACGGGAGAGGCCACAGCAGTGAGAGGCCCGCGTACCGCAAAAAAAAATAAAAAATAAAATAAAATACAGAAAAATAAATTTGCTAATGATTAATACACAGACTGACAAAAGAGCAGATGTCTATTTTATAAGTGTACACATTTGGGAGTGGGACACTAAACACCGTTTTACAAATAGGACATTCAATCAAAAAGGTACGATTACTACCAGATGTGAGAAAGGGGTTGATTAGATCTAGGACTTGCACTACTGGTGTATTTGCGACCTGTTTTCTCTAGGCAGGCTTGTTCTCTCTCCCCCTATCTATCCCTGAGGAAGGGTGAAGTGAGAGAGGGCAGAAGACCCTGAAGAAGCCACCCTTGAATAAAAGATGTGTGTCCAAGAGGTCACCCTCACATGTGAAGGATCATATGCTGTTTTTTACAGTCCTTTGGAGATCTCAAAACCCAACAATCTTGTTCCAGTTCCAAATTTCAAAAAGGAAAGAAGACCCAAGCCACAAATGGACTGGGTTCCCAAATCTTCTTAGTATTCATCTATAACTCAGAATTAATTTTTCTATAAAAATGGCTTATAGTAATTCATTTTCTTAGAAGAGATCTATTTAATACTCAATATGGCAGAAACAGACATTTGCAATGACAATTTACAGATTATAATGCTGTTACAATACTAGTGATTAATGGAACAAAAATTGAATAATTTATTTTGAACCATATTGTAGGTAGAGAAAACCATGAGAATGAAAAATAGAGACTTTCATGAAGACTTGGAAAATGGCTTCTAGTCTCCTTCGAGGACATGAAAGATACACAGAACTGGTTTTTTATTGTCCAAGTTCACTGCAAAACTCACAGCGCCTCTCTTCCTTAATACTAGAGTATCACTAGTACGCTCCTTTCACTTACATTCATGATTAGCATCCATCTTGGGTTGGTAAAGACGGAAAGAACAAAGATTCATTTGACTCCGACAGAACTTCACCCACCAAAGTAATTATTCATTAATATAGGGGTCTGCTTATATTTAACCTTTTCTTGTCTCATTAAAATATTATGTTTCAACACACCTCTCAGAGATAATTCAGCTGGTGCTGGGAGTTGGGTATATACTGCTCTTCATGGGTGTTAAAAAAAAAAGGCCCAGTGGTTCACGAGCTAAGGTTCCACTTTACTGGAACACTGTTTAGTTTACAATTGACAGAGATTATGGGGGTCCTTTCTGAGGCTTTCTCTTAAGGACCCAGGCAGGATGATACTCTTTCCACGTACTTGAGGAGAACACACATCAGATTTATTGTTTAGGCTAGGTCGCTTTTCCCAAAGAACTTAGAATCCATGGGACAATGTGGAAATTTATGAATATTTTAAAGTTTCATCAACACATCATGAAGGCACTAAAACAGATTGGAAATACATAAAACATAGCTGTAACCACTTGCAGAGGATGACAGTGGCAGGAAGACATAAGGGAAGAGAAATAGCTCTCTCTGCAGTTTCTCACGTACACACACTAACAACAAAATGCACACAAGTTCATATTGGGGTCTGATTGCAAAAAAGAGCCCGCACTTGCAAAAGAACAGTAATGCTAATGATGGCAGCGTAATGATGCCATCTCCATTTTCTTTCAGTCTCTCTCACCTTCCACTCTCACTCCCACCCTGCCTCCCTGTCTGTCTCCCTGGTTGCCTTCGCCATCCTCCTGCTCTAACATGAACAGGACACAAAGCAGAAAAGAACCGAACAACTGGTGAAATGGGGTGGCTGAGGGGGTGGAAACTCTGAGTTGTTCAAGACTCCCCTGTCCACTTGCCATGTTACTTTCCTCAGAGAGGCCTCCCCTGATGACTCAGTCACAAAGAGCTGCCCCAGTCACCCGTCATCACACTCTCCCATTCTCCTGGTTGACTTTTTTCCCTAGCACTTTGCATTGTCTAAAGTGGTTGTTTATGTTTTGTTTCCTCGTGATGTATGATTTTTATTTCTCCTCCCTAATAGAATGTAAACACCATGAGAGCGGGGGATTTGCCTGTCCGGTTCATTCCAAGATCTCCAGTGCCCAGAACAGTGCCTGGTCCCAGGAGGCACTCAGTTAATAAATGTTGACTCAACAAATACCCTGAAATATCCAACAGATGACATGGACAACCAACAGTTTCTAGGAAGTAGATAGTAAGGACTCAATACATGGTGGTTATTATAGTTTTATTATTATACTGCTGTTAGCCAGAAAAATTACCTGGCCTCTAGGATTTGACCACATTCTTTCCCAGGCCAGCAAAAGAATCTGGTTCCTCTCGCCTCACCCTGATCCTAGAAATAAAATTTGTCCCCAAGCCTCAGAGCTGCATCCTACCCTTCCTCAGCCATAGTCCCAACATCTCTGTGCCCTCAGAAGCAGGCTCACTGCGCGGCCGGGGCCTGTGCTCCGCGACGGGAGAGGCCACAACAGTGAGAGGCCCGCGTACCGCAAAAAAAAAAAAAAAAAAAGCAGGCTTAGTGCTACGATCCACAGTCTCCTTTGAGAATATTGGGTGAAAAATCCCCACAGCCTTGGCCTCAGCTTTCTTTGTTCACACTGTTTGCTTTGAAGACCTTAACACGGTGCTGAGAAATCAATAAGCAGGGATGCTGCCAACCCTGCGTGTATCTCCTTCTGATTCTCCTCCGGGAGGCTCGGCTCACTCTGACACACTGATAAGTCATGAAGTGCCCAGCTTGGTCTGCAAATTAAGCCCCTCATAAGTAATCAAGGAACACCAAGCTTAGTGTGCTGTGGGTTTTCCATCGTGAGTGTCATTAGATGAAATGAAAGTACACAGTACAGGTTTTCGTAATGAACAAGCCTCAAGTCAGGTTTGCTGTGATAGCGTTATCAGTCATTGCACAAATTAATTATTTAGGAAAGCACTTTTTACAGTGGGTTTTCATTTGAGTTTTGCCCCTTGATGTATGTGTATAAAAATGACTAATCCATTGGACACTGCTATTGTACTTGTGCATCTATCACTATCTGGCCTTTTTTTAGTAATTGATTTATTAATTATAGCATCTTAATGATCTGTTTAAAATAAATAACCATTTGCACCATTTCAAAGGTATTTTGTGAGGCTCAGCTGATATTAAAATAGCACCAGCCTTATGTGCTTTTTCAGCAAGTGACCTAATTAGTTAATAAAGTAATTGAATATTAAAAAGGATGTTGCAGGTGATTAAAATTTAAGAGTCTTCAGAATGTTATTAAAGCTATAAATCATACATCACTGTTTTAATTTGCATAGCTACAGAATTACTAATGGTCCCACGTGCACATGGGGCTTGGCAATTATTCCTTTAACAAAATGCTGGTGATGCTGAGGTACCAAATTCTTTCAACTTCTGTTGATAGCTGCATAGAAACCTGTTTCTGCCAGATTAAATATCTAACTGTTGAAATTGCTGCTTGCTCCCTTTTGACAGGTATAGACATTCATTCACTCAAGAATGAATTGTCCAAGAATTGTTAGGTGTTGAGTATAATGGTGAGCAAAACAGACATGGTCCTAATGGCGTTTATATTCTGGAGTTAGTTGGGCAGAGACAATAGTCATAAACTTCCCTAAATTCATGTATAATTACAAAAGGTAATAAGGAGCTATGAAGGAAAAGTACAGGATTTTGCTGGTGAAATCTGACCTCATCAGCTAGATTACGGATCAAACACTTAATTCCAGGTGAAGGGGCTAGGACTTCACCCAGCAGGCTGTGAGCTCTTGTTCAAGCAGGAAATCCCTGATGAACCTGCCAGTGGTATGTAGGAAGGACTGGCTGGAAATGCTGGTTGTTTACCCAACAGCCATCACTCTTTCCTGGCTATCAGAATCCCAGTTCTATTTGGGTATAGAACTAGTACTATGCTCAGGGAAAGTAGGCCAAGGCCCAGGGATAAATGATGAGAAGTCCAAACCAATTGTTGTAATCCCATTGCCCTTTGTCTATGATTGGTTTAAGGTAGATGTGTTCTGAGGAACTCAAAGAGGCTTTCTGAAGAATGGAAAAGGAAATATACAAGGAGAACACTCCTTTCCTCTATGTTTTTGGATGTTAGCATGAGTGGTGGTGCTACTTGGAGCTATAGCAGCCATACTGACACCATGAGGGGGAAGACAAAACAAACGAACAAACAAAGCCACACACACACATACACAAACATAGTCCCTAAGCCTGAGGCCTAATATTGTTGAATTGCTGAACCAACTCTAGAAACTTTGGATGTCTTAAAATATGAAAGAATAAATTTAAGTTGAATATTCTGTTACGTGCTGCCTAAAGCATCTTAACTGAACCAGAGGGGTCAAAAATGAAGATACTGGAAGCTGAAAGACAAATTAAGAGGTGAATATAACTGTCAGGTGAGCAGTGATAAAATGCTAAGCATGGTAGGGTGGAACAAGAGGAATGGAAAGTAAAGTCAAGAACGGAGTTGAGGGGCTTCCCTGGTGGCACAGTGGTTAAGAATCCACCTGCCAATGCAGGGGACACAGGTTCGAGCCCTAGTCTGGGAAGATCCCACATGCCACGGAGCAGCTAAGCCCATGCACCACAACTACTGAGCCTGTGCTCTAGAGCCCGTGAGCCACAACTACTGAGCCCACGTGCCACCACTACTGCAGCCCGGGTGCCTAGAGCCTTTGCTCTGCAACAAAGAGAAGCCAACACAATGACAAGCCCGTGCACCGCAACAAGGAGTAGCCCTCGCTCACTGCAACTAGAGAAAGCCCACGCACAGCAACAAAGACCCAACGCAGCCAATAACTAAATAAACAAATAAATTTATCAAAAAAAAAAAAAAAAAAGAACAGAGCTGAGGCATTGTGGACACAGAATCAACAGAATTTGTCAACTTACTAGTTATCCAAGGTACCAGGTAATGGTAACTGCCATTCACTGAGTATTTCCTATGTTCCAGGCATTATTCTGAGCACTTTACATGCAGCATCTCATGTAACCATTTCAACAACTTTATGAAGTACTATTAGTTGTCACCATGGTTGAATCCTGTTTCAGTCATGCCTTGATTTATCAAGTCAAATCCCAATATCCTCTATAGCCACCAGTGGGCAAAAGCAGATAACTTGCTTCAGACTCCTTGGGAAAGCTGCCGGCTAGACTGCTGCTCCTAACATTTTCATTTCATAGCACACATAGAAAAGTATAATATTAAAGCACACACTGGGGTAAATGCGAGGGGACTCGGGCATCTATATGGGGCTTCACAAAAGCCTTCGCTACTCTTTATTATATAATTATAAGAAAATAAAATTCAAAATTTAGGGAAGATATTAAATACTGAATTTGTATAAAATTTCTAAAAAATAATCTCTTTAATTTTTAATGAAAAATTTGTTTTTTATGAATATAGTTTTTTAATATCAGATTTTATGCTTGAAATAGCAATTCCTGAAGACTTTTAATCCAATCAAGACTTACTAATCATGGTCT
Source organism: Delphinapterus leucas (assembly GCF_059928025.1). Lineage (NCBI taxonomy): Eukaryota > Metazoa > Chordata > Mammalia > Artiodactyla > Monodontidae > Delphinapterus > Delphinapterus leucas. The sequence continues at coordinate 134,510,272 of NC_143131.1, read as the reverse complement.
CTTCAAATTCTTGATAGTCATCACTAACAATAAATTTTGTTCACACAAGTGATATAAATAAAAGTAAAAATTCTTCTGACACCCTTCCAAATTTTTTACAACTTTTGAGTCATATTTAAAGTGTGTGTGTGCACGCGCACGCAGTTGTTCAAAGTAGTTCTTGTGGTTAAAGTAGTCATCAGGTCCACACACAAGGGAAGAAAGCTGATACAACTGCATTCCCACTTCTTAACATTTTGATTTTCTAATCTGAGTAAGTCTTCTGGCACTTATAAAATGGTCTGGCCCTTTTGTTACTAATTCATGGCTTTCCAAGGATGAGAAAGCTACAAAACTGGGATAACCCAAGCAGCACTGAAATAACAGGAGTTATTCTGGTGGGCTGTTCTTGTGCAGCAAGAACCCACAAGGTAAGGGAGACATGAAAAGTAAAGGAAAAGCTATTCACCTGCTGACACTTCTATGGCCCTGACAACTTCGTGTTTCCATACCGCTAAAATGTTACACTCTGCCTTATGGTATATTTGAATCCAGATCCCTATATAAGACAATTTTCATGGTTGGGGCTCATCTCTGGACCTGGAAGCAGGGAGAGAGGACTCTTTGGACTTCACATTCACAAACACCTCACATACAGACTGTGGCTCTACCTCCAAATGAGGCTATGCACCCACTCACAGGTACACAGTGAGGATTGGAACCTGTACGTCATTCAGCCTGAATTTTACAAATACACCACATTTATGACTCTTTGACATTTCTTCACTATTTTCGTGTATTGCAAGCCTCAAATAATGGAAGTGGCCAGGCTCTCTCTCTACCCTGAAGAGGCCCGTGTGTGTCTCTGTGTGTGTCTTTTTATGTGTATTTGTCCTCCAGTGCACAGTTTCATAAGTGGATTGGATGTAACATGTTCAATTAATTAAGGAATACATTTTTATTACCAACACCACTAACGGTTATATCTTGATCTCCATAAGGGACTGGCCAACTGGGGAGATTAGTGTGCACTGGCTCATGACTGGAGGGGAACAAAGATGTGCGGTCAACACATCTGCTTTGCATGTTTGTGCTTTGTTTATCATAAAATGGGCGATAATGATAAGGATGTGTAAGAAGCACAGTGTTAATGACAGTGCCGATGGAGAGTGTGAACAAAAGCCATGACTTCTGAGAAAGAGCTGGATGTAAATGAAACCCCAGATTTGTTCAGACTATAGGTTTTATAGCTACACGTTTATGGCTATTAGAAAGACCTTTGGTGTTGAAATTCCTGCAAGAATAATTTCATCACTTCAAGTGTGAAACTCCCTAGTCACTGATTCCAACTTCTCCCATGGAAGCAACTGCTTTAGAATATTGTTTTTGCTGACGTGACCATGTTATTACAGAACATAGTGTGTATTACATAACACATGCAGCTTATATCCATGCATTTCATAACACACAGGAGGAGACTGACCACTTGTGGCTCAGGAGGTCTTTGCCTATAGTCTGAAGATAAACATTTTAATTTCAATAGTTGCCTATTTATTTTCATGTACACTTTCAATTTAAGGCAAATTTCCCTATCTTGCACTGATGGTAGTGATGCTTAGCTTCTTTTTAAGTGTTAGCTAAAAAGTGAGTCAATGTATAAAACATATCAAATAAATAAAAATGCAGTGGTCTATTTGGGATAAGGCAAAAATCATGGAGATGCTCTGCAAATGACCCAAGTCTTGGAAACCATGGGCTAGGTAATAATAAGAAGGAAGATGTAAGCTTTGGGTTGCGTTTCTGATAGCGATGATGGCCACACATTCATCCTGGAGACCAGTGCCATACACACGTAAAGCTGCTGCCTGATGCCCCAGGAGCGTGCTTTTCCATGTGACACTAATTGGCCCACACAGGAGTGAAACCATGACCCTTCCCTCATTAGCCACATGCTCAGACCAGCTGAGCTAGCTCGCTCTGGGTCACTGGGGTCCCATGTAGGAAATTACCATTCCAGTGCCCTGTGGTCCTCTCGTAACCCCAACTAATGAATGTCCCGTGGAGCCTAATGTCATTCCTGGGGGAGCACATAGCTCTCCCAGCAGTGAAGAAGTTGATGACATGCTGAAGTTTTAACCTATGGAGAACCAACTGAGGTGGCACGGAGAACTCAGGAAGCCTGGGAACAATCTTTCAAACATCTGTGTGTTAGAAAAAGGCCTGGCCTCAGGACATGAAATGCAAGCACAGGGAAGTGAAGAAAGCAGCTGAGCATCACACAGCAAGTTTATCATAGCATAAATGACAGTAAGTGCTTGCTGTCTGGGCTGAGCACTTCCTGTCACCAACCCTATACGGTAGGTGGTATTATCCCTATTTTAGAGATCAGGAAACCGAGGCTCAGAAGTCACTAGTAAGCATCTAAGATAGGCACTCCTCCTAGGATTGCCATATTGTGGAAATTAATACATCACCAAGTAGAAGGGAAATATTACCAGACAGACAGCTTGCCAAACCTTTCTGCTTGTATCCCCTTTTAGGTCTCAGGGGAAAGACTGTAGGCCTTCAGGTAATCTTTATTTTTCTGTTGCTTAAGCACATCCACAGTGTAGCCTTTAGAAGAGTTTTTTTTTAATAAGATGAATAATAAGATTAAGAAGGCAAGGCCTAGGGAAAGCATTCTTCCCAGGTGTTGGAGAACACTGGAAAGAAAGGGATGGCAGGCTTTCTATATGCATCCTGAAGACCTGGGAAAGCCCACTAGCCACTCCACCTGCTTTTTTAACAAGACTATTGGATCGATACCCCTTCCAGGGCCAAACTAACTGGTGGGTGAAATGAAACACCAAGTGGCCCTCACTTGGCAGCCACTCTTACCAGAGCCACAGCTGGCCCACTGCCCTGGGGCTGCCCACTGCCACAGTCCTTTCTGGGAGCCATGAAGGCCCATGTGAGTGTCCACTTCCAGCCGAAGATCAGGGCAAAAGGAACTAGAGACACTTGGCACAAAACAAAAGCCCTAGTTTAACTCAGCCCTCTGTTTTCTGATTAGTCTAAGGGGATGACTCAGCTTGTCCTCAAAGCTTCCTACTCAATGCCTGAGAAATTTGATAGTTTTAAGGTGCAACTGGCTAACAATCAACCTAAGAGTCAGATAGATAGAGACAGAGTCCCAAATTTGACATTTATTAGCAGGAGAGATGTTGATAAGTTATTTAACCTGTTTCAGTTCCCTCACATATATACTGGGGATAAAATCTTCCCCTCACAGTGGCTGTATCTGAACAAGGCAATGTGTGTAATACACTTGGCACACAGGGCTCTAATGCTCAAGAATGACAGTACTTCTTATCGCATGCTCTGTCCTCTGCCCCCTCACGGAGCGCAACTGAGTGAAATGTGATGCAAGTTGTCATGGTCCAAAAAGGCATGAAATAAAACTCCTTATTATCATCTTATTTTTAGTTGTTCATTTGAAGACCAGTGTCTAGTTATTTCACATACTGTATGCCTCTTCACCACAGGCTGCTGGGAAATTATTCCTTGACATAGAGAGGGGAAGGTCTTTTGAAGGCCTTGATGTGAAGCGCTTAGAAGACTTACCAGCACTGCCCACCCACCCCTCCTGCCCCCAGTGTCCAGCCTAAAACAACATACTTTTCTGTGTCTATTAGAAATTTTTCTTGCTTGCAGCCTTGGAGTGGAGGCTTAATTCTGGTCACAGAATTGTGAGAGAACTGCAACCTCTCTCATAAATGGGCTCTCAGGCATCAACACTGGAGGAAACTGAATTGTTTCCAAAAGCGAGACAGCGGCTAAGAAATAAGGGTATCAAGACAGTTTTCCTGGAGTAATCTCCTACCCAGTGGGAAGAGGCCAGGCGGAGTGGACAGTATTCTGAGAATGAGGAGCCCACAATGTGAGAACAGCAACAGACTCCCTAACATAGTGGACAGTGGGCCATCTCTCTCTTCATCACTCTTCCGTGGGCACGTTGGCTGGCTGATTGCCATCGGTCAGGCTTCCTTAACTTCACATTATGTAAATTCAGTAGTGGTAAGAGATGTTTATATTGCCACTTGGGTTGAATATAGTTTGTTTTTCTTGATTATCTCAGTCCAGACTGGTGAGCATTTAACAATAAATTGTAGCAGTGCCTGGGGATCTGGAGACTCAGATCCCCCCTGGGACTCTGTAGTTAAACAGTTCTCTTTAAACCACTGCCACCTAGTGGTAACTGAGCAGACTGAAATGCACTTCACTTATGTCCAACGAGAGAATGGGGATGGGCAAAAAGGAACTTGTTTTTTCCCTGCCACCCTACCCAGGAAGCATAGGGAAAGAAGTGACAGAAGATGAATCTCATTCCACTGGCCTTCACTCCCTGCCAATGTTTAACCATCACTGTACATTTTATATGTCAAGCTAGCGCACTTTTCTGACTTTATTTTGACTAATGAGGACATTTTCATTTAATCACAAGCCTTTGAGATAAAAAACAAACAAGCAAGGGCCAGAACTGGAGCACCTGGGTCTTGCCTCCCTTTCCTCCACCGTGGTGGTTAGAAACTTCCTGATGTCAGCTGCGCCCAACTTAATGTGTTCTTTGAAAGTAGGGAATTGGGTCTTGACAATTAACTTGAGGTTTCCCCCTCTAAGAATCAACATCATTTTTGCTTCTCCACCTTACTCAGGTGACTCAGCGCTAGAAGCACACAGAGGAGATCAAGTAATCAATGTGGCAAATCTCTGCAGATCAATTTCCTGTACATGCACAGAGGAGCTGGTGGCAAATTCAGATATTCCTGGAAGCATACGAGGATCAACGAGTCAGACGCGGTAAAATCCTCCGAGGTGAGCAGAGTCAATGGTGATCTCAGCAGGTTGTGAAGAGAGTGGATTAATGCCAGTGAGCTATTAGGTAGAATAAATTCACAGAGCAATTACCACTGCTTGGGGCTTAGAGGAGATAATTCACAACGTGGGCCAATTTCCTTTTCTAAGCGTGAACTTCAAATAAACTTGGAACAACAAAGCAAGCTCAAGGATAGTGATGTAGGTGTGCGAGCTCTGGTAAAGAGAAGGCACAAGGTTACAACAATGAGACTGCAGAAAGCCTGAGATGTTTCAGCTTTCTAGATCAGTGTCTTCCCTTGGTAACAGACTCCTCTGCCTCCTTCTCTGCACCCACCCCTCTCCAATCAGCAGACACAAAGCAGCCAGTATATTGTATTAATCATATTTATTACAGTTTCCAGACTCCCATATGACAAATACCTAAAGCAGAAGAACACTGCAAGCTGACGTTACTAGCAGCAACCCACCTAAACCCTTCCTGGGAGGAAGGGTTTAGGTGAATTTAACAATGAGGAGTAATTTCAAGACAAGAATAAAAGTCATGTTTTTTCTTTTAGCAGCTGGTATATGAACAGTGAAACTATAAATACAGAGAGTCATCCAGGTTTAGCCTTGTCTAAAAAACATTAATAAGTCACGGTGCAGAGGGGTATCCCCAGGGTTGCCAAACAGAAGGCTAATGCCTTTAGATGTCAGTATGAAATAAGCAAATCACTTTTCAAGACACTGCTTACTATCCGCTTTGCAGTCAGGACAACAGAAAAAGAACTGGACTGCTGCCCTAGAACTTAGCTCACACATAATTCAGCCAGACAATCATTGTTTCAATCACCCCTAAATTTTGTTAAAACACTTCCCCCCCCCCCACCGACAGCTCTAAAAACATAACATCAAACATTTGCTCGGAAGGACTAAAAATCAAAATCAATTGCAGTGTATTTGGAACAGCTTTTACGGCTTTCCTGAGGGACAGTTCCTATCTCTTCAGAGAATGTTTTTAAAGAAGCACTAACTCTGGTAGCTTATCAAACTACTCTTTATTCTAAATAAATAAGACCAACTGAAGGTCTCAGGTGTACTTCTTCCACACACACCCCCTCCCCCAGATCTCCAAACCATCCAAAGCCATTTCTTGACAGAGAGCTTTCATTTTTATTAGAGGAGTGCAAGAGAACTTACAAACATTTGAAAAATACTCGAAACACTGACAGTAAAGGAGGCCCAACCCTTCCTCAGAGCCCAGAAAACTGTGACAGGAACCCCAAAGGCTTATCTTAAATCCATCAACTCAATTTGCCAGAAAGTCATGACAGACCACTCACCGTTGCCACACAGGCCTAGATGGGATTTTCTTTCTTTACAATCACTAAGAAAAGCCTTCTGGGAGTTACTGCCCAGAAGAACACAGGCTGATGAACAGAAGCTACTGAAAAGGGGTCGACTGCATTCTATATCTGGCACAGGAAAAGGAAAATTAAAACATCTGGAAACCATTATATTTATACCATGATACTCTTAGGTGAATCTTTACCTTCCCTCAGCAACCATTTCTTTCATAAAAAATACACAAAGGCTTAGAAAGCTTTGGGGCAGCACCAGTGACAGCTAGCTGTCTTTCAATAATTTTAATTTTTTCCTAAAGGCAAAATTAAGAGAAACTTAAAGAAGTAATTTACAGAACAGATTCTATTTCATGGTTTTGCCCATGTCAGCTGCTATGGAAACAGTACAAACAGAAATACAAATAGCCACTCTACATCAAGTTAGGTTTCCATTTTTTCTCAAGGGATAGAAGCAGTACACCTAGGTTTCTGTAAGCCTTCTGAGGATGAAGGGCAGCTCATAGCTCATGACCTGACAATCTCTAAAAGTACTCCTGGACTATTTCACCATGAGGATAGGTAAAGCCCTTCTTCATTCGCTAACGACTCTAGCAAGGATTCTATGCACCTAGACTTTAACGCTAATGGTTTCTAGGCTTTCTGACTTGACATGCGCCATGCACGGAGAGCAAGGAACCAACTAGTCCAAGGCCACCTGCCTTAGACACTGATAACTCCAGCTAACCATCGGACAAACGGCCCACTTGTTGTAAATGGTCTCTCAGAGGAAGCAGAAATACTTCCCAAATACTAGCACAAACAACCTAAAGTACAGTCTCTCCTAGTGGTGAAGCAGTAGAACCATCTCTGTGTAGAAAGAATGGCTCATGAAATCGTTCTGGGGGTGCAGCCACACCTTCCATTTCTTGATCCCTTGTTACTTCCTAACAAAGCTGTATACTCCTGAGAAGACCTCAACAAGTGTACAGGTCTGCCCTGTGAACTGCCCTGAAAACACACTGCCATGTCTACAGATTACTTTGAAGAATCAAAGTTGAATGTTCAAAAATAAGTACTAGTGTCTCAAGCCCAAATCCCTAGAGAATACCAGAAGCCAGTTTTGCTGTATTTTGGCTGCTTAGGACCCCCTCGACGAGTTGATGGGGGGCCTCCAGAAATCTACCATTCTGGCTGTTACCTTCCCCTTTTCTTTTCTTGCCTTCTGAGGAAGACTTCAGCTATTTCCATAGCAACTTATTTAAATGTCCTAGATGACCACATTTTTGAGCAGCATATACATTTTTAGGACATATTTTTCATTCCTTTTGAACAATTTCTCCCATAATAAAAAGCAATAATTTAAAAAAATTACTTCTCTAAAAATATGGTTATCATGCTTTGTACACAACAGCACATTTACTAGATAATACTCATTCCAGAATCGCTGTCCAAACCAAACAAATAAATGGGGGTATATGGGCACATAAGACAGATGACACACAGTTTTGTTTTTTTTTGTTTTTTTGCGGTACGCGGGCCTCTCACTGCTGTGGCCTCTCCCGTTGCGGAGCACAGGCTCTGGACACGCAGGCTCAGCGGCCATGGCTCACGGGCCCAGCGGCTCCGCGGCATGTGGGATCTTCCCAGGCAGGAGCACGAACCTGTGTCCCCTGCATCGGCAAGCGGACTCTCAACCACTGCGCCACCAGGGAAGCCCGACACACAGTTTTAAAATAATTTTCAGATCCAGAATTGGTAACTTGGGCAGAAAAGCTGTAAATCAATCCTTATATGGATACATGAAAATTAAATGCAAACTAGAAAACGAGCATGTGTTTAAAATAAATCAGGTTCGATTTAATCAGGCACTACAATGAATGGAAATTGATTATATTCCTTTTGATTCCAAATTTCCACTTTATTGGGAAAACCTAGTAACCATTACAGCTTCTAGCTGAGGGACAAGAGGACAGACAGATGGCGACTGCCAAACAGGGAGGACTGGTAAAGAGGTAGAGGCAGGGGTGCCTGATGACTAAACAAGACAACTACTAATTGGGGAGCTGAGACTTTAGACATACTGTTTAGAAGAGATTTAGACTGGCAGATTCCAAAGATAATTGTTCACGAGCGTTTGTAACCTAGAACTTCTCTAAATGTTTAGTGCACCTTATCTGGCTCTAAAGAGTATATTTAAAATGCATTTTGAAACAAAATCAAATAAACAAAACAAAACAACTTCCACAGATGCCCCTTTGGGGATGCGTTGTTTTTAGGTGCGCATCCTTCCTTCGGTGCTGTCATATAAACCCCTCAGAAAGTGCAGTGGAATTCCCTCTCATCCTGACCAGAAGAGGGTGGGGGCTGGGATACGGGGGGGGGGGGGGGCAGCAACGAAATGCCCCTCTTCCTTTACTGAAGATACTCTTCTGAACACTTCCATTGTCCCTTAGGAGGAAGCAACGGAACATGGAAAACAGTTCCTGAAGATATCACTGCTTTTTGATAACAAGATCGTAACTGTGACACCTATGGAGATTACTCTCTGATATTATATAGCACCTACCTTGCTCATGAAACACTGAACTTTTACCAAGCTATGAAACAGGGTGAGTAAAAATCACTCATGGCACTTACACGTGTTAAAAGACTTTAAAATGCCTTCCCCAAATTCTTTTACTCAGTGCCCCTGTGAGGTAGGTGTCTGGTGGGAAAAAACTGAGGCACAGAGGGGTTAGTCTGCTCTCCTCTCAACATGATGAGCCAGAGTCCCAGCTCCTTGAACTTGATTCACCAGCTTCTCAGAAGGCTTATTTAAGTAACACGACAAATACAGCAGAGGAAGCTTTTCTTTTCAAACGTTTTAACTAGTTAGCTATTTATCATTCTCACCTTGAACCTAAGTTATCTAAAATAAAACCAAATAATGTATAAACTAACAAAACAAAAGGTCAACATTGCCTAACAGTCTGTGTCAAGATATAGCCTATTTTGCACTGGTGATTGGAAAACCATATGGTTCAAGTAGAAGTAGTAGCAGGTGGTCTAGTGTTCCTGTTACTCAAGCCAGGCTGAGTAAAGTGTCCCTTACAGACACCACCGCTGTACTTTGTGAGAACCTCTTTGGCCTGAAACAAGGGAATAAAACTCCACCCCTGTTTCATGGAAACCATCCTAAAAGATACTCTAGACAGGGGCCAGCCCTGCCTGGAAAGAGTACTCTCGGCCACATGATGAGTGTGCATTATTGAGTCCACGCAGAACTCTTTGAAGCCAGACATGAAGGTCACAGTCTCCTGACATAAAGCTCACAGGACAGGTCACACTATATACAGAGGGGCAATATGCAGGGTACATGCACTAGCACCATGCCACAGAAGTGAAAGAGAAGGACAAGAGCATCTTATAGTCCCATCTGGTACACCATCTGCAGAAGCTATCTCTGGCAAGAGGAAGACCAACAACGAGGTCCCATATTTCTTTCCATAAAGTGGAGAGGTATAAAAACACAGCATTCATTGCTAGATGCTTTGAGAGTACCACCTACCCAAATTTCACTCTTACATAAATTGGTGGGCTTCTTATATCTTATAGATATTAAAAGATAACAAATTACATTTCTTGATCAAGAGAGAATGGTGTAGAGCAAAATTCAAAGGTCAGTTACAAGATGTGGGTTCAGGGCTCAGGGTGATTTATACTGCTACTCTTAGAAACAAATTTATGAGTACTCAGGGCACTAGCTTTTAGAAATGAGATCATTCTTTTTGAGGTGTTTTTTTCCTTCACTGTGCTATAGTGTCTGTGGAGTGAATTCAATTCATACCATGCTCCCTAATTCAAATCTAGTATTTGGTTTGAGTGTCTGAAGTAGACCACGATACCAAATAAGATGCATGTACCTCTGTACAGCTTTTGCCTTGATATTAATGCACACACCCACCCACCCTCTCAAGGCCTGTTTCCCCTTCAGGGACCTCATCTCCCAGAAGGCCCGAGCCTGGCTCTATGCTCTGCACATGGCAGACCAGAGGGAATCATTCCAACTCATAGCTTCACTGGGATACTAGGATATAGCATAGCAGCGATTCATGCATTTTATTTCTAAAAACCAAAGCTCAAGTGAGGCCGAGCTGGTCACTGTGCAAGATGAACCAGCAGGACATTCTCACCTCGAATGAAAATCTGATTTATGTGTCGAGTGAATACCTGCTGGTAATCCACTTTGGGCTTTCGCTTTTTCTTACGGGGCTGGCCCCTGGAAAGGGTGGTGGCCCTGGAAAAGGTACCTCCCGCACTCGACCCCTCTGTCTGTGTAGTCCTCACTGACAGCTCTGACCTGGACTCCTCCCTTGCCGATGCCTGCAGGGAAGAAGGGACGGAGCGGGAACGCTTGCGTGAACCCCGGTCAGTGTCTCCTCGTCCCCACACTGAAGCCACCTTCCAGGTGGATGTCTGGGAGTATCTGGACAGAGTGGAGTCTTCAACTGCAGACTTGGAATCTGTTTCCTTCTTGGAGGAATCCTGCAGTTTTAGTCGATCAAAGAGCTATAAGGAAAGCAATGACAAGTATTAGCCTTCCCTTTAGCTTACAATATCCCTCTTTCAATATGTAGAAGAAAGACTAGATTCCTTTATTATGCTCTGTGGACTGCTTGCTTTGCAATTTTTAAAAAGTTAGTGGGCTTCCCTGGTGGCACAGTGGTTGACAGTCCGCCTGCCAATGCAGGGGACACGGTTTCATGCCCCAGTCCGGGAAGATCCCACATGCCGCGGAGCGGCTGGGCCCGTGAGCCATGGCCGCTGAGCCTGCGCGTCTGGAGCCTGTGCTCCACAACGGGAGAGGCCACAGCAGTGAGAGGCCCATGTACCGCAAAAAAAAAAAAAAAAGTTAGTAACGAATTTTCTATTTCTAGCCGTAACTCAGATAAATCAATAAATATGTCAAGAGAAAAGGCACCCACTTTTTCTATGGTATAAAACTGAAAGACTTTTAAACCTTATAAGAGGTAACTTGTTGTTCAAACAATATGCAAGTAAGAAGCACAGACTCATTTTTGATTCGCTGGATGCATGGGAAGAGACTAATGAAGACCGTGGTCCAGGCACACCTGGTTGATAGCAATAGAGCTTTTCCACTTGGAAACCCTGGTCCCTGGGCTCAGTGATCTTAATTCCTAAGCTTGAAAGCATGCTGGGTACTCAGAAAGTCAGGGGAAACTGCCTACCCTAGTGAGAGTCAATGAAGAATCCCGTTCATATGCTTTGCCTAGAACAGGTTTTCGGTAGGTCTCATCCACATCAGTAAGTGCCTAGAGAAAAACAGACCAAAGTGGGGAAAATAAGGTAGCATTCAAATATTATTTTTATAGCTTTCTGGAAAAAATTTAAAAGGCAGAATAACATCTAATTATAGCAGAACTAACCTTAACAGGTGACTCAGCTCTTGGGCAGAAACAAATGGTAATACGTGGCACCCTCTGAATAGGAATTCCAAGCGGCTATGACCATGTAAGATGGGTTTCCCCTATGGTAAGGTGCCTTTACCAACGCAGGGTAGAGGTTCATAAATTTCAGGGAGCATGAATATCTAGGAAGTTTATTAAAATACAAATCTAAGGCTATCCTCCTAGAGATTCTTCATCCTGGGATGAAGCCCAGGAACTTTCTACTTGAACCAAAAACCCCATGATTCTGATGCAGGACAGCCTCAGACCACACGTTAAGAAACACTACTGCTGCTTTTCCCTTTTTAGTCTGTATGTCTTATGACAGCAATTAATAGAGATTAACCAGGGTAACACATAGAATTGCTGGTGAATTCTTGTTGTGGAGAGATCAACCTCACAGGAGAGCTATTAGGATCAAATCAGATCAGGTATGAGAAATTACTTTGAAAAGTGTGAATCACCCTACAAATACAAGCTGACAGTATTATGATTACCACCACTGTTATCAAATATATTCTTTTAAATCTTTTCCTTCAAAGGTAAAATTATAATAAAATATTTTCCCTACACTTTAGAGATGAGAAAACTGAGGCTCAGAGAAATTACTTGGCCTAGAGTCACACAGCTACCAAATGGTGAAGCTAGGATTCAAATCCAGGTTTTCTGATTCCATACAGCTTAAAACATGGTCTCCGAAGCCAGAAAGGATAAAGTCATGGTCCTTTCACTTACTAACAGTGTGATCTGGGACCAATCTTCCAAAATCGCTAGCCTCAATTTCTTCATTTGTGAAATAAAACAGTGATAGACCCACAACTCATTCATTGAGATATTATATATAAAGCCCTTAGTACAGTATCTGGCACATAGCAAGGGCTTAATAAGTATTAGCAACTATTATTATTATCAAAGTTATTTTAACTGCCTCATATCATAGTTGTGCTATAATATATCCCTTCTCTCCTACAAATGTTTAGTAAATAGACAGTAAGCCTCTAGAAGACTGAGGGCACGTGGTACACTCCTTCACAAGGAAACACTATGCAAAGTGTCTGGCTTATTAATATGTCTGCTTCCTCTCTATCCACATCTGTCTTTCCGAAAGCTGTAGAGTAAAAGTTCCTTTCTGAAATTTCTGTACCTAGCACTGTGCCCAGCCAAAGTGGGAAGTCAGCAAATATTTTTAAATGAATGAAAAACAGTTGGTAGGAAATCAACATAAAATTACTAAAAGATGAAATAAGTAATTATTCCTTAAGGCTAGATTTCTCAACCCTGGCACTAATAACATTTTAGACCAGATAATTCTTTGTTGTTGGGCAGGGCGGTGGGGGGGGGGTGGTTGTTTTATGTACTGTTGCATGTGCAGCAGCAGCAGCCCTGGCCTCTACCCCACTAGATGCCAGTAGTACCCCAACCCACAGTCGTGACAATCAAAACAAATGACATTGCCAAATGTCCCTGGGAAGGAGGAATGGGCAAAATCACTCCAGGTGAAAGCCTCTGCCTTTGGGAAAAGCAATAAAAAGAACTTTTTTGTTATTGCCCAAGAGAGTGCAAAGGTTCTACCTCCTCTGGGAAGTTATTCTGGAGGTTTTGCTGAATAAGGTCCTTGAGATATATGAAAAATTTAATCCCTAGAAGGTTCTCCAGCCCCTTGAGAAAGGTTTAATTACCATATTCCAGAACTTGTCAAATGCAACAAGGAAGCCCGTACAGACGCCCCGAAGTCCCTTGAAAGTGCGGATGTGAACATTCACCTTCACCCCCTCCCGGATACAACGATGGAGTTCACCCAGAGGGCTGCCTTCGTGCACTGAAACAAGAAGAACAGTCAGCACAGCATGAACACCTGCTCTCATTCCCAGAATTAACAACCAGGACCACCCAACCATCTCCAGCAACACAAAGCAACACGGTGTAGTGTCAGCCACGCCACAGGAGCAGGAAGGCCCAGTGGGCAAAATGGCTAGCGTAGGCAATGCACACTGAATCGAAACAAGATTCCCTGGAACGTGGATAAACGAGCTGTATGGCTACCATCCAAATGTTTCACTACCTCTCTACCCTATTTCTATGATGTCACTGATTCTAAGAGGCACCATCATTTTAAAACTTTTTTGGGAAAAAAAGAAATACTACATTAAATGTGTGCATCAGCAGCTAGATTCTTCTCAGTTCTATGCCCTGTTAAGACAACCTTTTTCAGGATAAAGCTCATGAACCACATATCCAGCTTGAGCCTTCCAAAGAACAAAAACCCTCGTCATAGGTTTAAAGGAAATGAACCATGTAACTCACTTGCCCTGAAACACATGCAATCGTCTAAAAAATAATGGCCTTTCGGCCTCTCAAGTCTGAGCTACTTCATGCACGAGCTCTCTGGGGCCACTAGTGTTTCAGTGTATATCATCTTTACACTAGGAGGAAGAGGCCTGGTTGTATTCCAAGCCTTGCTGGTATAAAGGCACCTGCTGAGCATCTGACTCTTATGACATTGCTGATAAGCATCATACAAAAAGAGCAGTATGACAACTCATGGGAGGAATGCTGGGATTATAAACTGCAGCTTTTACTATGATGGGCTCTTATTTTCAGAGCTTGGGAGCAAGGCTGAATTTTATTTTTATTATTTCATGTTAACTTAGCCTTCAAAATATGCTGGCTATACTACATAAAATCTCCCTAAAAAAAACTGCGTGAGCACACGCGTGCACACACACACTCTCTCTCTCTCACAGTCACATTCACACTCACACATACACAGTCTCATTCTTCCCCCCAAGTTTGCAAGGCACAGTTCTTTGGAAGTTATTGTCATTGACAGTAAACAAACAAAAAATCTCTGTTTTGTTTCTAGTGGCATAAAAGAGAACAAAAGTCTTGCACTTCAACTTGGATAACTAAGGTGGTTACTCTTAACCTCCTTACCCCTCACTCATGGATTGGCTTATAAATGATGGCAGTGATAAATTAACACAAGAAGATATGCTTGGATTAAGTGACTTAGCACCCTCAGATTGAGGGTTCAGCAAGAAGGCATAGTTGGAGGCAGAGTGACAGAAACAGTGGCCTTGGAAAGGAACATGAGAACCTTGGTCTGATCCTCATCACCTATCCCTCCTCTAGCCATGTTTTAAAATTCTTTGAACCTTTGACGTATAAAGACGTATGTACATATATCTGGATATGTGTTATAGACAGTGTCAAATCAAGCACTGTAAACAACTTTTAGGTCATTATACCTAGTTGTGTGAACTTGGCGAACAACTTTTTCTCTATAAGCCCAAATTTCCTCATTCATAAAATGAGGTTAGACTAGTTAACTTCTAGAGTCATGTAAGGAATAAGCCATTATAGTTCAATTTCTTAGAAACTGATCACAATGCCTGGATTATTCCGTTTACCTATACACATTCACTCCCCTTTCTCACCATACACGTGTATGTTCCACAAAGGGTGGAAAGACCACTCTTTTTCTAACTTGAAAGAAAATAGGGGCACCACTTCTCCCCATGCACCCCTAAATCAGAGAGGAAGAACAGGCATGTATCTTAACAACTGTCTCTTATTCTAATTAAATGGCAAACTCAGGTTTTCCACCCTCACATGTGTACTTTCCTTTTGATTTTTTTTCTTCCAAAGATTTAATAAGGTGTAATTCCAGGGAGTATTTCTCTCCTTATGTGATCAAAAATACAACACTAGCACCACCTATCAGAGCAAAACGCCAAGACAAAAATGAACTTCACATTCTGAATCAGAAGGCACAGTCTGAATCTCTTCGCAGCAGTGTCTGTGACAAACTCCAAATGGATATGAGCCAGGCTTCTAGATATATATATAGATAGATACACACACACACATATATATACACATACACATATGCCTTATCTTTGAAAAAGTTATTCTTCCAATTCCCGCTCTCCATTGCCATTACTCTTGGGCCACACACTTCCAAATCCAGGTCATTTTTAACCCCACTCTTATTTTTCCCTGCTTGTAGCCAATACTAAGTCCAAACAATAGATTCTCAATAATTAAGACCTGCCCTTTCTTTTCTCTTTCCACAACTAACAATACAGTCCAGGGCCCATCAGATAACTGGTTCACTTCAAGAGTCTCCCAGCTCCCCTCCTTCACATCAGCAACAGCATCATCATCACTGTCACCAACATTATCACCAATTACTGAGCCCTCAGTATGGGCCAGGCCCTATGGTAAGTTTAACTTTATACACATTATTTAAGCCTCACAACTCAAACAGGTTTAACTAATTTGCTCAAAGTTACTTACCTAGTAAACAGCTGAGCCAACAGTCAATACTGGCAGGTTATATGCATTCTGACCTGGGGCTTTTAATTATGACAGTCTGAAACTAATAATAACCACAACAACAATCTACAACAATAAAAACAGTGACATTTAACACTCACTGAGTATTTCCCTACATGCTAGGCCACATTACAATTGTAAACCTTTAAATGTGTTAACTAATTTAAACTTCACAACTAGATTCTATTATTGTCCTCACTTCACTTATGAGGAAACTGAGGCCCCAAAGAGTTTAAGTAACTTGCTTAAAGCAAAACAGTTGGAAAGTGGAGGAGCAAGTATTCAAACCTAAGCAGTCAAGCCCCTGAGCCTGTGCTCTACTCTACCTCCCCAAACACATTTTACTACTAGAAACTCAGCAATTAGAAACATTTGCCCTACAAAGCCTTTTGCTTAAGAACATACACCATGGTTCCCACTCTCTCTCATAACAAAGTCAAAGAAAAACTCTTTGGTCTTCAAAACATCCTGGCTACCAATCCCTTTCTGGACCCAAATTCAGTTCTCATTGATCTGGACACAAACCACATAAGCAGCACCTTCCATCCACCAAAAAAAAAAAAAAGCAAGGAAGGAAACATTAGAATGTATTCTTCCTCTCCTGAGACTAGCATAATGGTTAAGCATATAGCCCCTGGACTGGGACAACCCAGGATGAGCGGCAAACTGACTAGTTTCGTGATGCTGGGCAAGAAGTTGAACTCAGTGAGTGTCAGTTTCCTCATGTATAAAAGTGTATCCAAGGGTAAAATGAGATGCAATGCATCTAAAGGGCTTAACACTGTGTATAGCACATACTGGCTCAATAATAGCAGCTATAATTAACAACAATAAAGTTACCACCTGACTTACAAAGGGGCATGAGGAAACTTTCTGGTGCGGATTTGCTCTGTATCTTGATTGTGGTGGTGATTTCACGACCATACACTTGTCAAAACTCACTTTAAAAGAGTGAATTTTGCTATGTGTAAATTATACCTCAATAGTCTGATTTTAAAATTATTGCTGTTATCTTCATCCATGCCCTTCCTTAACTTCAAGGCCTAAAGCTGACCTCATACATGAACTATTTCTTGATAAAATCTAATCCTCACCCATGCTTCTGTACTTTTTTTGCTTTCTGAAGGTCATCAACTCTTTGTGCTATCTACTCATCTTTACCATGTACACCCAAGTGTTTCCAGTGGTGGGATTAAAATTTTCAGTGCCGAGGGCACATTCTGAGGCTTTGATTCCAGGCATATATTTATCATGGGAACTCCCCACTTTCATACCAATAATATAGCAAAGTGCTCCACAGGTAAAGGCAAAACCACCCACCACATAGAAATATTTCTTTCCTCTTGAAAATCTTGGAAGCAAAGCAATGATTGGCAAAATGGAAATAAATGCTACAATCTGAGACTTGGAGTGCATTTCAAAGATCTGATAGTGGCAAAAAGTATGGGAAAAATAAGGTCCCCCAAACTGCTCTTAATTTAGGAACATGCATAATCTATCTTTGTGCCACTACTGAGCAAGCAAACTGGAATAAACCCTAGCTCAGGCAGGGATTCTCCGGCACAGTAAATCATCCGACAAAGGCACCCCTAACAGCACTCAGCTTTTCAGGATGTTTCTCTCTTAACAAACACATTTCTAGAAATGAAACAAAATATTCCTTTGCTTAGCACAACCCTCCATTCCAAAGGCAGTGATTTAATAATGCCAAGATTTAGCTATCAGGATACAAATGCTCTGAATGGCTAAGTAGGTCATTGTGTCCATGGGGCAGATGTCGGAACTGCTTGCCAGATGACAAAGATATAACCCTGGGCTGTTTTTATTCCATTTATACAAGACCTAACACACATTAGCAACTTCTGCTTTTTACAGCTTTACTCTAAGGATCTGTTAGGAGGCCGCAAGAAATTCCCTTGTGCCATTTACACCTTCAGAACATGAAATAACCTGTGCATATGGTAGTATGAGCCTGACAGACACAGTCCTGCACTCAGCCTGGCAGAGTGGCCGTAAAATAGCGTCTGTGCTTCACTGGCATTTTGTGCCTGCTGCATTCCAGGACTCGTGATTTGCTAATGTGAACATAGGTATATCAACACCCTGCAGCCCTTCTCCTGCTTACAGCACTGAGAACGAGCTGTCACCTAATGTGCAGGGGTTGTGGGATCATGTCTCCTGTGCTACCTGAACAGATTTCCTCACACTGCATCCCAACATCCCCAAATCTCAATGACCAAGCACTCTCCCACCCCTAATATTGGCTATGCCCTCCCTCCCCGCACCGTGCGTGGTCCCAAGACCTCAACACCTCTGCAAACCCTACCTGTGAGGTCCCGTTTCCAGGCCCACCACCTCTCCGGACCCCCCATCACTCCTGCAGATCCTTTCTGCAGGCTCCTCATCACCTCTGTAGGCAGTTCCGTGGACCCCATCACCTTTACTCACGTTATCCAAGCAGACACTCCCCACGGCTATTTATTACCTCCACAGCCTTACCACTCTTCCCCCGCAGCTCAGACAGACCCTTCTTCACTCCTCAAGCTGACCCTCCCCACAGTCGCTGATTATCTCTTCAACCTTCACCAAGACCCTCCCCCGATACACGCAGACCCGCACCAAGCCGCTATCACCCCGCAAACGCCTCCAGGGCCGCCGCCTTCTCGACAGCTGGCCCGGCCCCAGCCCCGCCCGCCGGACTCACAGGGCATTCTCGTGAGCACGTTGCGCGGCGCCTTCCTGCTCCGACCCGGACCCCGCCGCCGCGCCCCGGCGGCCCCGTCCCCTTCCTCCTTGGCCACCATAAGGCGGCGGAGGCGCTGGATGCGCTCGGGGTCCGGGGTGGGGATGTCCGGGCGGCGGCGGGTCCTGCCCAAGGGCCCGGCGGCGGCGGTGGCGGGGTCCCCAGAGCCCGCGGCCGCGCCCCGCGCCCGTCCGCGCCCGCCGCCCCGGCACCCGGTCCTGAGGAAGCTCTCGTACTCGGCCAGGTTGTTGAAGCAGGGCGCGTTGGGGTAGGGGATGGGAGGCAGGCGAGGCGCGTACAGGGCCAGCAGTGGGTCGAAGCTGTCAGAGCTGACATCCAGCCGCGGGCTGGGCGGGCGCGCAGGGCTGCCGGCACGAGCCGACCTCGCCCCCCTCTCCCGCTCCTCCATGTTTGAAAGGCCCGCAAGCTGAGGCCGATGGGAAGGAGAGGGGGCCGCCAGAGGGCGGCACTGCGCAGCCGCGACGCGGGTCTCACTGCGCCGGCCTGGCCGCCAGGGGGCAGCATCTGCCCGCGCTCTGCGTCTCCGGGGGTGTGGCGAGCGGCTGCGACCCGCCCGGTCCTCGCAGCGCATCCGCGTTCGGGGAAGAGGTTAATTTGCTCTAACGCAGTGTTTCCCCCATCTATATCATTATCACTTTGGGTGTTTCCTAGTGGTGCGGATTCCCTGGGGGTGGAGCCCGGGCCCGGCATCTTAACAAGCTCCCCAGGTGTTTCTCTGCTCTCTGGAACTGCGCTCTACTCCTAGCTTGCGCTGGCGGGAAGCAGTGGGAAAGAGGGCAAGGAATGCCCTAGTTTGCTCTCATGCCGAGTACCACTGGGGTTTAGCCTAGGTGGGCTCCAACTATTTAGCTTCTCTGGCTCTTTACATTCTCATCTGAGATGTAGAAATGGTTGCCTACCTCACAGAATTGTCCAAAGAATGAAGAGATACTGCATATACAGCGCATAATAAATGCTCTGTGAATGTTAACTAATATTGGTTAAGTGTACAATGAAACTGAAGGATGATGGGTGGACCCTGGTACTGCATTTCCTACACCCTCTGCAAAAAGAAATTTACGCATACACCAGAAAAGACGCTAGTATTAAGGCAAATTCACTATCACTGATCTTGTAAGCATTGCTTAGCACCTGGAGGAAATGAAGATGCCGCGATTGGAGGACAAGATAACAAGATTTTCAAAACCTGGTTGTACTTTGGAGCCTCTGTTCAGCGGAATATTTTTTGTTTTTTGATATTAAAATAATAGTCTACTCTACACCAAAGGCTCAGATATTACCCCCTCATCCAGCAGAGCCAAGGTGTTTCCAGTCACCTACAGGCCACACAAATCACTTTCCTGTCACCACTCTCCCAAACTGCTATCAACTGGTATTAATTCTATACTAGTTGCTTTTGTGCATATTTTAAAGTTTCCTTAAGACCTGGAAAGGAAGCCGCAGAGAATACTATTCTCTTAGAGAGCAGGATGAAAATATACAGCTGTGAAGTATACTTTAGAATACATGATGCAAAATAAAAAAGATAACATAAAACTACCAACAATGCTTCTGATAGCACTACATAACTCAATAGGTAAACCCGGGTCATTCCTTTGCTCAAAACCCCTGCCCCAACACAAACGTCAAACCTGCAAACTGCTGGCAATTCAACGAGCAAGTGCACATCCCCGTCTTGTAACAAAATCAAGTGATAGCCTTTGTGGTATCACATAGCACCCACAGAAAACACAAAACTTCCGTGGGTAGTTGTCTTAAAAATTTGTACTAATACCTTATATTTGTTTTGATATAAAATGCTATAATTTACTGACAAGTAAGTTAAATTTGCCAATCAAGAGCTACATTCTTATTGCCTTACTTGGCCTATCACAGTGTACTAGCCTAGGTATATCATATTTGGGCCTTGTTACACAAAGTGTGGTACATCGACCATTATCCACCAAAAGCCTTTGAACCCCAAAATCTTCATGGGGAAAGCTTAGAACTGGCATTTTAAATGAGTATTTCAAGTAAACTTGTTGCATTCAGAAGTCTGTGAACCACCACTGTGATGAAGGGATGTGAGCCTGGCTTATGTAAAGACACACACACATGAAAGTTGGACTCATACTGCGTTTCTATGAAAAAAAACAAATGAAAAATTAGGCCAAGGGAGTTGAAAGCTTTATTTTTTTCTCTCAAAGAAATCTTATCAATTACCAAACATGAGCCATGTCTCCTATTCCCACGAAGCGAAGAGAACAGGAAGGGAAAAAAAGGCATTGACAGATGGGGTGTCAATTGGTGAGGGATGAGACCAGCCGTTGCCCTTTCAAAAATACATTTTCTTCTTGGCTGTAAATTCTACAATGCAAGACCAGGCACTGGGATGTGGGCTATCTCTTAGTTAATTCTTTATAGAGCCAAATTAATCTTCTTCCTCTACAACATGAAGTGAGGACAAGAGGAGACATGAGTTCTCGACCACCTACCCCCACTACCTCCCCCCTTCAGAGGCCAACGGCTTGGCGACACGCAGTTCCTGCTGCTCCTCGCCCAATTCCACTGGCCCGTCGGCAGGCAGAACTATTAGGACTCCTCTGCCACCTGCTACCTGTGACCCCAAGATGAGGGTTGGTCCCTCTGTTCTCCAACTCAAATGTCACTGTTCCGATTATCCAGAGGCTACCTGAGAATCTTTTTCAGGAAGTCCACAGGAAGGTGACTTTCAAAACTGAAGTGTCTAGAGGACAGAGAGTAAATGTTTCTTCCTCCTCGTTCATTCATTCTCGCTGTTTTCTTTCTCCCACATAAACAGGTAATTCTCTTTCTTCTTAGAAAGAGGTTAAGTGGCCTTGTAATCATTGCCCCTGGCAAGATGATCATGATGATCAGGCTGCCAACTCCACAAAATCAATCTAGGGAATGTTTACACAAGGACATCCAAACTACAACTCATTTGTTCAGCTCAAGTTGCCAATCTGGAGATTGGCACAAAGCCCTGAGTTTGCCCTGGAATTCCTGAATTCAGAGGCATCAGGCAGGCATCAACCCATATTAACTCCAGGTCTGCCAAAGATGAATGCAAGTAGATAGGTGGGCAAGGTGACCAAGGTCACTGGATTCTGTGGTTAAGAATAAGTGGGTGAGAGTAAAGTTTGGGCTCATCTTCTATCATAGGTGAAAAGAGCTTGACAAGTTTTTATAAGGCTTACGCCACAATCTAAAAATGATTCATTTTGCAAGGCATAAAATAGTTCTTGCTTTATAAAAATAGTACCATGATTTTTAAAAAACTGTACTTCTACCAAAGGAACCATGTTTCAACACCAAAAAATAGGTGTTCCACTTAAAGCAGAACAAGATACACCACCCACATTCATCCCTTCTTTCTCTGTTCCCCTCCCAACCAGTCATGTCACTCCCAGGACACTGTTCTGCATGGCACAGATGCTAGGGCCACCTAAGGCCAGGAGACTTGGGGGACCCTGCATGGTCAAGCACACCAGTAATGAAAAGCAAAGGGTCAGCTGTCTTCATGTAGGATTTCTGGATGTTCCTTCCAGAAAGCATCCCCAATGACATCGCAGTGTAAGGGCACCGCCTTAGTCCTGGTCCGGGTCACCACCATCTTTCTTCCTTCCATTTCTGCTGGCAGCCTAACTTCTTTTGTCGTGACTTCATCCACCTATAGGTAAAGTTAAAATATTGACACATTAACTAGAGAGTCGGTTTGGGAGAGAAGAGGGAGAAGTGGGGGAAGTTTACTTTTTTACTTTATATACTTCTGACAAATACGTATTTTCAGGCATATATATATATATATATATGAACATATATATACATATATATATATATCAGAGATATATGTATATCTCTCACCATACATGAATTTCTTTACAACTAAAATACTTTTTAAAAAAGTTATGTTGCTGTATTTTGAAAGGAGACCTTAGGAACAAAGAAGGGATTCTATGTTCCTTGTTAGCAATAACCATAAAATTAAAGACATTTCTGCTCTCCCACCTGCATTAAGAAGGATCCGAGTCTGTGCCAAACAAATGTTTTAAAAATACTAATAAAAGAGCTGAAGCTGCCACTGGGATACCTAATACCCCTTAATACTTGAAAACATTCATTTCAGAAAAAAATACTTTAGACAGAAGGAAATAAATTTAGAGACTTCATTATGCCCAGGAGCTGGAACAGAGCAAAAATATTGGTAGAATTAAGGATACAGGTGAATGCACAGACAGAATATTAAGTTAAGTATGAATGTCTAGGGAAGCCCTCAAACATTCTGCAAGGGACAGAACCCTCACATGCAACATCAGTTCCTTATATTACAGTTCTCATGGGATGGATGGACCATTTAATGGAATTATCCAGTGTGGGAGAAATTATTTTTTTAAATGTTCTCTGAATGCAAAAATTCTCATATCTGCACTTACCTGTTTAAAGGGGTTTGATCAGATTTGGGGAGAGCTTATGACATGGAAAAGTGTAATAATTCTAAAATTCTGTGATTCTACTTACAGAACGGGGGAGTCCAGATCACAATGTTCACTGACAAACTGACAAAACGAGCATCCATAATAATAATCTATAGCATCTCATTTTGGAAAGGGTCTAATTTGTGCTAGTGACTGGAGTCACATCAGCATACAGGCAGCAGGCAAGACAAAGCCTGGGATGGGCACAGGCTTTCCTTCTGACCTCCGTTTTTCCTCAGACATAACAGCATTACCTTCTGCCATATCAACACAGTTCCCTTCCTATACATCAGTGGCTCATTATTGTAGTTGATGTTGAATTCAGAAAATAAAATCTCATTCTTGTCTGCTGTAAGAGTTCCCTGAAGAAATAAAAACACACATAAAAAGCTTTGTAGGTCTTTTCTCTTCCCTAACCCCACCTATCCATTCCACTCTCTACCTAAACTTCCACAACATATCAAGAAGTGGAAGCATTTCATCAAACGTCATATAGGTGTTAATGAATTTTCATCTTAAAAGCAGTTCAAATCTTATTTAAATATCAAAATTCATAAAATTCTCTTTTGTAGCAAATAACTGCCTTTACAAGTCACTACTGTGATGGGGTGAGAGGAACTAATAGTAAGAGTACCGATTCTGTACTAGATAGCTTTTGTATTATTTGACCCTCATAACCATCTCCATTTTAGAGATGAGAGCTCTGAAGCTTAGAAAGATTATATAAATTTTCCGAGGCCAAAAGTGCTCTTATTCGTATAAGAATCAAAATCTGATCTCAATACTTCCAAACTCTGGCTAGATCTACCAGTCTTCCTATTACTGCTACATATGCAACTTTATCATGATTGTTAATAATGACAACCATTTACTGCGTCATTTTAACGTCCCAGGCATTGTATTAGGAGCTAATACAACACATCATCTCATTTCACGGTTAGTTTTCCTACAAGTAGCATGGTCATCTAATGATACAAGCCAGTATTTATTAAGTACTTACAGTGTGCCCTGTACTAGCCTTTATGTGTTTTACATGCATCACGCCATTTAATTCTCACCAGAAACCTATGAGGTAGGAACTACTATCTTCTACATTTTACCTATTAAAAACTAAGGCAGAGATGATAAAATTAAACAAAGGCCTCTGAGTACAATTATTTGACCCCCAGAGCCTAAACTCTTAATGATACACAGGAGTCCTAACCCCAAGAAACTCCAGGTCCCCAGCAGGGATTGACAATCATGAAGCAGCCAGGTGGGGCTGACAAAAAAAGAAGAGCATGTGCCCTTTATAGGCGGCAGCCTATACACAGCTCCAGCTAAGCACTACCATGTGGGAGTGCAGAGCCATTAATTCCATTTTCCAGCTGAGGACACTGAGGCTCAGGGAGTAGTAACAACTGATCCACAGTCACAAAGCAAGCAAGCAGCAGACCTGCTACTAGTATGATCTTTCTATCTTTTCAAAACAAAACCATAAAAATTTAAGAGCTTAAAAAGAAGGCCAAATGTCATGAGAGAGCGTAAACTGTCCCCCCTTAAGTATTAATGCAGTAAGATCTTTATACCTGTAATCTCTCTTGGGCTTGGATTGGTGTTAATCCAGACTGCTGTACAAGTGCCCAGAAAACTGTATTATAAAGATTATTGATGTGACCTGTAAAGAAAACATAGTTGGCATTGTGTATGCACATAGAATCTTTATTCAATATTCACCCTTCAAAGAGTACTGGAACCCCACCTCTCTCCCGCAGAGACATATAATTACTTGCGCAAAGCCATACACAGGGAACACAGGGGGAAGTGGTCAAGCAGAAAAAACTTATTTCCTAACAGTTTTATCCTGTCATTTCAGTTGTGCTTTACACAAATCTGTTAACTTGTGCATTAAGCTAAGGAATACTTTCCAAGTTATTTGGTTTACATTATTCCCACCTCTCTTCCAGTTCTCCTGGCAAAATCAAGACATACCAAATGAATAAGAGTCTAACAAACATTTCACCATAGTCATGTAAGGAAGGGTCACAACTTGAATACCCACTGAAGCCAGCACAAACATAGGCGTGTAAAGCAGAGTTCCCAGGGGAACAACAGGGAATGGTAGAGGCTGAGGCACACTGGCTCCTATGTGCATGAATGTGTGCCTGCGTGTGTGTGTTTATGTGTGTGTGTGTCTGTGTGTATAAAGGCAGTAGTCACTACGCAGGTTCTGACCAATACTAAGTGGGAATATAGACCTAGTATTGCCAGATCTGATTTTTCCAAAAAACAAAAAAAGTTGGAAATAGGTAGTATTTACATAAAACCTTCCAATTTTTCAAGTATTTTCAACTAATTTAAAAAACTTGAAATACTGCATTCCAAACAAAATACATGGGCCAAAAATGTATCAGATCATCACCTCTAATATAAGGAATCAGTAGTTTAACTACATCTGTTTATTTGGTTTCACTTACAATCTGCTTGCCGCCAGCTGAGATAGTCCTTTAAGGTCTGGTTGCTAGGATACACCACGACTCTTCCATCAAAGCCTGGGGGATACAGAAGGGGCTGGTCCTCAAAGTAATCCCGCCAGTAAAACACATAGCTGGAGGCGAACTGGGAGACCACGTGAGTCATAAACTTACTTGCAAAAGGCACAGTGGGTGGAGCAAGAAAAGAGAAAATACATGATATTAATTCAACACCATGACAGGGTCTGTGGGTGTAACAGAGAGATAACACAAACTGTCTAGCAAGCCAAGAGTGATGGGTCAAGAAAAACTATTTTAGTATTTCAGTTATATATTTAAAATGCAGCCTGTCTCTCCTTCTAGTCCTATAAGTAATTTACTAATGTCAAATGTTCTTCCATAGCATGTGACGTGAACTTATGGTTCAAGAGGTTTTTTTTCAAGTCTTGGAAGGAGGGGAACCACTGTTTTAAAAACATCCCAATTCACTACATGATCTGTTTCCTGTGAGAGTTTCAATATACTGCCAAATCAAATATCAGATCTGTCTAATTTGTACTGAGATCCTCCTTAACTAAAACTTTAGTTTCTCTTTCTAGTCTTAACGTTCAATGCCCGATCAGTCTAGAAGCTAAGGTGATGGCGAATACAGAGAAAAACTTAAAGAGGTATACAGAATGCTCAGGTATCAGATGGAAGTACAACAGTCTAACCTGTTATATACATACATTGTGCAGTTGCAACTACTACAGTCTGTAAGTTTGTGATTAAGATAAGCAGAAGCCAAATGCTGGTAGGAAGTATTCTGAAGGAGCTAGGCCACAAAACTACCTGGCTCTTCTTTTAAACCAATTACTTTTCCGCTTGAACACAAAGCTGTACTCATCACTCTGCCCATATGCAATCACAATATCCTCCAGTTCTTCCATCACGGTTTGGGCACATTTAGTCATTAGATGGAGAGCACGGCTGTCATTAGGTTTTGCAAAGTTGTGCTTCTCAGCAAACCTTCATAAGGGAAAAAGAAGAGGGAAAAGGGTATGGGTGGAAGAGGGCTTATCATTAATACCACAGATCAAAGAAGCTATTCAAAGAGTGCTGTGAGTGTGCTGTGAGTCCAGACATTCCAGTAGCCACAACCTGATCCATTTCGTTAAGAACTCTAGTTTTTCTTGCTCTAACCAACTGAGAAAAAGTAACATAAATACTAAGCCTCCATTCCCTTTTCAGTGAAATGGGGATAAAGTTACTTCATAGGATTCTCCTGAAGATGAGAGGGAGATAAATATAACTATGCCTGGCTCCTTGGAAGTGCTCAATAAATGTTAACTACAATAATCATTACTAAAAACACTTTTAAGACTTAAATTCCCATCTTCCTGCTACACTTTTCTTTTTTTCTGACTTTTTCCCTCCTGAATCCAGTCCATGTGTTCTGCTACTTATAATGAAACAACATACTCTACAGTGGTGCCCACAGCAAGGCCAGAAAGGACCGCAAAACAGTCAGCCCTCAAAGATACCTACCAAAATAGTTCGTCAATTTGTTGAAGAGCTGAAATAATGGGCCCGAGAGTGACTTTTTCCACCACAGTCTTGCTAACGGACACCCCAAGCCAGCTCCTCACTAGGGGAGCACCGTGTCTCATTTACCCCACCCAGCTCGCGTTCAAGCCGGTTGTAGCCAGCACGCAGAGTGATGCTCAGTGCCGCGCGCTCACTGGCTGCCGAGTTACCCCGGTAACCATGAGCTCGGGGCTGCGACAAATGCGTCGCATTCTCTGGAAGCACTGGCGAACCACGCAGCCCTGAGCCCAGCTCGCTCACCGATGGAAATTCCTGCCGTCCAGCCGCACCACCACCCAGCAGTGGGCAAGGCATGTGTCGTCAGCCTCGAAGTCCCGCACGTACTCGAACTTGCTCTTTGCCATTGCCGCTCCCAATTTCAAGCACCGTCTCAAAGTGACGGAAAAGGCAGCCAAGCAACCACTAACTTTCACGGCGCCAGCTGCCCACATTCCCCCACGGAAATGAAAACACCAGAGAACTCCGCCCCGGAAGTTCCTGTGTCTTCTCACGGTCGCTCTAGCCGTAGTGGAGGCCAACATCTCTCTCGCCTCTCCTTGTAGTTCTTAATGGACTTCCGGACCTGGAAGGAGGGTTCCATGCTTCCCTTAGCACTACTCGTGGCTGCTTGCCTGTCTCCTTCCGTCTTGCAACAAATCAATCTCACGAAATTTTAAAAAATTCATTTCTGGCCAAGTTTGAAGGTTTGTGATTTTTTTCTTTCCAAATAGTATTTGTTAATTTGTTGTAGAAAATGTGGGTTATATCGAAAAATATAGTTAAGAAAATTAACACTTCATGCCTCCCCTCTCCCCGTCAAAGCACTGTGGATGGTTCCTTACGGTCTGTTTTAATATATGTATGTTTACACAGGGAATACACAAAATTGGAATCAGACACCTGTGCAATTTTTGTATTTTTTCCACTCACCTTGAGTATTTGCCAACGTCATTAAATATTTCAAAGAGTGACTTAAATAAATTAATTTAAAGGACTCATTCTAACATACGTAGTACTAATTAAGTCATTCAACTTTTTCACAAAGACTCATGCTTGAGATCTTGTTGCTGGTAGATACTAGTAACAGTAAAACCCTCATATTTGTACGATGCTGTATGATTTATAAAGCTCTTTTGAATTCATTACCTTCATATATATATATCCCTCAAAAAATATCATTCAAACAATATAAAAGTATATATGGTGAAAAGTAAACCTCTCACTGACTCCTAACTCCCTACTTTAAGCAATCACTGTTACCAGTTTCTTGCATATCTATTCAGGGAGAGATATACAAATAGAGACAGAGATGAACATAGAGATAGAGATGTGTTTTGTTTTGGGCCAAATTATGCTCAGAGACTGAGACTGTCTTTGCTAATATTTTATTTACTATAGGTTCACTGTGGGAATTATAATTTCACAAGCCAATAGCATACTGGATATGTCTCTTAATAAGCCAGTAAAGAAATAACATACTCCAGATGATAGATTGCTTACACTATTGTTCCAGGCAAGGGGAGATAAGAGAAAGTCCAAATTCAGTTGAGGTGTATCTTTCCTATGCGGTTGGTTCTCAGGAGACTTGGCTTAGCCAACCACAAATTGATGTCCAGCTGCCAGCTAAACGAAAGTGGAAAGTCCCCTGTTGCTAGAGTATGTTGTTAGGGAATGAAGCCTGGTGTTGAGGTGCAATATGATCTTTGCTGGGTCCCTGCACAGCTTTCGCCAGTGCTGGTAAAAGAGTCACTTTTACCAGCAGAAGCTTATGCTCCAGGGGTCTTCAGAGAGCTGTTAGGTCAGCAAAGAGTCACCTTGCCCAGTTCAAAACTCTCGGATAGTCCTCACAAACTCCTCACCACAGTTGCTTCTTAGTCTGTTTTTATTGATAAGCCCCCAGTGGGGCCCCTCAGCAGTTGAGCTGCTGGGTGCTTATCGATGACAACAGATGAGATAATGACATCTTGACACAACTTACTTCATTCTTATAGCAAAACAACTTTATTTCTTTACTTTTTTTTTTTTAAAGAAAGATTCTTAAATTTATTTATTTATTTATGGCTGCGTTGGGTCTTTGTTGCTGCGCGTGGACTTTCTTTAATGGCGGCGAGCCAGGGCTACTCTTTGTTGCGGTGCACAGGCTTCCCACTCCAGTGGCTTCTCTTGTTGCGGAGCACAGGCTCTAGGCACGCAGGCTCTGTAGTTGTGGCTCGTGGTCTCTAGACCGTAGGCTCAGTAGTTGTGGCCCACAGGCTTAGCTGCTCCACAGCATGTGGGATCTTCCCGGACCAGGGCTCAAACCCGTGTCCCCTGCATTGGCAGGTGGATTCTAAACCACTGCGCCACCAGGGAAGCCCGAAACAACTTTATTTCTAAAAACAGCTTTTTTTTGCCTTTGCCATAAACAAGTGGATTAAAACAACTTCACTTTAGTCATAAACAAGTGGATCTGAAATCATATCAAACTACTTGGAGGTTTCTGGAGCAACCTAGCCCAGTAGATGAGAAGGACCAGTGATGTGCAGTAGCTGAGGAAAGGATGGGGATACCTCACTGCAGTCCCCCTCAGCCTTTGGGGCCTAGAAAAGATCATTATCATTATCAGTCTCATAAGAAGGATCTCAGAGGTTGGTGGGGGGCAGGAGCCGGGAGTTGCCTCTGGGGCCACTGGGCAAGTAAAGTCACCCCTCCTGGAGACGATATGGAGACAGACAGAGCTCGAAGGGCCAAAGGGAGCTATGGCTGCCTCTCTTCAAGGGATCCTTGGAGGATCAGGCTGGTGCTAAAAACATGGCCCCAGGCACCATGCCAACCCAAGAAGAGAGGACTTCCCATCACCCAGCCAATTACGTAGAAGGCCACTGCCTTGTCTACAGCCTAGTTCAGCTCTCAATTGGAATTAAGCCTTGAAAAGAGGGGAGTGATGCAGAGAATCTCAGAACCAGAATGTGCCTCCCACCTCCTTCCAGGTTGTTGGAGTGGGAGCAGAGTGAAAGAGCAGACCCTGGACCTCCCACTCCAAGCCCTTTCAAGTAAAAGGCCTGGCCTGCACTAGGGCTTTGAGGGAGGGGACACTTTTCACAAAAAGACAAATACTGTATGATTCTGGAAACTTGATGAGGTGCTTAGAGAAGTCAAATTCGTACAGACAGAAAGTAGAATGATGGTTGCTAGGGGATGGGGGCAGTGGGGGAAGGGGAGTTGTTGATGAGTATAGGCCTGGGGAATGGGTGCAGAATAATGTGAATATACTTAACACCACTGAACCGTACTTAAAAATGGTTAAAATGGTAAATTTTTTGTTATGTGTATTTTACCAAAATTAAAAGTTAAAAAAAATTCTGCACATAGATATTTATGACCTAACTGCATGCTGACCTCTATTTTTCAAAAATTCTATTACTTGGAAGATCATTTACTCACTAAGACTGACAGAAAGAAAAGTTGCCTTTGGTATGGAAGTCACGTTTCAGTTTGTCTTCCCCAATGCTGACTCATTTCATTTATACTAAGAACTGCATTATGTAAATGAAATTTAGGGTGGAGGCGGGTAAGAAGGAATAATTTGTCTCTGAAGTCTCCTTCCCTGCTCTGAACCACTGTAATCAAATTTGTGGCCGGGAGTAATGCATATGCTTCCAGGAATGAACTGCCTAGTTCTGTCACAGTTTTGAGGCAGAGAGAAGCATTAGGACATACTAGGACATACACAGGTATAAAATTTAGAACTATTATTCTAGAGTAAATTAATGATTACACATCTTGTAATTGCCGTAATACATTTTTTTTTTTGCCGTAATACATTTATTCTGAATTTTTGAGACGTAGCTTGCATAGGTCAGAGTGAATGGATTTTATTTCTGAATAGTCATTGATTGTGTGTCCTTAAAGGGACATGCTTAGTCAACTACCCATTCTTTCTCTACTTAGCAGCAGTTCCGTAAGTCATGAGGACGTGGTCCCTGGAGGGCTTGGAAAAAAAATATTAGGAGAGGGGCTTCCCTGGTGGTCCAGTGGTTAAGAATCTGCCTTCCAATGCAGGGGACGTGGGTTCGATCCCTGGTCAGGGAACTAAGATCCCACATTCCACGGGTGGGGTAACTAAGCCCATGTACTGCAACTACTGAGCCCGCATGCAACTAAGATCCGACACAGCTAAATAAATAAATAAGTAAATATTTTTTTAAAAATTAGGAGAACAGAAAGGGGAAATTAGATGTATGTTTCCTAGTCCACTTGACCTTGTTCCACTTAATCTCATGAATTTACTCATTCATTGAACAAACGTTTCTTAATTTCCTACTATGTACCATGCACAACAGGATGCAACATCAAACAATACAGCCATGGTGCCTGCACAATGGAGTTCATGGCCAATGATGGAGACAGGCATTAAACAAGAATTTCACAAGTAACCATTAAACTAGAATTGTGTTAAGTGTTGTGAAACAGGTTGGAGGCCCTGCCCTGATTGGGGGACTGGGGATGAACCATGAAGTTTCCCCTGAGGAAGTAATACTTAAATTGAGATCTGAATGATGAGGTCAGAAGATAGCTTGCTCTGCATGTTCCTAGTGTCGTTGAATTTTAATGTTGAATGAATATTTCACCAAAACATTTTGCTTGTACAAAGTTTTGGAAAAGGACCCAGAGTGACGTGAGTTTCCATATCATGGATCAGGCAATTAATAAATACCTAATGGGAACCTTCAATGTGTAAGGGCACTGGGCAAGATACTGACTGGAAAAATGTAATAAATAATCATAATACCTTCCAGATGTAAGAAACTTACAATTTTCAAACCATATTCTCATTTATTATCTCATTTTCCCTTTCAATGAGTGTGTGGGGGAGGCAGAAAAATAATTCTATTTTTCAAGAAAGGAAACAAACTCTGTGGGAGTTGGTTAAGTGATATGCCCAATTTCCCATGGCTTCCACAACCAGAATTAGAACCCAGTCCTTCTGATGCCAAGTCCAAGTTTTCTCTACTCTATGACCTTGCCTTTCTATGTTTTAAAGGAATGAAGTGGATAGCTGTTTTTTTGCCTACTCAACATCCCTTTTACTGTCTTTTGCCAAAGGCACCCCGCTGTCCTTTTCCCACCCTCAGACCATTTGGTTTATGTGGGGATAACCCTATCCCACCTTTGCTCCATGGTGAGCACTTGACTAAAACCACTGTAGTGTCACAGTGTGAATTAGAAAAATGCACCCTCTCCAGCAGATATAGTTCTGCACGAGGCAAAAACATGGTGTGCCCTGCACTGGACCTCAGCTCCTGCTTGTTCTCTTTGCAGTGAATAACCTGCACAAACACTTGTGGCGGCCTCACTAATAACTGAGATCTGTCTAATCAGGTTCAGAGATATGCACCTAGCCCAAGCCACGTCAATGAGACAGTCTAGCATTGTCCTACAATGACTGGGAAAATGAGACTCTCTTCCTATTAGAGTTGCTACACTGGTAGCCACAAAGCTTCAAGCAGGAAGAGCCCATCCCTGCTCCAAATTAAGCCTGCACAAAAGGAAAAAATCTGAAAGATGGAGAAAAAATTTTCTGATGGCACTGATCACAATGCCTGGAGCCAGTGCTACTCCTAGACTCTTATAAGTTCCAGGAAAGCAGGGACCTTGTTTAATATTTTTCAAAGCTGTATCGCCCTTACCTAGAACAGTGTCTGGCACAAGGGAAGCAATCAATAAATATTTGTTGAGAGATTAAGCCAGTAAGTTCCTTTTTTATTTATGAAATTGGGTTTTTAGATGTCTCAATTCATTGGGGTATGTAAATAAATAATAACTTCATTTTTTCCCCTAATAACTGCTCTCTCTTGTTCTCCTTTGTTGTTGGTTAGCAATTTCCTTAAAGAATCTTGTCCAAAACCATACCTTCCCAGTTAGTAAAATGTATTAGTGTTGGTGTTCAAATACTGGTCAAGAGCATAGTGCTCCCCTGGAGGGTAGGCAACTCTCCCTCTCTGCCCTATTCCTCCATCAAGTCAGGATGGGGAGGTGGTTGATATAGCAGATCTGGTTTTGGTGTCAGGGTGATGCTGGCCTTGTAGAATAAGTTTGGAAACATTTCTTCTTCCATTTTTTGGAATAGTTTGAGAAGGATAGGTGTTAACTCTTCTTTAAATGTTTGATAGAATTCATTTGTGAAGTGATCTGATCTTGGACTGTTGTTTGTTGCGAGTTTTTAAAATTATTGATTCAATGTCATTACTGGTATAGGTGTGTTCATATTTTGTATTTCTTTCTGATTCAGTCTTGGGAGATTGTGTGTTTCTAGGAATTTATCCATTCTTCTAGATTGCCCATTTTATTGGCATACAATTGTTTATAATAATCTCTTATGATCCTATTTCTATGGTGTTGGTTGTAATTTCTCTTTCATTTCTGATTTTATTTATTTGGGCTCCTTTTTTTTTTTTCTTGATGAGTCTGGCTGGCTAAAGGTTTATCAATTTTGTTTATCCTTTCAAGGAACCAGCTCTTAGTTTCATTGATCTTTTCTATTTTTTTCTTTTTTTGGTCTTTATTTCTGCTCTGATCTTTATTATTTCTCTCCCTTTACCAACTTTGGGTTTTGTTTGCTCTTCTTTTTTTAGTCCTTTACATTTAAGGCTAATTTATTTGTAATTTTTCTTATTCCCAGAGCTAGACTTGTATCACAATAAACTTCTGTCTCAGAACTGCTTTTGCTGCATCCCATAGATTTTTTGGATCGTTTTTTCCATTTTCATTTGTCTTTAGGTATTTCTTGATTTCCTCTTTGATTTCTACAGTGACAAATTTGTTGTTTAGCAGCATTTTGTTTAGCCTCCATACGTTTGTTTGTACTTTTTGGTTTTTTTTCTTGTAGTTCATTTCTAATTTCATAATATTGTGGTTGGAAAAGATGCTTGGTATGATTTCAGTCTTAAGCTAACTGAGACTTGTTTTGTGGTCTAGCATGTGATCTATCCCGAAGACTGTTGCATGTACACTTGAAAAGATGTGTATTCTGCTGCTTTTGATGGAATGATCTATATGTACATCTATTAATTCCATTTGGTTTAATGTATCATTTGAGGTCTGTGATTCCTTATTGATTTTCTCTTTGAATGATTTGTCCATTGATAACAGTGGGGTGTTAAAATCTCCTGCTGGTATTATGTTGCTGTCAATTTCTCCCTTTATGTTTTTCCATATTTGCTTTATGTATTTAGGTGCTCGTATGTTGAATGCATATATATTTACAATTATTATATCATCACAAAACTCTGTTTTGAACTCTATTTTGTCTGATATATAGGTATTGCTACCCCAACTTTCTTTCTGTTTCCATCTGCACAGGATACCTTTCTCCATCCTCTCATTTTCAGTCCGTGTGTGCCTTTAGATCTGAAGTGAGTCTCTTATAGGCCACATATAGATGGGTCTTGTTTTCTTTCTTTATCCATTCAGCCACTCTATGATTTTTGAATGCAACATTTAGTATATTTACATTTGCAGTAATTGTTGATAGGTATGTACTTATTGCCATTTTGTTAATTGTTTTGCGGTTGTTTTTGTAGTTATTTTTTGTTCCTTTTTTCTTCTTTTGCTCTCTTCCCTTGTGATTTGATGACTATCTTTTTTTTTTTTTTTTTTTTTTTTGCGGTACGCAGGCGTCTCACTGTTGTGGCCTCTCCCATTGCGGAGCACAGGCTCCGGACACGCAGGCCCAGTGGCCATGGTTCACGGGCCCAGCTGCTCCGCAGCATGTGGGATCTTCCCGGACCAGGGCACGAACCCGTGTCCCCTGCTTCGGCAGGTGGGCTCTCAACCACTGCGCCACCAGGGAAGCCCCTGATGACTATCTTTAGTGTTATGTTTGGATTGCTTTTTCTTTTTTGAGTGTGTAGCTATTATAGGTTTTTGGTTTGTGGTTACTGTGAGGATCATACTACTATATATATATTATTATTATTATCAAATATAGTTATATTAAGTTAATGATCTCTTAAGTTCAAATGCATTCTAACAACTCTGCATTTTTTTAGACCTATTATTTCAGCTTACTGAGGTACAATTGACATAAAATTACAAGAAATTTAAAATGTACATCGTGGTGATTTGATGTATGTGAACATTGTGAAAGGATTCCACCCATCTCGTTAATTAACACATCCATCACTTCACGTATTTATCCTTTTGGGGGGGAGGTAAGAACATTTAAGTTCTACTCTTTCAGCAAATTTCAATTATACAATACAGTGTTTTCACTAGTCGCCATGTTTTTCATTAGATGCTCAGACCTTATTCATCTTATAACTGAAACTTTGTACCCTATTACCAACCTCTCCTTATTTCCCCTAACCCCCACCCTGGCAACCACTTTTCTGCTCTGTTTCTAGCCTTCGACTTTTTTTTTTTTTAATATTTCACATATAAGTGATTCTATGCAGTATTTGTCTTCCTCTGCCTGGCTTATTTTAGATTAATTACATTTAAAAAGTATTCCAACCCATGTCCTCAAAAGCTGTATAATCTTCCTTTACAAATAAGAGTTTTTATTTAAATTGTATAAAACCCATATATGGTTTGCATTTTTTTCTTATTAGTCATCAATTTTATACACATAAGTGTATACATGTCAATCCCAATCGCCCAATTCATCACACCTCCACCACCACCACCCCGCCGCTTACCCACCTTGGTGTCCATACGTTTGTTCTCTACATCTGTGTCTGAAGTTCTGCCCTGCAAACCGGTTCATCTGTACCATTTTCCTAGGTTCCACATATATGTGTTAATATACAATATTTGTTTTTCTCTTTCTGACTTACTTCACTGTGTATGAGAGTCTCTAGATCCATCCACATCTCAACAACTGACCCAATTTCGTTCCTTTTTAAGGCTGAGTAATATTCCATTGTATATATGTACCACATCTTCTTTATCCATTCATCTGTTAATGGGCATTTAGGTTGCTTCCATGACCTGGCTATTGTAAATAGTGCTGCACTGAACATTGGGGTGCATCTGTCTTTTTGAATTATGGTTTTCTCTGGGTATATGCCCAGTAGTGGGATTGCTGGATCATATGGTAATTCTATTTTTAGTTTTTTAAGGAACCTCCATACTGTTCTCCATAGTGGCTGTATCAATTTACATTCCCACCAACAGTGCAAGTACATTCTCTTTTCTCCACACCCTCTCCAGCATTTGTTTTTTGTAGATTTTCTGATGATGGCCATTCTGACCAGTGTGAGGCGATACCTCACTGTAGTTTTGATTTGCATTTCTCTAATAATTAGTGATGTTGAGCAGCTTTTCATGTGCCTCTTGGCCATCTGTATGTCTTCTTTGGAGAAATGTCTATTTAGGTCTTCTGCCCATTTTTGGATTGGGTTGTTTGGTTTTCTAATATTGAGCTGCATGAGCTGTTTATATATTTTGGAGATTAATCCTTTGTCTGTTGATTCGCTGGCAAATATTTTCTCCCATTCTGAAGGTTGTCTTTTTGTCTTGTTTATGGTTTCCTTTGCTATGCAAAAGCTTTTAAGTTTCATTAGGTCCCATTTGTTTATCTTTGTTTTTATTTCCATTACTCTAGGAGGTGGATCAAAAAAGATCTTGCTGTGATTTATGCCAAAGAGTGTTCTTCCTGTGTTTTCCTCTACGAGTTTTATAGTGTCCGGTCTTACATTTAGGTCTCTAATCCATTTTGAGTTTATTTTTGTGTATGGTGTTAGGGAGTGTTCTAATTTCATTGTTTTATATGTAGCTGTCCAGTTTTCCCAGTACCACTTATTGAGGAGA